>NW_011888804.1:11191672-11232747 GCF_000151845.1 Pteropus vampyrus
GTGTCTCTGTCCTACTAGTA
Organism: Pteropus vampyrus; assembly: GCF_000151845.1. Lineage (NCBI taxonomy): Eukaryota > Metazoa > Chordata > Mammalia > Chiroptera > Pteropodidae > Pteropus > Pteropus vampyrus. The sequence continues at coordinate 11,191,693 of NW_011888804.1, forward strand.
GGGATTCCTGTTGCGGGGGTACCTGACCCATCTACATGACCCCCCGGTCCATGGGGTGTGCTTAGCTTTCTGCAGATTTGCCAGGCTGACCCGCCCTAGAGGATCCAGAGGCCACTCCAGAGCACTCCTGAGTCACGCCTCCCTGGCACTCCAAGGGGACTCATCTGGGCATAAACTCCACAGAGCCTGCTCAGACCTCAGCCCAGAAGCCACACTGGGGACTTACTCAGAGCTCCCTAGAGTTGCACTGAAGTTGAGCGGACTTGGAGGCCTGGGTTTGTGGCTTTGACCTGGAACATTCCTTTTCTGGAGGGTCCACAAGCAGGCCAGTGAGCCTGCCTCCCTCTCTGCCTGGCCTGAACTCTCATGTGGTCAGGTTTCTCTCCCTCCACCCTTTGCTGCAGGTGCTGCAGGAGCACCCTGAGACTTCATCCCATCTCACAGGTCGTGAACCCAGCAGGAGGTCAGGCTTTGTTCAGGGGTCCCAAGGTGCTGGTGAGCAGGGAAGATGCAGCCTCTCTTGTCCACCCACCCATCCCTGGGCAGCTTAGAGTCCAGTGGACCATGGCAGGCAGGCCAGGATTCAGGCCCCTGGGACTGGCTGCTGACCTTAAGAGCTAGATCAGCCATGGAACCAACCTGTAGGTAGAAGTCCACAAGCAGACACAGGCCCCTCTGGATTGGTCAGCCTGGGGTGAACTAGAGAGGAGAGAGTCCACCGCGTGTGACAGACCACCACCTGCCAGCTACCTGCCTGCTGCCTGGTCAGGCAGAGTACCCTGAGTCTCAGCGCTGTTAGCGCCTCACTGTCTTATCCCCCAGTTCCTCCATGAGGCAGCCAGACCTGGCTCCTTCGAGGCCTTGCTGGCTGCTCCCAGGTGTGGCTGCTCCCTCCTCTTCTCTCCTGCCGTAGCTTTGCCGGGTGCTCCAGCAAGCACAACAGTGTGGAGAAGGGGCTGCATCTGAGTCCATAGGTATGACAGCAGGGAACAGCAGAAGGAGCCCAGTGGAGTCCCAGAAGACCAGGGCTGGAGACCATTCCCACAACAAGGGCCCAAGGGACTTGATTCTGAAGCCTCTGAGGCACTCAAGTGCTGGCAGGGGTCGCCAGCCTCCCCATCGCTCTGCGGGCCCGCCTTCCAGTCTCAGCCTGCTCCTGTGAGGCGGGATCCTCTGGTCTTCAAATGCCCTGGCTCAAAACTGAAGTGATTCAATGTCACGGTCCAGTTCTCTGTGCTTCCATTTCTCCATCTGTAAATCACAGGTCACACCGCTGACTCCCCATTCCATTGTAAGTGTTCACAGAGCGGGGAGTCTGGCCCCTATGTCCTGGCCCCACCCCAGGGCCACTGGGCAGCTTCAGGCAGGTCATCTGAACTCACTTTCCCAATCTGGAAAATGAGGAGTGGGTTGGTGACACACTAGAACTATCCCTGCCAGGTGGACGTGAGATGAGTCTGAGTCCCCACCCAGCCCCGAGGGCCTGAGCCTCATCCACCTTGGCACAAGTCCGTGCCCTGGGTCTTAGTGTGGACCAGACAGAGCAGAGCCCGACTGGGCCACACCTCCTGCCCTCCTTCTTTCCTGCTCTGGCATTTCCAGGCCACTTGTTTTCCCCAGGGGGGCCTGTGCCTGTACCTTTGGAGTTGAGGAGGAGCTGTGACTGAAAGGTGGGGTCCAGGAAGGTGATTGGTGACGCTGGGAACGGTGGAACAACCATGGTGGACAGTGGCCTGAGTAGTGGCCCAGCAGAAGGCAGTGGGCTTACTGTGATAACCAGAACTATGTCTGGATCTGTGGCCTCAGGCTGCCAAGCTCTGAGTTGGCCCTGGGCATGGTGAAGAGTCTGTAGCCATAGCCCCATTGGTGCACAAGGGCCTGGGGTCCAGGAGTATGGATGGGTGGGGCCTTCTGGTAGTCAGAAAGGTGTGGACTGGCTGGTGGATCAGGAATCTGGGGAGAGGGGAGCCTCTGCCCCTCCAGGAAGAAATTCCTCCCACCCCCCCACCCCCCACCTCCCAGAACACAGTGTTCTGGAGACAGCATGATCTGCGGGCCTGAGTATGGCCTTGGCCTGGCCACCAGGAATAGTGCTCCATGCCAGGGGACATCTGCTGTCCATCACCTCCCTGGGGTGCTACCTGCCAGATTGTGGTGACCGGAGGCCAAGCCTCATGGCCCTCCTGCCCAGGCACTGACCCTGCCCTGCTTGCCATTGCCCCTTGTAAGTAGGCAGTGCATTTGTGAGCAAGAGCACAGGCTGACTTGGCAGCACCCACACCCTCCACTGACCCAGCGCCCCAACTGTGGCAGCCGGCTCCACTGTAGGGCTCAGTTTCTAAAGCTCCGTTTCTTCAAGCACAGCAGGAGGGTGCTGGAGACTCAAGGCCGCAGGGAGGGTTTGGTAACTTGTATCAGAGTCTGGGGCTCCATGAATTATTCAGGTGATTAGTCTGTCTCTGTGACCTCATCTGCCAGTCAGAAGCTTGGAACCACTGATGAGTTGGGGGGTCAGCTGAGATGCTCCAGATGAGGCGCTTGGTACATGGGCAGAGCTTTGAGCACAGTCCCAGTGCTTCTAAGTGCCCTGAGGCTGCCGCCGTGTGCCACCAACTGCCTGAAGCTTTCCAAGCAGGCATCTTCTGAACAGGGAATTGAATATGTGCCTGTGGAACGGGGTGAGGGGTCTTGGGGGAGAAGGGCAGCCAGGCGGGGGTGCTGGAGGTAGAGCTGCGGGGGGCCTGAGTCATAGACCCCCCAGGCCCTGCTTGGCATCAGTGCTGCCTTCCCTTTAGGGGGAGCCCCATCCCAGACCCTCCTCATGGAGTCACTGTAGCCCCTTGCTCCCACGTGTGGCCATCCCCCACCTGCAGGTGCCTGTCCCCTCCCTGGGGTCCCCTTGGTTTGCTCAGGGACTTCCTTGCCCTCCATGGGCACTGTGTGGAGGTCCAGCTTTTCCTGAGGGGCTTTATGGGAGCGTTGGGGAGTGGGACATGTCCTAGCCGTCTTGGGGCTGCTGGTATCCGGGCTGCGGCTGCAGACAGATGCCCAGCACTGCTTACGTAGGCAGAAGAAAGACTTGTTGGCTGGCTTGCTACGCTGCCTGTTTGTGACTCTTCCTGGTGACTCCATGCCCTCAGGCCAACTGTCCCTGAAGTCCAGCCTCATGGCTGCAGGAACCTCCCCAGGGCATATGTTATCTGTGGTTCCCTTCTGATTTTCAGCCTGTACTTGCAGCCTGATTTGTTTGGTCTCCATCTTTTCTGAGATAGATGGTATTAGGTTACGCCTGCGTGCACATATCTGGAAAGGAAACGGATTGATAGGGAGCCGTCCTGTGAAGAAATACAAACCATGCCCTAGGACCTGTGCTGCAGACTAGACCTACCCTCACAGGGTGTGTCTTAGCTCTACTTGGGGATTGGCCAAAAGCCCCTCAGGAGTCTGGTTCCTGGGCACAGGGACCCTGTACCTGCCCCCGGAGTGAAGACCGCAGATGTGCATAGCCCATGGAAAGGCTGCTCAGCCAGGCACTTTAGTGGCTGTGGTGTAAGGTGGCCCACGGGCCCCAGATGTGAGGAGGGAATCCACCTGCAGGCCGGGCTCCGCGGCACTCCGGCAGTGTGGCCGAGGGCAGGCTGCCCCTCCCTGGGCCTCGGGTTTCCACCTGCAAAATGAGCCAGTTCCACCAGCTAAGTGTGCTTGAAAATGTGCACGATTGTGTAACTCTGATGCCAGCGGATTCCTCAGTGGGTAGCATCCTGGGAATTGGGGCAGGGGTGCAGGAAGAAGGGCGGGGGCGGGAGGGCATTCCCAGAGGGTGAGATATGCAGGCGAGTGGTGACGAGGAGCGTGGCAGGCAGATCCGCCTCAGTGGGCATCCAGAAAGCGTCTTAACTGAGGCATTGCCTCGCCTCAAGGAACAGATGGTAGCCCCTGCTTCCCTCCGATTCCTGGTGGGGCTGGCAGTGTCAGGCTGCCCCTCACAGCCCCAGGTTAGCCCACTTCAGCGGGCAGCCTGGTGGGCCATCCAGGGAGTTTTTTCAGCATGTTCATTGGCTCATTTTGGCACATACTCCTCCAAAGGGAAACACAAAACAAAGAACAGGTAATTGTCCTGTGTCTTTGATTCCAGAACTTGGGAGCAAGAGCAGGTGTTTGGGACCCCTCTCTGCAGAGGCCTTACCCATGCCTCCCACCGTCTGCTAAGGCCACTGTGCCCGCCTGGCCTGCCCTGCAGAGAGCCAAATGTGTTTTCCCTCTGGCAGTGCCTCCTTGGCCTCCTTTTTCAGTGGAGAGAGGAGAGCTGGCCCTTGCCTGACCAGACGCCCGGCCCCATGCACCCCTGCGCAGCTGAGGTCCTGCCAGCCCTGGTGAGCCTGCCGCTCACTGCCATGGTGTTGGTGACTTGCCATCATTGCCTTTTCGGTAAGGAGGCACAGCGCCACCTGCCCACTTCACCCCCCCAGTGTAGGGCTTGTGTGCACACTCGGAGCTCTGAAGAACATTGGTTTCGCTGACCAGAATTGTCAGAATTGTCAGAATCGTCTCCCACTTACCTTGGTCTCGAGTAGTCCTAGCAGAGTCTTAGGAGGCTAGCAAGCCAGGAGGGCTTCAGAGAAGAGATAGCATCACAGCTATGCAAGGGGGCAGTGAGTCTTGAGTTGAGGCAGGAGAAGTGTGAGGGGCAGCATGGCTCAGGCTTCAGCTGAGATAGGGAAAGGGGGCCATTGGTCAAGGTGGTAAACAGGAGGGATGCAGCCATATTATCTTTTTCCAAGCTGGCCCTGGCCACGTGGATGGATATGGGGGGGTTGGGGCAAGAGTGGGAGGAAGAGTCAGGATGAGGCCTAGGCTGGAGCAGGGATGTTAGGTGCTTGAGGTGCAGGCTTGGGTGCCAGGGAGGAGCAGGGGATGGGGGCAACCCTTGGGTTCCAGCACAGCATGAGGAAGAGGATTTACAAAGGTGAAACAGGTCACTTCCAGAATTGATGAGCTCCCCAGATGTGTGGGCCGAGGTGGGTACCCACCTTGCAGGTGTAGGGAGAAAGCATTAGGCTGAGACACCCCAAGTGCCTGGAGCCTCCCAAGGCGTCGGCACCATATCTGAGACCCCCATGACCCCTGCCTGTGCCCACCCCTCAGCAAGGCTGACCCCAATCCTTGGCAGGCCTGTCTTCAGGCCCCTCCCCTCCTCCAGCCTGTGCCCTGGTTCCACTGGCCTGGATGGCAGGGGTGACATGGGAGAAACAGGGCCACTTCCCAGGGGAGGACCCAGAAAAGTCAGTACCTCCCTTCTCACACATCTACCCCCAAACACGATTTGTAGGGACAAATGTAATCCTTTGTTCATTCTCCCTGATAGTTAGTTCCCTTATGAGCAGCTGAGAGAGACCTCTGAGCCCAGATCAAGGGTCAGAAATGACCTCCACATGTACTTTGAGTCTCCAGAGGCTCTGAAGGGAAGGGCGGGGGGATTCCGTGAATTCCAGGGTCATTTGGACCCTGTGGTTGACTGCCTGGTGTGGAGCAGAGTGCACCTTTCTGTGCCTGCAGAGGAGCGAGATCCAAGAGTGGTAGAGTCAGAATGAGCCCAGAGGAAAGATCCCCACTGGGCTGTGGCCCTGGGCCAGCCCCAGAACACACCATGGCGTCTCTGCAGGTGTCTGGGGGGTGCTTCCAGCTTCTCCCCACCTCCTTCCTGTAAGGTGCGGAAAGGAACCAGTGGCCAGTGGTGAAGACTTTCCTCTGGGCTCATTCTCCCTATCGGGGGTGGTGAGGGGCCACCCTGCGACTGCCTCTAGTGCCGTGTGACCCTGAGGACCTTTCTCTGAGCTCTGCCCTCCCCAGCGTCACTGTGCGAGGCTGTGCTGAGGACCAGTGATGTCTGTAGTACTTCAGAAGGACTGGGTCCTTACTGCTGGGCCTGAGAGGTGATGGAGATGGCACCTTCCCAGCCAATGCCATCACACCTGAAGGTGGGGGACCAGGGCTGCACGGGTAGGGACAGCTGCTTGACGCCTTCTTGTCCTGAGCTGCTACAGGAGCCACATCGACCGAGTAGGAAAATGCAACGTTGGTGTCAGAGTGCTGAGCGAAGGTAGCCTCAGGCCCCCTGTTTTGTCCGAATTGGGCGGGGGGGAGTTGCTGCCTTTTCTGGCACTGCTGGAGATGGAGGATGGCTGCCAGCTCCACACAGCCTCCCAGCCTGCCCAGGTGGGTCTTCCATGTCCAGTGTGAGCTGGTGACCCAGTGTGGAGGCTGCAGGAACTCAGAACCAAGGGTTTAAGATCCTCTCTTGCCTGAATGGCTCAGGTCGGGAGGTTCCCTGGCTTCTCTCCTGGGACTGCTGGAGAGGGAGGTGCTGTGAATAGTCATCAAGCATCCAGGGAGCGGGGCCCTGGGAGGGGCACAGCCTGGACAACTTGCCGTGGGCCCCATGCGAAGAGGAGGACCAGGCCGTTCTGGGCAGGAATTTCTCTAGGGCATTGGCTGCAGGGATCTATCTGGGATCCTGACAGCTCCTTTGAGGCCCTGAGGTCCTGCCCTAGACTCCTGGCACCACAGTCTTAGGCCTGCTCAGAAGGTGCGAGCTCCTGTTCACTTGTCATTCAGTCCCTGGGTCATCCTTCCCTTCATCACACCTCAACTGTACCTGAATGGGTGTCAGATGCCATGCTGGGTGTAAGGTCGCCACCAGGAACCAGACTTTAGGGCTGGCAATGGGCAGGGTGCCCAGTGCAGCAGCAGGTTAAGCTCAGCAGAGGCAGAATGGAGAGGGCAGGGGCTCTGAACTTCAGGCAAAGGCAGGCAGGTGGGAATCAGGCATCCTAGGAGCTGCGAGGTTTTTGGTCCAAACCTCAATTCTTTGGACACTGCTGGGTGGGATGCACGTTGGAGAGGGTGAGGGATCTCACACCTGATCCTATCTGGAAGGCAACAGCTACCAGAAGTTCACGGCAACCATCTTTTGACCCTCAGTTCACCTCCAGGAATTAGTCCCATTGCTGAATTCATAACTGCGCAGACACGTACGCGCCGGGCTTCTCCCAGTTGCTGCATTTGGTCAGGCACGACCTGTGTGCTTCCCACAGGGGACAGATCAAGTAAACATGTGCCATGCAGAACAGTCATTCGAAAGAGAAGGGCGCACAGCAGTACATTTATCCTTTTCTGCCATTTATGCGGGGAGCAAGCGGGGGTGGCTTTACTCCCATCCCCTTAGAGACAGGAGGTGTCGGGGAGCCCGTGATGGGGCAGAGTCCCTTCTGGCATCGTGGCAGTCCAGTTGCAGCAGCCTTTGTCATACGCCCACCCCATCTATCTCACAGGGCATCTGGCGGATCCCCGTGGATGAGATTGACCGGCCAGGCAGCTTCGCCTGGCACATGAACCGCTCCATCGTGCTGTTACTCAAGGTGCTGGCCCAGCTCCGGGACCACAGCACCCTGCTGAAGGTGTCCTCCATGCTACAGCGGACCCCGGACCAGGGCAAGTGAGTACAGCATACCTGGATCCCGTCCACCCAGGGCATCTCTACGCTGGTTGGGGAACCCAGACTAACCCTTCTCCTCAGGGGCCTCTCAGTTCCAGAGTCGGGAACCTAAATAGCGTTGCCCCTGTCCCGGGCACCTAGGGCAACACATCATTGCAGGTGAAAGCCAGTAATAACAGGCCAGGCAACAGGAGGGCCCGGGCCTCAGAGGTAACCAAGGATCCTTCTGCCAGAAAGGATGGGGCAGAGAGGATCGAGGGACATCTGCTACAGCGGCCACTTGCAGGAGGTGTGAGAGATCCCAGGAGAGGCACAGCTCAGATGTGGTCCGGCCTGAGCCTTCACACTGCCAGCTGAGCCGGAAGCTGTCCTCCATGCCTGCACTGCCTCCCCTCCCCCGTGTCTCATTCACCTGCCCTGGGCCAGGAGCTGGGGAGGGGCCTGCAGCTGGGACCAGGAGAGCACTGGGACAGGCTTATGGGAGAAAAGCCAGAGATCCTCAGCTCTCGCTGAAGGCAAGCTTCTGGGGAGCAGACCCCAGGCAGATGGGCAGGGGGGACACTGAAGAAGCAGTCTCGGGGCAGGGAGGGCTCAGGTATCCAGCTGTGCTGCGTGGCTCTGACACTCTGCCACCCTCTCTGGCCACCCCCGTGTGCCTGCAGGAAGTATCTACGAGATGCTGACCGCCAGGTCCTGGCACAGCGGGCCTTCATCCTCACTGTGAAGGTGCTGGAGGACACACTGAGCGAGCTCGCAGAGGTATGCCGCCCGCAGCCCCTCTCCTTTCCCCGGTGGCGGCCCAGGTCCTGCCACTCACACACCAGTGCCCTTAGACAGGTCCCCGTGTCTCCACCTGCGGAGCAACACCCTCCTGCCTCCCCGATGGAACGAATGCACTGGCACTTAGTGAGGTCCTGACTCACGAGGCAGACATGGACTTGTGGTCAGCGAGGGTGGCAGTGACGTTCCCCAGGTTGCTCCTGCCCAGGGCTCCCTGTCCCAGCCGGGTGAGCTCAGGTAACAGCAGCTGTAATGACAAAGCAGATGGCAAAGCTGGCTGTCCCCTCACCCAGCTGGCTTCCCACACGCTGAACAAGGCCTCTGAAAGCACCCTGTCACACGGTCCCTTCTCACCCTCTGAGGCAGATGCAGTCCTTGTCTCATTTCACAGCTGAGCACCCTGAGGCCCAGGAGGTTAGGTCTCCAGCTTAGCAGGTGGCACTGTTGAGACCTGTGCCAGGGCAGTCTGCTGGCAGTGCCACCTGAGACCCTTGTTTTGGCCTTTGTACACTGGGGTCACATGAGAGCCCATGACAGGGGGACTCGGCCCTGTGCCCGTCGTGGCCAGGCCTGTTCTTCCGCAGCAGTGCCACCACCAGAGCCCCGTTGGCCCCTCTCAAGGCTGGAGGTCCAGAGCAGGGAGGACCATCCTCAGGCGGGTCTCCAGGCGCAGCCCTGGCCCACAAGCAGATGGGCAGAGCCAGAGTGGCCTGGACAGCAGAGGCCCGGGAGGGGCACACCTGGTGCCCAGGCATGCTCTGTTGTGGAGACACCGAAGAGATGGAGTCTTTGACCTTCCATTTTCTCACAGGGGTCAGAACACCCAGGGCCCAAGGCCTGTGGCCTCCCCGGAGCCAGGATGACCACCGACGTCTCCCACAAGGCCAGTCCCGAGGATGGCCAAGAGGGCCTCCCGCACCCCAAGAAGCCCCCTCTGGCTGATGGCTCGGAGCCAGGGGCCGAGCCAGGGGGCAAAGTGTGTCCCCTCAACCACCGGCCTATGACCATGGATGCAGGAGACAGCGCAGACCAGGGCGGGGAGCAGAAGGACAAGGAGAGCCCCCGGGCAGGGCCCACTGAACCCATGGACACGGGCGAGGCTGCTGCTCGCCGCTTGGACCCAGAGCAGGCACTGCCCCTGCCACCAGGCCGCTCCCCTCGCGACCGGGCGCCTGAGAGCCGGCCGGCCGAGCTGTCCCTGGAGGAGCTGAGCATCAGCGCCCGGCAGCAGCCCAGTCTGCTCACACTGGCCCAGCCAGCCCCCACCGCCTCAGCCACCACCACCACCACGGCCAGGGTAGGCAGCCACCCCGAGGAGCCACCCCCACGGCCCAGCCGCAAAAGGAAGCTCCTGGAGGACACGGAGTCCGGCAAGACCCTCCTGCTGGACGCCTACCGTGTGTGGCAGCAGGGCCAGAAGGGCATGGCCTATGACCTGGGCCGCATTGAGAGGATCATGTCTGAGACCTACATGCTCATCAAGCAGGTTGGTGTCCGTGGGGTGGGTCTGGGGTTCTCTTCTCCTAGAGGGCCGTGCCCATTCTGCCCAGGTGTGCCAGGGCCTGCCCTTGGGCATCAGTGTTAGATGTCATTCCTGCCCCGCCTCTGATGTCCACTTCCCTACATCTGAGGTTTCTTAAAATGTACGTGCCATAGATTTCGTGTCAGATAAATGAACGTGTCAAGCCATCGTGTTACAATTTTGTCACTATACCTCACTAAAACTGAGTGAAATGTGACAATAAAAAAAAGAACTTTAAAAAGTCTGTATTCAATCTCGAAGGAAGCGAAACCACTTTGCAGAAATCTTATCAAATCCAGCACAGGAAGATGGGACCCCCTGAATCCCCCACAGTGACAGGGCTCTAGAATACTTCTTCAGAGACCTTTGCGGCTGTCATCCGAAGGTGGCTGCAGCGCCCTCAGGGTGTGAGGAGGCTCTGTCGCCCTTCTGATTTTGCCTTCCTCTTTTTCTTAATGCATTAGGCACGTAGCTTTTCCTCTATTTAAAATGGTTTCCACAAAGTCTGTGGCCATGCCACTCTGAACGTGTCCGATCCCGTCTGATCTCAGAAGCTAAGCAGGGTCGGGCCTGGTTAGTACTTGGATGGGAGACCACCGAGGAAGACCAGGTGCTGTAGGTGTTAAAAAAGAAAAGAAAAGAAAAGAAAGAAAATACAATGGTTTCCACAGGAAGAACCCCAGAACTGCAATGACTGGCACAAACGGGGTGACCATCATGATAGGCAGTTTCTTCCCAAACTGTGTCAGTTTGCAATGCCACTTTCGAGAGTGCCTGTTTTATCAACGCCTCACCAGCTTCCAGTGTTAACTTGTATTTGTTTTTGTTGCTGATTAATTAGGATAAAAACAAGCCTTACATTCCCTGCCAAGGGTGGGCCCTCGCCCTGCATTGCCCACCCCAGTATGGCTGCTCCCGACACTCTAGATCGTCTCCCTCACCCTGCCCACCGCTCATCCAAGGTGGCCCCCACACCTCCCTGGCCTCGTTCCCACCTCCCTGTGCCTTGGCTCTCAGTCTCTGGGTCAGATCAGACCTGCCCACCACCCAGACCTCAGATTCCAAAAGGCCCTGCGTCCTGCCAGCCTCAGCTCCGGAGGATGTAATAACACGGCCACAAAAATGATCTTGACGTGGACAGATGGACCAGAGCTGTGGCCCTGGGGGGCAGACCCGGGAGATGGATGGACATCTGCCCGGGCTTCCCAGGTCTTCATAGGAGCTAGTCTGCAAGTTCCAAGTGACAGGCCCTCTGACCTCAGGCATTTCTTTGCTCAGGTGGATGAGGAGGCTGCGCTGGAACAGGCTGTGAAGTTCTGTCAGGTGCACCTTGGGGCTGCTGCTCAGAGACAGGTAAGCCTGACCCAGCGGGCCCCATGCCGGGGTCCCCAGGCTGCAGGCAAAAGAGTAGGTACACCCCAGATAGGGACTGTTCCTGTGGTCAGCGGGGCTGAGGAGAGATGGGCGGGAGGCAGCTGAACCTCACACCCACAGGGAGCCCCTGACCACCGGCTTGGGTGGGGCACCATCATATGGTGGATGGAGCCTTGGCAGGTCCAGACCCCAGCTCTGTGTGTGTGACTGGAGGGGTCCCCTCACCTCAGCTACCTTTTCTGTAAACGGGGAAGATGACCTCACCTGGAAAGGTTACTCCATTTAGGACAGAGAAGGAGGAAGTGATGTTGCAGCCAGATTAAGAGCCAAGTGGGTGGGGGTAGTTGGCGTTTATTCTGCAGGGGAGGGAGCAGGATGGTGACGTGACCTCACTGTGTTTTAGAAAGACCTCTGGCTGTTGGGTGGGGAGAATGGGCTCATGCAGGGGCCAGGTGAGTGACAGGTGGGGCCAAGAGACCTGAGAAGGTAGGCTGTAAGACTTGGTGACAGGAAGGAGGGATGAACCTCCCAGATCTCCTAGATCTTTGCCTGGGAGGGCCCTAGCCAGGGCTGAGAATCTCTCAAGGCAGAGGCTGAGTAGGCAGAACGGTCAGGGGCCCACGCCCAGAGGGGTAGTCCAGGCTGGAGCCCTGAGTATAGGTGTCCCCGAAGCCACTGATGTGGAGCTGGCAGAGGGCACAGGTGGGGCTAAGTTCCGAGACCAGTGCCAGCTCGGAGAGAATCCTGACAGGACTGATTGGTGTCCAGGAAGGAGAGCGCGCCCATGGGCTGGCCGGCCAGCATGCCGGGGCAGCAAGGATGGGACCAACTGGATTTGGGGCTCAGAGACTAGGGCTGGGTTTTTGTTGTTGTTGTTTAATTAAAAATTATTGGGATAACGTGGATTAATAAAATCGAATAAGTTTCAAGTGTGCAGTTCAACAGTATGCCATTTATATTGCATTGTGTGTTCATCCCCCAGAGTTAGATTTCATTCCATCACCAAATATTTGACCCCTTTTGCTCTTATCTACCTCCCTCCTCCCCCACTGCCTCTAGTAACCACTAATCCACTGTCCAAGACCAGGGCTATTTTTGAGTAGTTGGGCTGGGGAGGTGCTGGGGCTGAAGGAGAGAGGTCTCCCCGGGAGAGACCCAGCTCAAGGGACGGCCCTTTGGGCAGGGTCTAGCCAGCAGAGAAAGGGAGCACCCTCTCTGAGGCATGGTGGGGGGCACCCCAGTACCCCTGTTCAGTATTGCTGAGCAGGCATCTTTCTGCACCCCACGTCGGTGTTTCTGCAGGAGTTACCCTGGGCCAGGGTCACTGGGTCAAATGGCAGGGACTTGCCATCTGAATAGGTGCAGTCTCTTGTCCCCAGGGTGGGGCCGACTGCCCTTGGCCCGACTGCCCTTGGCTCAGTCGCACAAGCGAGCAGGCCTTGCCCTGCAGCCCTGGGGCTTCTGCTCAGTGGATGGGCCACAGACTTCTGCCTGGGCTCTGGGTCTGAGGAAGCCTAGGGGTTCAGCCTTGACCAAGCAGGCTGTGGGCTGCACGGGTGGGCCAATCCCCCAGCCCAGAGCCAGACTCCCTGGAGAAACGTGCCCTGCCAGCCAGCAGTCCCCACCACTCTGTTATTGCCAGAGTGACAAAGGGGCTCCCATTCCTTAGATGAGGAGATTGATACCCAAAGAGGACCAGCACCCTAATATAATACTGTATACAACTGTAATTGAAAAACTAAAAAATTATTTTAAAAAACTAAACAAAACAGAGGACCAGCACCTAGCTACAGCCTGGCCTGCCAGAGGAGCCCAGGAAAGGACGTCAGGAAATCTGCCTAGGGACAGTCACAGCCGTCCCGGGCCCACCTCTGGCCCGTGCTGGAAAGAGGTGGCTGTGGCCTTCAGACCCCGCTGCTCCTGCCCCTCAGGGAGTGTCCATTTTGCTGAGGGCATGTCCCAGTTGTCGTTGCAGCCCAGAAGGAGCTCTGGACATCATTGGAGGCTCAGTGCCATCACCTGCAACTGAGGCCCAGGAGGACAGGGACGCAGAACTTAACTTCCCTCTGGAATATCTGCTCATGAGAGACAGGACTGTCCTGCCCAGCCTCCCACTGGAGGCCTAGACTCGTCCCAGACGCCCACCCCTGGCAGTCTCAGGGTGACCGCACCACATGCAGCTGGGAATGGCGTGTCTCAAGCAGGACAAATGTCAGAAGAGGCAGAGTCCTCAGGGGAGCCCGCTATCTCAACCACCGAGGTGCCCCCGACAGGCATGAGAGTCCCATACTGGGGTCTGAGGGCTGGGGATCCACTTACATGCTGTCACACAGCCCCTCAGCTCTGCTCTGGGCTTTACTAGTGCCCTGTCCCCCCTTGCAGCATGTCGCTGCAGGAGCTGTGCTGTCACACCTGTTGGGAGAGGGTGGGCTTTCAGTGCGGAGTAGATGAGGCCCGGTGGCAGAGGGAAGGAGCTATGTAGACCAACACAGGGAGGCCCCACAGGGATAGAAAACTGAAGGCCTGTGGTGCAGGTGGCTGCTGGGGCCTCTGTGGCCAGGCTGCAGGCAGAGAGAGGGCCAGGTGGGGGACAGCATTGGACACCATAACTTCAGGGCTGCAGCCTTGATCCCAGGGAGCTGACTCTTGTGGTGGCACCCCAGCTCTCTCAACCAGTGGCCCTTGGGAATTTGTCCTCGAGGACTGACCTTTGCCACTTCAGTCCCCACATCAGGCACTGTGGTGCTGTGAGTGAGGGCTGCGTTGGTGGTCCTGGGCCTAGACAGGTGTCCTGTGGGGCCATATGGGCTCAGGGCTGCCGAGCTAGCCTTCCTCACCTCCCCTTTGTCCTCACAGGCTGCAGGGGACACACCCACCACCCCAAAGCACCCCAAGGACAGCCGAGAGAACTTCTTCCCTGCAGCCGTGGCCCCTACACCCCCTGATTCTGTGCCAGCAGATGCTCTCCAACGGCCCAGTGACACCCACACCAAGCCTCGCCCTGCACCAACTGCCACCACAGCTGGCATCACCTGCCCTTCCTCAGCATCAGTCTCCACCCCAGACCCATCCAAGGACCCTGAGTCCCCCCGGCCACATGGGCCTGAGGTCACCCCCAGCATGGCCTCTCTGGGCCCAGGTGAGTCCTATCCTGTCCATCTGGGGTGTGAGGCCTGGCTGAGCCAAAGCTTGGCCCAGGCCCTGGCTGTCAGCTGGCACCAAGTCCTGCTCCTTGCCTGGAGAATGTGGGTGGGGGGTGGGAGGGGTGGGCAGGACAGCCTCCAGCCTGGAGATCCTGAGGAGCACTTCACAGAGGTGAGGGTGGGGGTGGGGCAGCCCTGCTGGTCTGCTCATCAGCCACTAGCCCCAGTGGGCACATCCTGCACCCACCACTGTCTTAAACCAACTTTCTGGTGCCTCAGTCTCCCCATCAGTAAAAAGTGGATGATGAAACCACCCCCCTCACACAGATGTGGCCAGAAGGGGGAGAGGGAGGGAGGGAGCATGGACATCCTATGGGTGTACCTAGGCCTTTGATTTCTCCTCCCTCAGAGCCTTAAGATAAATAGATAAAGAGATAAAATAGAAGGAGATTCTGGAGGGGAGAGGAGGTCCTGACCTTGAGCAGACACGTGACCTCAGGCCTGTGAGCAGGCCCTGAGCCCCTGCTGAGTGGGGTCAGACCTGCTCGAGTCCCCATGCCCCGGTGGGCAAGACTGACACCAGCCAAGATGGGGGCAGAGACGGTTGGTGGGCTGACGAAGGAAAAGGGACAGGGCAAGGCGTCTCCATTAGTGGGAGGGAGGGTGCCCTTGTTTCTTCTAAACCCAGGATGCCACTGGGAATGGCAGCCTCCGGCAGGGGCAGATAAGGACCAGGGAGGGGCAGATAAGCCTGAGACCTTCCCAGGAGGAGGCCCTGAAGTGGAACCTCAAAGGCCACTGGGCAAGAGGAGAGCGAGCAAGGCACTGTAGGCCTGGCGGCAGGTGGCTCCTGATGGGCCAGGCGCTCAGTACTCCGCCCCCGCCCCACCAGCTCTCCCTGCACGTCCACGCCTGCCTCGCGGAGTGACCTGTCTGTCTTTTTGGGCTGCCACAGGTGGCTGGTGTTTGGCTGGGCTGGCCATGTTGGGATGGGTGTCCTCAGTGGTTTCCAGAGTTTTCTGGGCTGGTCCCAGGGCCAGGCTAGGACAGGCACATCTCCCCAGAATCCCCTCTCCCAGTAAAAGCACCAGGAAGGAGCAACCCAACAGGGTCCCGGTTCCCCACATGTGACGGGGTCGCCTGGCAGTGTGGCTGCATCTGCCACTCCTGGTGACCAGTGGGGTAGGTTCGGGTGGACAGGGAGGGCGGAGCCTGCCCCGCAAAGGTGCCCAGAAGACTAGAGGGTGGGGTGTGCAGGCCTGGAGCTGAAGCTGGGGAAGGCAACACACGAGGTCGTGAGCCACTTGAGAGATCAGGCATTGTCCTCAAGGTGTAAGAGAGGAGGGCAGCCTTAGAGGAGACCTTGATGGGCGCTCTCCCCCAGGGGGAAAGGCCTTTTCCCAATGCGGGTGTCTCTAGCACAGGCCTTCCAACCAACTCCATCCAGAGGGAAGGTGGCTAGGAGTGTCCACTCCTGACTTTCTGCCTGCAAGGGCCTGAGACAGGTGAGGGTGCTCTCAAGCTTCCCTGGTCACTAGGGAAAATATCACCCACCCATCCAGGCCAGGCTGACCAGGGCCATTGGCCTCATAGATGCACCCCATAGGGGAGCTCACGGTCAACCATGGGCATCAGGGGAGGCTCCTGATCATGTGTCTCCCCTGGCACCGTCTATCACTGCCCACCCCCCCACCACCTCTGTGCCACACACATGCAGTTGCTTGCTAATCTCCTTGTTTGTCGGGTGTCTGTCCATCGCAAGGCAGGACCTGGGTTCCTGCTGACTTACCAGCTGCTAGAACAGTGCCTGGCCCAGCAGTGAGTGAGGGTCACTCTCACTGAGGCAGTCAGGCCTTCAAGGGTGGGGAGAGCAGAACAGGGGGAAAGAGTGGAGAGGGCACTGCAGGCCGCAGGACCAGCCTGGGTGAGGACTCGAAGGGTGCTGCCCACTCATGTAAGGTGCTGCCCACCAAGCAGGGTTGAGGTGCTGGAGTGCTGGCCTCATGCCAGTCAAGGAGCCAGGGAGAGTCTGAGCCAGGGCCAGAGTTCTCCCAGGACACTACTAGCCTTAGGGACCCAGCACCCAGGCTGTGAGTCTGCCCAGGGGAGCAGGGAGAGTTACCTGGATACTTAGGATGCCAGCCTGGCCACCTGCTTCCCACAGACAGAGAACCTGAGGCCAGGAGACTTGGGGGAGCCCCACATAGGCCTTCATTGAAGGCCCCTTCCCTTCAGGCTTCCCTGTAGTCCTCCTCACAGTGGCCTGGCCTGGGGAGCACCGTCCCAGTGCTGGAGTCTCTGCTGGATACCCTGGCCTCAGGTGTCCTTCCTCCTGGCCACCCACCAAGAAGGAAAGGCCTGGGAAAGGTGGATGGTCCCCTGGGGCAGGAGGGAGTCAGCCTGGCACCTAAGGGCAGCTCCCACCGGCCAGGCCCCACTTTGTCTCAGTCCTGTCCTGTAGATTTCTACCACCTCCATCCCACCTGAGCAGCCCCTCCAGACTACTCGGCCAGGCCCTCAGAGAGCAGCTGTGTGACGAGAGGTTGGGTCCAGGCAGGCAGGGTATTGCCACCTGTGAAGGACCTGGACCAGACGCCCGGCAGGCCTGCCTCGTGGGTGCATGCCTGGCCACACTGGCTCGAGTCCTGCCCCAGTGACACAGGATTCCGGCTGCCCTCTGCTCCCTGGGTCCAGGGGAGCAGCAGGAGGAGCCTTCTGGGGTGGCTCGTCCCTGCCTACCATTGTGTACGGGGCTGGACCTATTGTGTATATGGACAGAGAGTCTGTGACTGTGACTGCCAGGCAGCGAGACCCAAGGAAAGGACGGAGTGGCTCACGGCCCAGGCAGCCGGGTAAGGCTCTGTCCTCCAGGACCTGGAAACCAACAGGCAGGAAGCCCTGACGGCTCCACGGCTGTGTCTGCCCCAGTCCCAGGAGCTGTCATTCCTTCCTGGCTAAGGAGCAGGGGCCACTTTACCTGCCGGAGAAATGGAGAGTGCCCCCGGGAGAAGGGACCTGACAGAGTGGGGGAGTGGGAGGCTGGTGGGGCGGAGGGCAGGGGCCAGCGCGGCGGGGGACTCTGGGCCTGGATGAGAAAGCGGAGCAGAGCAGCAGACGTCTGGATGCATCGGGAGCTGAGGGGAGGGTGGAGGCAGGGCCTGGGGGCCTGGGAGCAGGCAACCGCGCTGACTAATGGCCTGGTTGCTGCAGTCTTTGTCCCTCGGGCCCACCCTAGCCTTGGCAGGACTGAGGCCAGTTCCCAGCCCCCTGCCTTGTGCCAGGGAAGGTGTGGCCTGACGGGAGGGCACGGTGCCAGCATACCAGTCCATCCGCTTTGATCTGAGCTGACTCGTTTGGTTTTGGGTCCTGGCTGTGTTTCTGAGTGCCACTCCTGTAAGCTGGGGGTGGTCTTGGCGTGGCCCCCACTGTATCAGGTACACACGGTCCAGGTAGGGGGCTGACCCCACCGGCGTCCACCGGGGCTGGGTGTGAGCGGTTTCCTGCCAGGGCCGGTCTGGCCCCGCCCATGCAGTTGTTGCAGAGGAGCCCCTGCCGGTCCACGGGCCACTTGGTAGGGGTAGACAGCTGCCTCAGCCCAGGTCCCCTGCTGGGCATCCCAGGACATGGAAGAGAGGGGCCCTGTCCCTTCTGCTAGGTGCAGATGTAACCCATAGCTACCCTGTGTCCCCACAGAGAGAGAAGAGCCAGCAGGAGGGGCAGAGGGTGCTGGCTACCCACCCCAGGAGCCTCCATGCAGTGAGCCAGTGAAGACAGCCCCCGAGGACCCGCAGGCAGAGCTGCACTGTTGGCCAGCAGAGGCCGCCCCCCACATAGGCACAGAGCCCACCTGCAGCCAGGGTAAGGGAGGCGGGAGCAGCCCAGCCCCAGCCCCATTGGCCAGCAGCCAGGGTGGGCTTTCCAGCAGAGGCGCCTCCCTCACCTGGAAGGGTGGAAGGGGCTGGCAAATTGGGGCCTGGGGAGGGCCCAGTGGTGACATACAGGGAGATGAAGCCGCAGCTGAAGAGCCTGGCTGGGATGCGGTGTCGAGAGAGATGGGAGAGGAGCCCCTGAGAGCCCCTCATTCCATCCTCAGCTCCACCGAGGGGAATAGCGAGGGCAATAGCGAGGGCAGACAGAGCCCAGGCCGCTTATCGAGCAAGCACAAGCAGGAGGGGCGATGGGGCCCAGATGGGGCCAGCGGAGGGGCAGACACGTGGGGGGAGGAGTCAGGGGCAGGCAGAGGGGTGACCAGTATGCCTGGCCCAGACTGGCCTTCATGTCCAAGTCAGAGCCCATTCCCACCAGCCACCCACCCACCCAGCCAGGGCCCTCGGGGACTCCTCGGGACTGGAGCCTCTTGCAGACCCCACTCAGGACAGCGGGGCCTGGCGCCAGCCCGAGGGACCAGGCCTGGGCTCTGAGTCAGCCCCACTCCTTTTAAAGCCATGAGGCCATGGAGGAATGTGGAGACTGGCTAGGCTCATGCAGCTCCCCGGAGGCTGCCGGCCTGGAACTGCTACCTCAGGCTCCAGGCACACGAAGCCCCCATGCCTGCCCAGGAGCATGAGGAAGACAGTGGACTCCTGGGGCCTCAGTGTCCTCCCTGGGGTGTGGACACTTAATAAGAAGTTCTTCCTAGGATGGTCACAGGGGTGTGAGAGTTCATGCATACACAGTGCCTGGAGGGATTTCGAAATCCCTGGGAAGGCTCAGGGGACCTTGCCCTCCTGTCCTGGGCTCCCGGTAGAGCACACCATACTCCTGGCAGGGGTGGGGTGTGGGGGTGTCCCAGCCCCTGCACCCCACAGCCTAGAGCCAGAGCCCAGTAGTCGGGGTGGTAGAGAGAGACAGGAGGCTTGAATCCTGCCGGTCAGCACAAGCAGAAAAGCTGAGCGAACGCACCCACAGTCTGATGTAGACGAGGAGCTGTTCTTGGTGCCTGTCCTCCAGAGGGGAAACTGAGGCCCAAGTTGGGGAGGGGCGGGTAGGCCCAGGAGGCGGCGAATGAGGCTCAGAGCCAGTGGTCCACCCCACAGTTGCCAGCTCCAAGGTGTCCAGCAGTGGGAGCGCCCAGCCACCTGAGTGTCACCTGGGCAAGGCAGAGCCCAGCCGGGCCAAGTCTCGCCTCCTGCCCAACATGCCAAAGTTGGTCATCCCCTCAGCTGCCACCAAGTTCCCCCCCGAGATCACCGTCACGCCGCCCACCCCGACCCTGCTTTCACCCAAAGGCAGCATCTCGGAGGAGACTAAGCAGAAGCTGAAGGTGACCAAGGGTGCTGCGTGGGGGGCACGGGTGGGGGTGTGGGCTACAGGGGAACTGGGGCCAAGCCAGGCCACCCTAACCAGTGCCCTGCCTGGTTTGCACAGTCGGCCATCCTTTCTGCCCAGTCGGCAGCCAATGTGAGGAAGGAGAGCCTTTGCCAGCCGGCTCTGGAAGTTCTGGAGACGTCAAGCCAGGAGTCCTCTTTGGAGAGTGATACAGACGAGGATGATGACTACATGGACATCTGAGGGGCCAGAGCCCCCAGCGACACCCCGGGGCCCATGAAGTCCCCCAGCTGCCCAGTCTCCCTCCTGTGTGGTTTCTGAGCCGGGTCTGTCCCCACCACGTGGGGCCCAGAGGAGGCTGAGTTTAGCCACATGAAGAAGGACGGACGGGTCACGGTTTGCACAGGCCGGCATCCTTTTCTATGAAATGGTGACTTTGTAAATATGCCTGAGCCCAGCCCAGGGGGCCGTGTCCACACCTCAGCGCCTGGACCAGCCAGGCTCTCTGTGTCACAGGGGGAGGGTTATTTAGGGCCGGCCACCCCACTCCCTTTTGTGGTTTCTTTTCTAATAAAGATGGGACAGTTCGCTTTGCCTCTTCGTTCACTCCCAGGGCCTCCCTCAGCTGATTGCTGTCCAGTTTCTGGGTCCCTCCTCCCACAGGTCAAGGTCTGTCCCTGGGGTACCCCAGGGAGCAGGTGAGGGCATTCAGTCAGGAATGGGCGAGCACAGGCTGAGGAGCCATGCAGAGCAAATCCCTCTGGGTGGGACTGGAGCTGGACCTGAGAGGGAGGTCAGGAGCATCCCCTGAAGGACACAGAGGTATGAGGGCAAGTCCCTCTAGAGTGGGGATAGGGGGGCCGCAGGGGCAGGCAGGGGCCAGGCTGAGCTGAGGAGCTGGCTGGTACCCCAATGTGATGGCCCTAGGGGGAAAATGTTTACCTCCTGCCACGCTTGCCCTCTGATAGGACCAACCATGTAAGTTATGAGGTTCAGTGCAAGATACAAAAATTGTTAAGAATTTTTTAAAGGTGGCAACAGAGTGTTAAGCCAGCCTGCGATGCTGGCCCTGCCCTCCCAAGCTCCAAGCCCATCTGTTTTGAGGAGGCACAAGTCTAAGCGGCCTCAACCTGCCCTTCTCCTCACTGTCAACCCCCATTGGGAGCCTAGTTGCCACCCCACAGCTCTGGGCTAGCTCTGTCCCCCGGGACTCCTTTCAAAGGCTCTCTGTCCAGCATGGGGGATGGGGACCCATCTTGATGCTCTGTGCCCCTCACGGGCTGGACACCTTGTACCCCTGCCCAGGCAGAAAGGCCCAACAGACAGCACTGCCAGGGTCCCCAGCCCAGGCCTGGCAGAGCCACTGCAGGGACCCAGAGGCACAGCAGCCTCAGATGGGTCCTCCCTGAGCCTGCCACAATTTAGGCCCTTTGAAAGGCCGCCTGAGGCTGAGAGGCCTGGCAGTTATTCAGCTGACCACCTGCAGGGACCAGGGTGTGGAGGCCCCCACACGGCACTCCTGACTTCTCAAACTCCTTCATCTTTCTCTCTGAAAACATGCAGCCAGAGTGCCCAGACTAGAAAGAGGAAGTGGCAAACTTCCTTCCTCCAGGTCCACAGACCCCCACTTCCTGGGAACAACCGAGCCATATCCCAAGGCCCTTTCCGGCTGCAGGACACCTCAGACCACCCAGGGAGCGTTTCTATCATCTTCCTTTTCTAACCTCTGCCTGAGGATGCACCCTCATCTCTGGGCCGGGGCTGAGTCCCAGCACCAGGCAGCAAGCTGGGGGTCCAGCTCAGAGTCCCAATGCCCACACCCATTGCCCACAGAGGTTCCCTGAGTACCTAGCAACCAAGTTGAATGTGTTTCCAGCTCCCGCAGCCGGCTTCCCTCATGCCTGTAGGTGCCTCCTCTCTGGAGCAACTGCAGGCCCACCCACCATGAGAGGGGAAGTGTCCAGGGAACAGGCTGGCTGGACCCCAGGAGTTGAGGCAGGTCACAGCTGGATGGCCTAAGCCGATGTCCCTGCCAGCTTCAGCTCCCTGTGAGGTGGGGCGATGTGTTCCCTTTGGACATATTAAGAAGCCGCCACCGGGAAGAGGACCATCTGCCTGTCAGGACACCTAGCCCAGGTTGCAGGGCCCAAATGAGTCTCAGGCCTGGACCCTCCCTATCCACCCTGGCTTCAGGGCTCCCAGAAGCCGCCAGGGGCCTAGCATTGCATCTCCCAGTGACCATGGCCACGCCCATCTTGTCTGGGCCTCAGTTTCCTCATCTACACAATGAGATGGGAGGAGAACAGAAGAGATTATGCAAACTGCCTGGGTGACTGCACAGGTGGATGGGGCTGGGTGGATTCACTTCAGAACACTGGATTCTGTTCTCAGCTCTCCACCCTGGACCCTTTCCTCACCATTCACCACCTCCCTCCAAAGGAGATCCCAATGGAGCTGTATCTGACCCGACTGCTCCCAACCACCCCCACCCACACCCTAGGGTGCCTTCCTGAGTTACGGCCCTCCTCCCTACAAGGAAACTGAAGAAGAAGAGGCCGGAATCCTGAGATTGCAAGTACAACGCCCCCTTACCCACCCTGAAGCTCATCCCTTTCCGGAGACCAGCCCTGGCTCCCCTGGGGCTGGAATCCAGCAATGCTAGCTGAAGCTCCTCTGGACATCGGGCTCCTCTAGTGCCAGAGGTCCGGCAGCTGGAGGCTCTGGCCCCCTCCCCTGTGTCCCAGGCCAGTTGGCCAGGAATGTGCTAACAGAGCAGGTTAGGTCCTGCTGGCCCGCACAGGCACCTGTGGACTTTGAGAGGGGACCCGGCGCGGCGGGGTGGGGCGGGGGGGGTGGGGTGGGGCTGGGCGGGATGGGGCGGGACGTTGATGCGGATTGCGGGAAGGGCGGGGCCAGACTCAGGGAGTAAACCAGGGGCAGCCTCCCAGGCTCTGCTGCACTGCCAGCGGCAGATACAGGCCACGACATGAAGCTTCCCCTCCTGCCCTGCGCCCTGCTTCTGCTGGCGACAGCCCCCAGCCCAGGCCCATGGCCTACAGCAGGTATGCCCCCTTCTGTCCTGTCTGTCCATCTGTCTGTTGCAGTCGAGCCCCTGGCAGATGCTCCTCTGGGCTGGGCCTCTATCTGTCAGGCCATCTGTGCCTGTACTGGGGGCAGTGGGAAGAAATTGGGGGTACAAGGGCCACCCAGTGGGGATGGGGGTCTAGGCGGTGCCCACCGTAAATCAGCTGGGAGCTAGTAGCTGTCTGGGAGGAAGGTGATCAGGCAGTTGGTGGGCTGATTGAGGCAGAAGAGCTCTTGGCCTGCACCCCGAGCCCCAGTGCAGGGTGTGCTTCCCATGAAGGAGACCCCTAGTCCCACTGGCCAGAGGCAGGATGTGAGTCCTTGTCAGGGTGGAGCCGAACCCCAGAAAGTCTAGTGAAAGAACCATGCTTCAGAGCCAAGACCATGGCCCCTCCACGGAGCTGGGCCAGAATTTACAGGCCTCCCAGCTCCCAATCTGGCCCCTCTCTTCCATTGCAGTGAAATGCTCTCAATCCTCCTGCCACTTCACTCACTTACTGGCATTCCCTCAGCCCCTCCCCCACCTCCTTGAGCCATCACATCCTCAGTCAATAAACATTGATGCTCTTGAGTACCAGCCCTGCGGCTGGGTGAAGTGAGGCCACCAGAGTGGCTCAGGCCCAGGCCTGGCCCTTGACTGGCCCCCTTTGGGGGGGTGACAGGGAAGGGCCAGGTGGGACATGTAAGCCCAGCCTCAGTGCCTGCACCCCACCCAGTCCCCACCCTCCAACCCACGTGGCTGTGCCAGCCTGAGGGACCAATCCCTTGAAAATGGTTCTGCTACAGGACCCCATAGATGGAGGAAAAGTCTGGGGCCTGATTCCACAGTTTCCCCCGCTCCAGACTACTTTCCCATTCTGGCCCTGCTGGGTCTTCTGCTGGGAATGTTCTTCCCTAAAAGGAGGGGCATATCCCTCACCTTCTCCGCAAAGGGTGGGGCTCCTTTTGGGGCTGCAATAAGTAAATCGGCTCTGCTCTGCAGAGTGAGATGCAGAGCTCAGCCCAAGCGTCTGCCCCTACCCAGCCTCCAACGAGACGCATAGTAGCTGAGTCCCCACACCTTAGACCACCAAGCCAGGGGTGGGGGTGGGGGGATTCTCTTCCAGGCTATTGGTCCACAGACCCTTCAGGGAGTAGAGACAGGTCCTTGGTCCAAGTCCCAGGCTCAGGCATCTGTGGCCATCTGAGAATGCCATTACCTATAGAACTTGGTGGCTGAGGGTCAGTCATGCCCTGGGGGCTCATCCTGACACTGCAAAGTTGTGTCTGGAGATATCCCCCCTTATCTCCCCTCTTTATCTAGCCAGTCCTTCAGGCGAACTATCACATGATCTGTACTAAGCATTACCCCACCCTACAAGCCCTGTAGGTTGCCACTGTGTCCACATGGCGGTCAGTACAATCCCTACTGCATTCTCCTGGGCATGCTTCTCTCGAGTAGGCTCCCGGAAAACAGATGTGGGCCCTGCGTGTGGGGGAGGGGGGAGCCAGCCCAGCACCTACCAGGGCTGTGCACTCAGAGCCCTCTCCTCTAGGTGCCCAGGAGAGCTGCTCCCAACGCTGTGGGGACCCAGGCGGGCAGTGCTCCTGCCACCCGACCTGCTCCGGCCTGGGCACCTGCTGCTCAGACTTGCGGGACTTCTGCCTGGAGGTCGTACCCCACTCGGGCTCCATGATGGGTGGCAAGGACTTCGTGGTGCAGCACCTCAAGTGGTCCAGCCCCACCACCAGTGTGATCTGCAGGTGGGGGGCCAAGGGGCCATGCATACTGGGGGCCCGGACTACTTGGCTGGCTGGGCGGAGCCCCGAGGACCAAGGACAGGGACAGCTGGTTGGATGGGTTCCCCAGGGAGGTCAGGGGCCCAGGCCTTGGAGAAGGTCAGCCCACCCTGGACCAGCCTCTCATGCCACCTCTAATCCCCACAGGTTTAAGGAGAGTGTCCAGACCCTCGGCCACGTGGACTCCTTCGGACGTGTGCACTGTGTGTCGCCCCTGCTTTATGAGACTGGCCGCATCCCCTTCACACTCTCCATGGACAACGGCCGTTCCTTCCCACGCTCAGGCACCTGGCTGGCTGGTGAGCCCCACCTTGCTGGTCCAGGCTGTGGGCACCAGGCCCCACACTCTGCAGGCCCTGTCCCCCACCCGCCCACCATGGGGACTTTCCCCAGTACTAACCTATGCACACCTGGCCCGCCCACTGGGTCCTGATACTCTGGCTGAACCAGTCCCTTGAGAGGCCTGCCTAACCACAGGGACGAGGATTCCTGCCCTGGAATCCAGACAGGAGTCTCAGCCCAGAGGGAATGGGGGCTACAGAGGTCACCCAGCAAGGTGGGCCAGGCTAGGGAAGGGGAGGAGGCAGGTGGAGGCCAGAGACCTGAGCAATGGAGGGCAGGGCCCTCCCTCTTATGCCAGGGTCTGGGAGACACCATGGCTCCAGCGAGACTGCCATGCTTTGTCCTTGGGAGGCCCCCAGAGCTCTTAGAACCTCAGGACCTCCTCCACTGGACCCCCTGGGCCCCAGGCCTTTTCTCACCTCACCTCTCCCTCCCAGTGCACCCCAGCAAAGTGTCTGAGACAGAGAAGAGCCAGCTGGTGAACGAGACCCACTGGCAATATTATGGCACCACTGGCGTTGGAGGTAACCTCTCCCTGACCTGGAACGTCTCAGCTCTCCCCACAAACTCTGTCACCATCGAGCTGTGGGGCTATGAGGAGACAGGTGAGGCACTCTGCGGGCTGCTTCTGCAGGGTCTGGTTGGGTCAGAAGCTTCGGGCTTGCAGAAGTGAAAGGGAATTCCAGGCAGGGGAAGTCCTATGGATGGGGAGGGGGTCCCAGGTAGGGATTGGAATGAGGAAAGTGCAGAAAAGAAAGAGGAAGTGGAAGGGGCAGGGTCATGAAGGGCCAAGCGCGCGGAACAGGGCAAGGAGGCTGGGGCCCCCCTCAGGGAGGAGGTGTGGATGGCTGCTTGGTCTCTGGATATAAAGCTTGTCCTGGAAACAGAAAAGGCTCGCTCTGCCCCCTACTCTCTGAGTCTCGAGATGGCTGACGTAGCCCTGGGCCTGTCTTAGAACAGGGACAGTGACCCTGGAGTGTGGGGGAAGGAGGTCGTGATCACCTGAGCCAGGGTCCTTGTGGGGGCAGCAGGGAAGCCCTCCTATGGGGATCATCTGTCTGTACGTCTGTCCCTCAGTCAGGCTGCTCTGCGCACCAAAGACTGGCGCCCGCCCCTCCTCTGCCCCGGGGTCCTCAGACAGGCCCCAGGGCTGACTGGGCCCTTCTCTCCCTCAGGGAAGCCATACTCAGAGGAATGGACGGCAAAGTGGTCATACCTGTACTCTCTGGCCACAAAAGTCCCCAACTCCGGCTCTTTCACCTTCATTCCACAACCCGCACCTCAGCAGTACCAGAGATGGGAAGTGGGTGCCCTTCGGATCGTCAGCAGCAAACACTATGAGGGGGAGAGGTGAGGGCCGTGCAGAGGATGGGTCGAGGGCTGGCTGCCCGACGGGAAGCCGGGGCCAGGGGCAGAGAGGGCAGCCCTTAGCGTGCGTGTGCCCCCGCAGGGACGTGCAGGCGCTCTGGAGCAATGAGCACGCTCTGGCCTGGCACCTGGGCGATGACTTCCGGGCAGACCCCGTGGCCTGGGCCCGAACTCAGTGCCTAAACTGGGAGGAGCTAGAGGACCAGCTGCCCAAGTTCCTGGAGGAACTGCCTGACTGCCCCTGTACCCTGGCCCAGGCCCGGGCTGACTCTGGCCGCTTCCACGTGAGTCCCCACCCAGGTCAGGGCCCAGGAACTAACTGGCAAGGGGGCAAGTGGAGCCAGCTGCCCCCACCATGGACATGGCTATGCCCACCCAGAACAACAGCAGGGAAGGCACAGATAGAGTCCCCTGGGAGGTGGGGCTGAGGTCTAAAGGCCCCTGTGGGGGTGGGTTAGGGATGGCAGAGCCGGATGCTGGGGCGGGCGACAGCAACCTGCTGCTCTAAC
The DNA here is from genome assembly GCF_000151845.1 of Pteropus vampyrus. Lineage (NCBI taxonomy): Eukaryota > Metazoa > Chordata > Mammalia > Chiroptera > Pteropodidae > Pteropus > Pteropus vampyrus. Next base: position 11,218,357 of record NW_011888804.1, read on the forward strand.
AACAGACTGACTACGGCTGTGACATCGAGCATGGCAGCGTGTGCACCTACCACCCAGGGGCTGTGCACTGTGTGCGCTCTGTGCAAGCCAGGTGAGCCCCCAGATGGTGGTTGGGGCACCAGGCAGAGCCTGGGGGCAGGATCGCCAGCGGTGGGCCTGACCTGTCCATGCCCCCAGCCTCCAGTATGCCTCGGGCCAGCAGTGCTGCTACACCGAGGAGGGCACACAGCTCCTGACAGCTGACTCGACGAGCGGCAGCACCCCGGACCGCGGCCACGATTGGGGTGCGCCTCCTTTCCGAGCACCGCCCCGCGTGCCCGGCCTCTCCCACTGGCTCTACGATGTCATCAGCTTCTACCACTGCTGCCTCTGGGCACCCGAGTGCCCCCGCTACATGCTCCGGCGGCCCTCCAGCGACTGCCGCCACTACCAGCCCCCGCGCCTGGGTGAGTGCCAGCCAGGGTGGGGCCCAGGGCAGGACCGGACCAGGGGAGCCTGCCTGACTCTCCGCTCTCCCCAGCCTCCGCTTTCGGGGACCCGCACTTTGTCACTTTCGATGGCACCAATTTCACATTCAATGGGCGTGGCGAGTATGTGCTGCTGGAGGCTGCGCTGACTAACCTGAGGGTGCAGGTGCGGGCCCAGCCGAGGACGACGCTCGAGGGTGAGGCCGGGGCCCAGGGGACTCGGGGTGGCTCTGAGTCATCCCAGGTGGGAGCCTGGAGCCAAGTGGACCCCGTTCTGCACCCACCACCCCAGGCACTCAAGACCGAGGCACAGGGCTGACGGCGGTAGCCGTCCAGGAGGGCAACTCAGATGTGGTGGAGGTCCGGCTGGCTGGTGAGACAGGGGTCCTGCAGGTGCTGCTAAACCAGGAGGTGCTCAGCTTCGCCGAGCAGAAATGGCTGGACCTGAAGGGTGAGCAGCATGGCGGGGCAGGGGCGGCGGGCTGCCTCGCTCCCTTTCCCTTCCGCCTGGGCTTCCACGCCTCTCACTGGCCCTAGCCAGAGGCAGGGATGGTGTCCAGAGCACAGATGTGGAGACGAAGGCCTCTGGGAGCTTGCTGCAGGGCGACAGTCAGCCCTCTCCCCACAGCTAACTGCAGAGGGACCTGGCACAGTGGACACCTGCCTCCGGCCCATGGCTCTCTGTGCACAGACATGGTTCCAGGCCCCAGGTAGCAAAGTCCGGTAGTGGGGACCTGGTCTGATCTTGAGTCTTTATATCTATGAAGCCCTAAGACACACCCTGGTCAGAGCCCCGAGATGCCAGGATGGTGAGATGAGACCCCACTGACAGGACCTGGGAGGTGCAATGCTTGCAGGCAGCTGGCCTCAGGGTGAAGGAGTGGTGACTCTCTCTCTATCTCTCTTCTCTCAGTAGTGCTGCTGCAGGGAATGAAATGACTCCCAGTTGGGGTGGGTGGGGACCTGGGGTGGGCCTGTTGGTGCTGAGGATGCAGGGATCCCCAGATAGAGCAGAGGCGAGCATGGCTGCTGCCTCCCAGTCAGAAATCAAGGGCCAACTGGCTACCCCCATGTGTGGCCTGGGCATGGGGGTCTCTTTGGGGCCTGGGCACCTCACATCAGCACAGGGGCTCCTGGCACAAGTATGGGCCCAGACTGCTGGAGTGTCATAGTCAGCAGGGTTGATCCTGGGGACGCCCTCCCCTTTTCCTTAAGCCCAAGGGCACCAGCCCATGGGAGGTGACCTTGACCTCAACTCCACCCTGCGCAGGCATGTTCTTGTCGGTGGCTTCTGGGGACAGCGTATCTATCATGCTGTCCTCGGGGGCAGGCCTGGAGGTCAGCGTCCAGGGTCCCTTCCTGAGTGTGGCCATCCTGCTGCCCGAGAAGTTCCTCAACCACACTCAAGGTCTCTTTGGAACACTCAACGACAACCCCACAGACGACTTCACTCTGCGCAATGGGCAGGTCCTGCCCCCCACTGCCAAATCCCGAGAACTGTTCCGGTTTGGGGCTGACTGTGAGTGATCGTGAGGACTGTGCTGGAAGAAGGGACAGGATGGGATGGGGGGCGGGGGGCGGTGGAGATCAGGGGGAGACCCCATACCATTGGCCACCAGCCAGGCCTGCTCCATGTCTCTGCAGGGGCCGTGGAGAACGCCTCCTCCCTGCTCACCTATGACTCCCGGCTTCTGGTCAACAACTTCCTGTACCGTCCCAAGCATGACCCTACCTTCCAGCCCCTCTTCCCCGAGGAGGTCACCCCCAGCCCCGGCCAGGCGACTGAGGCAGCCAAATTGTGTGGGGACAACCATTTCTGCAGCTTTGATGTGGCAGCTACTGGGAACCTGAGTGTAGGCAATGCCACGCGGTTGGCCTACCAGCTGCACCAGCATCGTGTGCAGAGTCTGCAGCCAGGTAAGGGCTACAGGTGGGCCCCCCTGCAAGGAGGCAGGCACTTCACACTGGGACATGGCACCCCAGGCCGGCGGCTGAGGCGGCCAGTCGCTCAGGACTGTCAGCTGTGTCCCGTTTTACCCCAGTGGTGTCTTGCGGCTGGCTGGCCCCGCCCCACAATGGGCTCAAGGAAGGCATCAGGTACCTGAAGGGCTCCACGGTCTACTTCCACTGCAACAACGGCTACAGCCTGGTCGGGGCAGAGGCCAGCACCTGCCTGGCCGATGGCTCGTGGTCCAGGCCCACCCCAACTTGCCAGCCAGGTGAGGATACCCAGTCCACCTGCTGCCCAGCCTGGTCTGGCCCCGCCCACATGCTTGCCCCACCCACACATCCCTCCCAGCTGCATGCCAGGCCAGCCGGCCCTGGGCCGCACTCACCTCTCCCGCCCACTCTCCAGGGCAAAGCCACACCGTGCTGCTGAGCATCGTCTTCGGAGGGCTGGCAGTGGTGGCTGTGGTCGCGCTCATCTATATGCTACTGCAACGCAGGAAGAACAACATGTGAGACCCCTCACCCCACCCCGAGCCCAGGGGCCTCCCTGCGGGGCCAGGCTCTGGGCCCCTGGGGCACCCGTGGGACCGCCATGCCCGCTCACACCCGGTCTCTTGCAGGGCCATGTGGACTTCGCAGCCCTGAAGAGAGTGCTCCCGGCCAGAGACGTGAGGGCACCGGGCCACCCCCCCTCAGACCAAAGACCAGCCTCCCAGGAGAGCGCTCCAAACTCCCAAGACTGAGCAACCCAGCAGTTCGATCCCCTAATCCATAGCACCTGGGACCTGGACACCTGATACCTGAGCCTTTAATGCCTGTGGAACCAAGGCCCCCGATGCCCTGCTCTAACACCTCAGACCCAGACCCTGAGCTCTAACTGTGTAGTTCCTGAAGGCCTTACCCAAATATTTGCTCTAATTCCGGGCTCTAATTCTCCAGACTCGAGACTCCACACCCTCGACTCTAGTGCCCGTCTGCTGAGTCCTAGTACTCCTGCACCTGACACTCAGTTGGCAGTACCTCAGCTCCTGTGTCCAATGCCTGTGCCCCTGATCCCTGAAATACTGATACCTGGTGCCACAAAACCACAGCCCCAGCACCCAAGCTGCCTTGATTCCTGGACACTGGGCCCAGCCGAGACTGCAGATGGGCCCAGCTCAATGCGTGAAGAGACCCCAGTATTCCAAAGTGGAGAGTCATTCTCTGAGTGCCAGGCTTGTGATTCTAACTTCTGGAATGTCACTTGAAACACCCCTCTCTGCCTGAACGAGGAGAAAACAAGCCTGTTGCTCCCTCTCCCTGGTGTCCTGGTGCTCATGCTGTCCCTCGGTTCTAGGGTTCTACAGTTACCCTTTGGGGTCCAGAGCGACTTGGGTCCGAGTCTTTCATCTGCCAGATCACCTGAGACAGGTCCCTGACCAGCCTCTCTCCATCTGAAAATGGATTTGAGAACAGTGATGGCTTCGTGGGGTGGGGAGGACAGGTATGGTGTTTGGGGAAGGTAGACCATGGGGGTGCCACGCTAGGTGCCCAGGAGTTAGGACAGAGCCAGCCTGCTCCTTCACCCCAAGCAAGCTGCCCCAGCCTGGGCCTGGGCCCCCACCCTGCCCAGCACCCCCCCGAAGCCAGTCACTAATAGTGGTAGGCCCAAGTCATCTGACCCAGGTCCGTGTTCGGGGTTCCTAGGCCTTCCACACAGAAGTATCCAGAAGCTAAGTACAGAGCACAGGCCTCACGCCGCCTCTGCCCACCTGCACCAGGGCCAGATAGCTCGTGCAGAAAAACACAGGCTAGGAGTTGGCTTGAGGACAAGTGAGACCCAGAGTTTTTTGTGGTGAGGGAACTGAATAGGGCCCATGGGAGGGTCTAGACAGGGTAAGATGGGGTCATATTTGCATTGTAGGTATCAGACAGAAAGCACCAGGGAGGGTGGGGTTGGAGGTCGGAGCCCCCTGAACCAGGCAGCAGCTCAGCCTGAGAGGGGCCTGGGCAGGAGGATAGTGTGCCCACAGGATGAAGAATCCTGGGTGGGAGGTGATCAGCGGAGGCCCTCTTCGCTATGGCTTGCAGCACCAAGAGTGACCACGTGGGGACAGCAGAGGGTAAGAACAGTGAGCAAAGGCGGACACCTCACCAGGACCCAGGCCATGGGGAAATGCAGTCAGCCCCAGCCCTGCAGCTGGCCCAGCAAGCTTGTGGTCATAACCTCAGCCAAGGTTCATGCAGGCCTACCTCTGCATCTCTTCTCAGCTTGGAGGGCTTCAAGTCATTCCCCCAGTCTCAGGAGCTCAAGGCTCAGAGAGCTTGCACAGGTCGCTCCTAGATTGTCCAGAAGACACCGACCACCAGGTTGGAGCCCAGGCCTCCCTACCCGCTCAGCCTCACTTTTGATGGAGGGTCCCAGGCAGGGGTGGGAAGCTGTGGCAGGGGCAAGTCCTGCCCAGGGTTTCCAGAAGTGAGTGCACCATTGGCACATTTGAAAGAACAGAGCTAAGACTGAGGGATTGGGGGACTCCCAGGGATGGTGCCCAGAAGACTAAAGATGGGGAGGGGGTTGGTGCTTCCTGCCTTTCCAGACCCCAGAATCCCAATTCCCCACCTCTCTGGGCTTCCAGCCCAGGTCAGGGTGGGGCTGAGGACCAGCCCCTTGGCTGCTAGGTGGGGACTTTCTCCTCTTGAGATGAGGTAAGGGAGGGCTGGCCTCCCACTAACCTGAACCCCCAGTGTATTCCTGTACTGAGCCAGGTCCAGCTGGGCACTTGTCTGCTTGGATATGTGGGCTCAGACACAAACGCCCAGGCGGGCAGGGGCTTTTCATAGCTCCTATAACGGGCCTCAAAGGACCAATGGAATTCTCAGAGACTTGATCGGTCAGAGAGGGCATTCCAGGAAGAGGATCAGCCTGAGCAAAGGCTCAGAGGAAGAGAAGCGCAGTTGGGTCTGAGGCAAAGTGTTAAGGGGTTGGCAACCGAGGCTCCTCCTCTATCAGGCCATGGCATTTAGGCTTTGTCCTGAGAGTAAAGCATGGCCTCCCCTACCCTCACCCCGTCCCTCTTGGACAGGCCATAGAGCTGCCCTTGCCACTCCCCAGCAGGAGAAGGGGTGCACAGTCTGTGGCCCTAGCCCTAGACAGACATCAGACATTCCCAGTGCCAGGGGCAGGCCAGGCTGGGAAGCCCCAACACCTGACAGGGATTTCCCAGGGGCCCCTAGAGAGTCAGGGGTTCTATTCAGCCTGTGTGAGTGTGGAAGGTCCCAGCGCAAACTTCCTAGAGACTTCAAAGCCTGGGACCCCCACCTCAGAGAGGTGGTCTTCCCAGGGCAGCCCCAGGGAATCATGGCATCAAAACCCAGTGGCCAGTCCTCTACCCCTTGTACCAGTCCAGGTGTCGGGGATGGTGATCCAGAGACTTGGAAACGCAGACGATAGGAGAGCTGGGAAGTCAAATGAGACATGGCGAGGCAGCCACAGGATCCTAGCAGCACTTCTGGGCTGAGGGACAAAGGAGGGGACTGCTACTGAACCAGGTCCAGGTCCTACACAGCAGGAACCACGCAAGCCCATGGGGCCTTGGCGGGAACCACAAAGAAAACTGGCCTGCCACAGACTGCCCACAGTCTCGAGGTGGGGGAAGAAACTCGTCTGTCTCTAGCCTCCCACTAGGGCCTCCCATTGGCTAAACACAGTGGGGAGACTGACAGAGTTGAAGGACCAATAAGGCACAATGGGAGCAGGACTCCTCCTCAGCCAAGCCGGTTCTTTCTGCAAGTCCCAGAACAGCTGAGTGCCTGGCCTGGGCCACCCTCGTCCTCAAGGTCTCATGGTCTGATGCTTCCCGAGGTGGAGCGGATGGTCAGTGCTGTGTGTTGTGGAAGTGGAAGGTCAGGGAGTGCTTCCTGGAGGAGCCTAGCTCTAGCTGAACTTAAAAGGATAAAAACCATTAGGCAAATGGGTTTAAGTAGGTGCCTACAGCTGTTCAGCAGTCTACACTGCTCAGACTCTTCTTATAGGTAGAGCACTGGACTACATTTCCCAGCATCCCTTGCAGTTGCGGTAGTCATGTGACTGAGTTCTAACCAGTGCAATGTGAACAAAAAGGAGCAGGGTACTTCCAGGCCTGGAACATCATTGCTCCCTCAGGCACATGTCCAAATTCTTTCCTCTGCTTGGGTTGATATAAGCATGATTTTGGAAGCTGCACCAACCTGGGTCCCCGGCATGAGAGAGGACCCCCTGTATACACCCTGACCTGTTTACTCATCCAGTACTGTTATAGGAACAAGAAATAAACTTCTCCCATAATTAAGCCATTGTACATTTTGGGGTCTATTTGTTGCAGGAGTTGGTCCCTCTAATTATACACCAGAGGCAAAGAAGCAAAAAGATGGCCTTATATTTTTTATTAGTGTTGAAAATAAATACTCTGTGCACAGGTTTTAAAGAGTTCGAACAGATACACCAATATTCATAGCAGCATTATTTACAATATGCCAAAAGGTGGAAGCCACCCAAGTGTCCAATGATGGATGAATGGATGTACAAATGTGGTATATATACATGATGGAATATTAGCCTTATAAAGGAAGGAAATTCTGACACACGCTACAACGTGGGTAAACCTTAAGGACATTATGCTAAGTGAAACAAGCCAGTCGCAAAAGGACAAATGTATGATTCCACTTATATGAGATAGCTAGAGTAGTCAAATTCACAGAGACAGAAAGTAGGATGGTGATTGCCAACGGCTGGGAGAGGGGGAATGGGGAGTTGCTGTTTAATGGAGACAGAGTTCAGTTTTGCAAGATGAAATAGTTCTGGAGATGGATGGTGGTGATGGTTGCTCGACCATGTGAATATACTTAATGCCACTGAATTGTATGCTTAACAATGATTAAGATGGTAAATGTTATGTATTTTTTTACAATTAAAATAAATTTAAACAAAACAATTTACTTAACTAGTGCCCAGTTGGTGGACATTAAACTGTACTCAGTTTTTCGTTTCAAACACTCTTCTGCTTTGTAAAAGCGTTCAAGTTTACCTTTAGGAGAAATCTGCACAAAAAGGATTGGCTGATTAAATAGCACATGCGCTGTTTAGCCAAGGGGAGCCTTATGGGGAAGGGAGGGGCAGCCTGAGGCCACCTATCTTGACTTCCTGGCCTTGACACCACCAACCTATGAGAGGGTCCCCTACACTCTTGTCAGCGCAAGGAGCCTTCAGATATTTTGCTCTTTGCCATTTAGATGGTACAGATCCTACATCAACTTGACTAGGCTGAACGACATTCCCAGAATTCTCTCCCCTCTATGTTTTGGGTATGGATGGTCCACAAGAGAGCCTCCTGTGCAACTCTGGGAAGGCAGAAGTGAATTGGCAGTCTTTTTTGTAGCTCACACTCTAGTGGCCTGTTTGCTGATTCAGCTGCTCTGCAGGGGCAGAAGTCAAGCCTGCAAATGCTCCACATGCCCCTGAGGCAGAGTAGTTAGCCTTCGGAAGTCCCTGCCCTCCAGGATATGGCTCTGAAATTTTTCCTAAGTCCCTTACTCAGCCTTCTCTCTGTTTTGATTCCAAGAATGAGAAACAGGCCAAGGCCAGGAAGATGAGATACAGACAGATGGCCTTGGGCTTGCCCCGCCCCTCCCCGATAAGGCTCTCCTTGGCTAATCATAATATAATGATCTTTGTTATCATCTCCACCTGCCACTGCCAAGAGACCAAAAGCCTGTAATTCAGACAACTCTGGGCAGATTCTCTCTCTGAGCTGCCCATACTTTTAAGTATATACTTTCACTTTAATAAAACTCGCTCTCTCCTGCTTGCTGTTAGTCATGCCCTTGAATTCTTTCTCACGACATAGGACAAGAATCTGGTCACCAGAGGTCTGGTCCCTCTTTGGACTCCTGGCCCATTGAGCTCTCTAGCATCACCCTCACCCCTACACATCATGAGCCTTTGGCTTTCCAGTCAAGTGTGTGATAAAGCGTCCCAGCTTCTACAAGAAATATTGCTGCACTTGGTGAAAATAAAAGATATGGGTTTCAGCCCAGCCTCGTGGTCTCCAACTCACACTTGGGGTTCTAGCCAGCTCTGAATCCTTCCCTCCATCTTACATCCATCTTCCCTCCCAACTCCCTGCCACATGGACCTCAATCTCCAGCATCAGATCAAAGACAATAGCTTCTACCAACTTCCACATTTAGGGGTCCTGCCTTTTGGATTGAACCCAGACAGGTATAAATGTGATATTTTAAACTTTTCTTTAGTATAAGTTGTATGTGACAAAGCAAATTGGTACAGCCACTACAGAAAACAGTATGGAGATTTCTCATAAAATTAAAAGTAGAATTACCATATAATCCAGCAATTCACTTGTGAGTATATATTCAAAAGAAACGAAAATAAGTTATTGAAAAGATATCTGCATTCCCATGTTAATTGTAACATTATTCACAATAGTTAAAATATAAGAGAAAAAAAAAGATATGGAAACAATCTAAATGGCCATCGACAGATGAGTGGTTAGAGAAGATGTGATTTATATACACAATAGAATATTATTCATCCATGAGAAAAAAAATCCTGCCACCTGCAACAACATAGATGGACCTAGAGGGCATTGTGCTCTGAGATGAGTCAGACAGTGAAAGAAAATACTGTACGATCTTGTTTATTGTGGGATCTAAAAAAGCCAAACTAATAAAAACAGAGAGTAGAATAGTGGCTACCAGAGAAGCTGGGGGTAGAAGGAAAGGGGAAATGTTTATCAGAGTACAAACTTCCAGCCATAAAAAATATTTTAAATAAATATAAATATAGCGTAAGTTGTATGCAAGAAAGTACACTCCTCAGAGTATAGCTCCATGAATAAACCTAAAGTAAATATACCCGGTTAACCATCATCCGGGTTGAGAAATTGAATAACACCAACCTCACCTTACCCACTAGTATTTTCTCAGCCAGTCACTACCTTCTGCCTCCTCCCATGTTAACCACTAATTTTTCACACCAAAGATTAGTTTTGCTTGATTTTTGTCCTTTACATAGATGGACTCATACAGGCAGTGCTCTCTTGTGTTAGTTTCTTGGCATTTCCATATGAATTTTAGAATCGATTTGCCAGTTTCCAGCAAAAAAAAAAACTTGCACTGAATCTGTAGATGAATATGGGGAGAATTGGCATCATCACAATATTATTCCTTGACTATACTAGTCCATGAACATAGTATAACCCTCCGTTTATTTAGGCGTTCTTTAAATTCTCTCAATTCTATTTTGTAATGTTCAGTATAAAGGTCTTATATACCTTTATTAGTTTAACTTCTAGGCTTTGATATTATTTTATGCTATTGTATTATAAATGATTTCAATGAAAAAAGATTGCCAACGGCTGGGAGAGGGGGAATGGGGAGTTGCTGTTTAATGGAGACAGAGTTCAGTTTTGCAAGATGAAATAGTTCTGGAGATGGATGGTGGTGATGGTTGTTCGACCATGTGAATATACTTAATGCCACTGAATTGTATGCTTAACAATGATTAAGATGGTAAATGTTATGTATTTTTTTACAATTAAAATAAATTTAAACAAAACAATTTACTTAACTAGTGCCCAGTTGGTGGACATTAAACTGTACTCAGTTTTTCGTTTCAAACACTCTTCTGCTTTGTAAAAGCGTTCAAGTTTACCTTTAGGAGAAATCTGCACAAAAAGGATTGGCTGATTAAATAGCACATGCGCTGTTTAGCCAAGGGGAGCCTTATGGGGAAGGGAGGGGCAGCCTGAGGCCACCTATCTTGACTTCCTGGCCTTGACACCACCAACCTATGAGAGGGTCCCCTACACTCTTGTCAGCGCAAGGAGCCTTCAGATATTTTGCTCTTTGCCATTTAGATGGTACAGATCCTACATCAACTTGACTAGGCTGAACGACATTCCCAGAATTCTCTCCCCTCTATGTTTTGGGTATGGATGGTCCACAAGAGAGCCTCCTGTGCAACTCTGGGAAGGCAGAAGTGAATTGGCAGTCTTTTTTGTAGCTCACACTCTAGTGGCCTGTTTGCTGATTCAGCTGCTCTGCAGGGGCAGAAGTCAAGCCTGCAAATGCTCCACATGCCCCTGAGGCAGAGTAGTTAGCCTTCGGAAGTCCCTGCCCTCCAGGATATGGCTCTGAAATTTTTCCTAAGTCCCTTACTCAGCCTTCTCTCTGTTTTGATTCCAAGAATGAGAAACAGGCCAAGGCCAGGAAGATGAGATACAGACAGATGGCCTTGGGCTTGCCCCGCCCCTCCCCGATAAGGCTCTCCTTGGCTAATCATAATATAATGATCTTTGTTATCATCTCCACCTGCCACTGCCAAGAGACCAAAAGCCTGTAATTCAGACAACTCTGGGCAGATTCTCTCTCTGAGCTGCCCATACTTTTAAGTATATACTTTCACTTTAATAAAACTCGCTCTCTCCTGCTTGCTGTTAGTCATGCCCTTGAATTCTTTCTCACGACATAGGACAAGAATCTGGTCACCAGAGGTCTGGTCCCTCTTTGGACTCCTGGCCCATTGAGCTCTCTAGCATCACCCTCACCCCTACACATCATGAGCCTTTGGCTTTCCAGTCAAGTGTGTGATAAAGCGTCCCAGCTTCTACAAGAAATATTGCTGCACTTGGTGAAAATAAAAGATATGGGTTTCAGCCCAGCCTCGTGGTCTCCAACTCACACTTGGGGTTCTAGCCAGCTCTGAATCCTTCCCTCCATCTTACATCCATCTTCCCTCCCAACTCCCTGCCACATGGACCTCAATCTCCAGCATCAGATCAAAGACAATAGCTTCTACCAACTTCCACATTTAGGGGTCCTGCCTTTTGGATTGAACCCAGACAGGTATAAATGTGATATTTTAAACTTTTCTTTAGTATAAGTTGTATGTGACAAAGCAAATTGGTACAGCCACTACAGAAAACAGTATGGAGATTTCTCATAAAATTAAAAGTAGAATTACCATATAATCCAGCAATTCACTTGTGAGTATATATTCAAAAGAAACGAAAATAAGTTATTGAAAAGATATCTGCATTCCCATGTTAATTGTAACATTATTCACAATAGTTAAAATATAAGAGAAAAAAAAAAGATATGGAAACAATCTAAATGGCCATCAACAGATGAGTGGTTAGAGAAGATGTGATTTATATACACAATAGAATATTATTCATCCATGAGAAAAAAAATCCTGCCACCTGCAACAACATAGATGGACCTAGAGGGCATTGTGCTCTGAGATGAGTCAGACAGTGAAAGAAAATACTGTACGATCTTGTTTATTGTGGGATCTAAAAAAGCCAAACTAATAAAAACAGAGAGTAGAATAGTGGCTACCAGAGAAGCTGGGGGTAGAAGGAAAGGGGAAATGTTTATCAGAGTACAAACTTCCAGCCATAAAAAATATTTTAAATAAATATAAATATAGCGTAAGTTGTATGCAAGAAAGTACACTCCTCAGAGTATAGCTCCATGAATAAACCTAAAGTAAATATACCCGGTTAACCATCATCCGGGTTGAGAAATTGAATAACACCAACCTCACCTTACCCACTAGTATTTTCTCAGCCAGTCACTACCTTCTGCCTCCTCCCATGTTAACCACTAATTTTTCACACCAAAGATTAGTTTTGCTTGATTTTTGTCCTTTACATAGATGGACTCATACAGGCAGTGCTCTCTTGTGTTAGTTTCTTGGCATTTCCATATGAATTTTAGAATCGATTTGCCAGTTTCCAGCAAAAAAAAAAACTTGCACTGAATCTGTAGATGAATATGGGGAGAATTGGCATCATCACAATATTATTCCTTGACTATACTAGTCCATGAACATAGTATAACCCTCCGTTTATTTAGGCGTTCTTTAAATTCTCTCAATTCTATTTTGTAATGTTCAGTATAAAGGTCTTATATACCTTTATTAGTTTAACTTCTAGGCTTTGATATTATTTTATGCTATTGTATTATAAATGATTTCAATTAAAAAACGTGTTTTCTATTTGTGGCTGGTATATAGAAATATCATTGATTTTTGTATATTTTTCTTGACTACAGTGATCTTGTTAGATTTGCCTATTTCTAATAGTTTATCTGTAGAGTATCTATAAATAATGACACATAATGTTTTATCTGTTTTCTTTTATTTGTTTTCTTACTGCACTGGCGAGGACTTCCCTTATACTATTGCAAAGAAATGATGAAAGCTAATGATGATTGCCTTTATCTCGAAAGAAACTGGTCTCCATCTCAGAAAGGAGGTTTTTTTTATATTTTACCATGAAGTACGACATTTACTGTAGAGTTTTGTAATCACAACTTATCAGACTAAGGAAGTTTCTTTCCATTTCTAGTTACTGAGGGCTTTTATTGTGAGGTAAAGTTGAGAAATTTTATCAAATGCTTTTCTGCATTTGTTGAGATGATTAATGATTTTTCTTCTGTATTCTTTTAGTGTGTCAATATGGTGAATTGCATTGCTTGATTTTCTAATGTTCAATGAATCTTGCATTTGCAGAGAAAAACCAAATTTGTGGTGATACATTTTCTTCTTTTTTTTTTTTTTAATCTAATTTGGTTTGCTCCTATTTTGTTTAAGAGTTTCACATCTCGATGCATGAATGAAATCATCCTCTACTGTTGTTTTATAAAACTTTTTTGTCAGGTTTTGTTCTCAAAATTATCCTGTTCTCATTAAAAGAGTTGGGCAATGTTTTCTCTTTTCTGTTCTCCAGAAGAGTTTGTGTAAGACTGGTGTGTTTTTCTTCCATCATTGTTTGGAAGAACTCACTGACGGTACCTTCTCAGCCTGGAGTTATTTCCTTTGTCCCTGTGAGATCTCATTGTTGTTTTAATTGGCAAGGCTTACTTATGAGTGAGGTTGAGCAACTTTTTTATATGTTGAAACAGCCATTTGTAGCTCTCATTCTGTGGTCAAATGAGTCATAGCTCTGTGTATTTTTCTCATGGATTCTTGGTCTTTTTTTCATTGGTTGATATTAAATATTTAAGTATGTAAATAAAGGAGCCAGCCCAATATCATATTATGTATTGAAACTATTTTCTCCTTTAGTTTTCTTTGATCTTTAAAATATTTTACACGTCAAAATTTTTAATTTTTATGTGTTCAAATTTATTTATTTTTTTCTTTATGGCTTCTTGATTTTATGTCATGCCTAAATGGCCTACCCACTCTAAGAATATAAATAAAACATTCTTATGTTTTCTTACAATATTTATGATATTTAAATCATATTTAAAATATGATTTTATTTCTAACTCTTAAGTCTCTGACCCAACTGGAATTTATTTTGGTGTAAATAAAAAGGTAGTGATATGGGACACCACTTATAAAATTCTTAATCTTTTAGCAGGAAATGATACAGGACATCTCTTGCAAGAGTTCTTAATCTTTTTTAGTAAACCTAGTTAAGTTTTCTTCCCTCCTTTCTTTAGAAAAGAGGGCCTCTCCTTCAAATCCCAATAATTGCCCGAAACTGGTGACTCAGATCCTCTGGCTATTGATAAGGGTCATTGTTAGCAGAAATGGCCTTAGGCCAGATGGGGTCCTTAGAGTCTGAGGGGGAGGGGACTTTAGGCCAAAAGTCTTTTTTACTCTTTAAGAAATATGTTAATGGAGTATTACTCAGCCATTTAAAAAAATTAAATCCTACCATTTGGATGGACTTAGAGGTTCTCATGCTGAGTAAAATAAGTCAGACAGGGAATACCACATGATTTCATTTATACGCAGTATCTAAGGAACAAAAAGAACTAATCAAAAACAGACTCACAAATTTGGTGACGGACAGAGGGGAGCGGGGTTGGGAGGCTGGGAGAATGGGGTGAAGGATTAAAGAAATACAAGTTAGTAGTTGATATTTGGGCACCGGAAGCACGGCAGAGGGAACGCAGTTAGCATTAATACGACGGCTAAGTG
>NW_011888804.1:11232797-11235170 GCF_000151845.1 Pteropus vampyrus
AGCAACTTTTTTATATGTTGAAACAGCCATTTGTAGCTCTCATTCTGTGGTCAAATGAGTCATAGCTCTGTGTATTTTTCTCATGGATTCTTGGTCTTTTTTTCATTGGTTGATATTAAATATTTAAGTATGTAAATAAAGGAGCCAGCCCAATATCATATTATGTATTGAAACTATTTTCTCCTCTAGTTTTCTTTGATCTTTAAAATATTTTACACGTCAAAATTTTTAATTTTTATGTGTTCAAATTTATTTATTTTTTTCTTTATGGCTTCTTGATTTTATGTCATGCCTAAATGGCCTACCCACTCTAAGAATATAAATAAAACATTCTTATGTTTTCTTACAATATTTATGATATTTAAATCATATTTAAAATATGATTTTATTTCTAACTCTTAAGTCTCTGACCCAACTGGAATTTATTTTGGTGTAAATAAAAAGGTAGTGATATGGGACACCACTTATAAAATTCTTAATCTTTTAGCAGGAAATGATACAGGACATCTCTTGCAAGAGTTCTTAATCTTTTTTAGTAAACCTAGTTAAGTTTTCTTCCCTCCTTTCTTTAGAAAAGAGGGCCTCTCCTTCAAATCCCAATAATTGCCCGAAACTGGTGACTCAGATCCTCTGGCTATTGATAAGGGTCATTGTTAGCAGAAATGGCCTTAGGCCAGATGGGGTCCTTAGAGTCTGAGGGGGAGGGGACTTTAGGCCAAAAGTCTTTTTTACTCTTTAAGAAATATGTTAATGGAGTATTACTCAGCCATTTAAAAAAATTAAATCCTACCATTTGGATGGACTTAGAGGTTCTCATGCTGAGTAAAATAAGTCAGACAGGGAATACCACATGATTTCATTTATATGCAGTATCTAAGGAACAAAAAGAACTAATCAAAAACAGACTCACAAATTTGGTGACGGACAGAGGGGAGCGGGGTTGGGAGGCTGGGAGAATGGGGTGAAGGATTAAAGAAATACAAGTTAGTAGTTGATATTTGGGCACCGGAAGCACGGCAGAGGGAACGCAGTTAGCATTAATACGACGGCTAAGTGGAGGGCCAGGGGAACAATTGGGGGGATCGTTTTATGAACATTATAGATGTCCAACCAATGTACTATATACTTGAAACTAATTTAAATAAATAAATTTATTTAAAAAAAGAAAAATATGTTAACCAAACCTGTTTCCCTCTACTCACTTAATAGGCACATCAATAATAGAAATTAATAGATATATGATTTAAATGATAAGTTCGTATCTTCCTTGTCTAGGGACTGAGGCAGCACCTCAGCAGGAAAGCCAAGACCCCGCCCTAAGACAGAAAGGGAAAGAGCTCCATGAAACCCCAATAGGCAAGGACTACTGTTGTAGCCCCCGGCCCCCGATAGATACATGGACCACCAGAAATCAGTGAGTTATAGGAAACACACTCTTTATTCAGCCAGCTGGGTCTGCCAGGGGTACGCAGACCCCAAATTAAGCAGCCCCGAAATGTAGAGGTACAGGGTTTTTAAGCCCTAAACCCCTATTCTTCATCCCGTTTGAACACACAAGTCTATTTTTCTTCTTTTTACTGTCAACCCACAGATTGGTTGTGCAAGTGGGGGGTACAGAAGCAGAAAGTTTATTATTAGCGCGTTATGTTCCCATGGGCGATAGCCAAACAGTAATTTTCCAGCCAGCACACTACGACCCTTCTCAGCAGGAAGCAGATTCAGAAGAAGAGACCTCCTGTCCCTCAACATCTATACCAATAAAATAAGGGGGTTTGTGGCTCTTAGAAAAGAGTTAGGCAGGAAAGTTAGTTAGGGGGTTTCGGGTCTGCCTTCAAAGACACTGAGGTCATCTTATCCTAGAAAGGATCTGCCCTAATCCTCCCAAAATTAAGCAAGCAAGAAGGTATTTTTAGGCTAAAAGTAACTCCTAGAAAGAAACAAGTGAGCAGAGAATTAGGTACCAATTTAAGCCAGTCACTTGCACCTATACAATGAAGACCCCCCCCAATGACCTTCAATTCACCTGAGCTTCATTATACCATCTTTGTAATATGATGAGTATGCCCAGAAGTTCATTAATATCATTATAACAGACTGAATCTGAGGAATGAACATGCACAGAAAGCGAATGATGAATCACTGAGTCCTGTCAATCTTCATTGTCGATCAAGGAAGCCCACCCCTTTAAGAAAAGTAACCACCCACAGCAAATACGGATAAAAACCCCAAAGGCTTTGTTACCAGGCCTTTTGAGCCATGCTTTTCTTGCTCAGGTCCACTTCCATGTCTGGAAGTGTACTTTCCCTTCTAATAAAGCTTTTCTTTTTTGTTGTATTTTGGTGTCTGGCTCAATTCTTTGTTCGAGACATCAAG
>NW_011888804.1:11235220-11244691 GCF_000151845.1 Pteropus vampyrus
AGAAGAGACCTCCTGTCCCTCAACATCTATACCAATAAAATAAGGGGGTTTGTGGCTCTTAGAAAAGAGTTAGGCAGGAAAGTTAGTTAGGGGGTTTCGGGTCTGCCTTCAAAGACACTGAGGTCATCTTATCCTAGAAAGGATCTGCCCTAATCCTCCCAAAATTAAGCAAGCAAGAAGGTATTTTTAGGCTAAAAGTAACTCCTAGAAAGAAACAAGTGAGCAGAGAATTAGGTACCAATTTAAGCCAGTCACTTGCACCTATACAATGAAGACCCCCCCCAATGACCTTCAATTCACCTGAGCTTCATTATACCATCTTTGTAATATGATGAGTATGCCTAGAAGTTCATTAATATCATTATAACAGACTGAATCTGAGGAATGAACATGCACAGAAAGCGAATGATGAATCACTGAGTCCTGTCAATCTTCATTGTCGATCAAGGAAGCCCACCCCTTTAAGAAAAGTAACCACCCACAGCAAATACGGATAAAAACCCCAAAGGCTTTGTTACCAGGCCTTTTGAGCCATGCTTTTCTTGCTCAGGTCCGCTTCCATGTCTGGAAGTGTACTTTCCCTTCTAATAAAGCTTTTCTTTTTTGTTGTATTTTGGTGTCTGGCTCAATTCTTTGTTCGAGACATCAAGAACCTAGATAACACGCCGGGAGAGGACCCCACTCTCCAGTAACAGTAGGAATACCAGTTTATCATTTTCTCAGATGGCTACCCACTTGTTCCAATGTCAATCGATAATTCATCTTTTTTCCTATTGATTTGTCTTTTTTTTCTTTTTTTTTTCTTTTCCTCTAATGATTTAATATTCTCCTTTAGCAGAGACAGAATTCCTGTATTTATTTACATCTCTTTGTGGACTTTGTGTTGTGGTTGGTTGATTGACTTCTTAGGTATATTCATATGCTCTTTTTTTGTTTTGTTTTTTTAAGTTATTTAAATTAGTTCAAGTATACAGTACATTGGTCGGACATCTATATAGTTCATAAAACGATCCCTCCAATTGCTCCCTCCCTCCCCTGACCCTCCACCTTGCCAACATATTAATGCTGACTGCATTCCCTATGCCGTGCTCCCCATTCCCATGACCATCCATCAGCTTTTAATTCGTACTTTAACCTTCACCCCATATTCCCAGCCCTCTAATCCCCCTCCCCTCTGTCCATCACCAAATTGTCCACTATATTTGTGAGTCTATTTTTGATTAGTTCTTTTTGTTCCTTAGATTCCGCATATAATTGAAATCATATGGTATTTCTTTCTCTGTCTGACTTATTTCACTCAGTATAATAACCTCTAGGTCCATCCATGTCTTTGCAAATGGTAGGATTTCATTTTTTTAATGGCTAAGTAATATTCCATTGTATATATGAAGCATAATTTTTTAATCTAATCGTCTATTGATGGGCGTTTAGGTTGCTTCCTTATCTTGGCTATTGTAAATAGTGTTGCCGTGAATATTGCAGTGCATAGATCGTTACAAACTATTGTTTTGGTTTTCTTTGGATAAATACCCAGAAGTGCAATTGCTGGGTCCATAGGCCGTTTTAACTACTGTATATAATTTGTTTTAATCTGATGGATTTGCTTACTTGATTATTATTATTTTTTTTTTTTACAAAGGTACCACCGTAACTCATCGAGGAAAATGAAGGTCTTTATAATAAATGATGGTGGAGCAATTGCACAGGCAATTGTTTTATCTTTTCCATTTAGGCCTAAGATTCATCTTGAATTAATTTTTACATATAGTGTGAAATAGGGGTTAAGACTCATTTTCTCCATCTGTCCAGCATTCACCTCTAGCACTTACTCTGCATGACCCTTGGAGCATTATTACCTCAGTATTGTCATCTGTAAAACTGGCATAAAAGTAGCTCCTCTTCTTTGGGGAGAATTGTATAAATTGAGTTAATACACGTAGGGCAATAGAATAGCATCCAGCTCATGGTCAACACCCAACAAACATTATTATCTTGAGATATATTTTCACAAGTAAAAGATAATACGAATGGAACCACTTTAAATATAGAGTCCGAACTGCCATCACAGTGAGACTGCCTTGCATGTCTTACTCTTCAAAACTTTGGAATGTTAAAATTGCATAGAATAATCTTCGGACTAGACCTGCAGCAGCTTTGTATTCCAAACAACTGTTAACAGGAAAGCAGACATTACATTATTCCCCTTTCTTTTCTCATAACTATCCACTAGTCTTCACTTCCTAATTGGAACACTAGTTGTGTTTCTGCCTGAATCAGTGCTTCCCAGAATTGTAGTTCCTTTTGGATGTCAGATAAATGCTTGTCGCCTCTCATCTCGACTTATTTATTTTTAATTTAACACAATTAAGGGAGTATCCAATCATTCCTATTTTATTTATTCAGTGGTTTGTTTTTCATTTGTTTGTTTTTATCAAGAATGGGTATTGAATTTTGTCAAATGCCTCTTCAATCTCTATGGAGATGACCCTATGACTCTCCTCTAGTGAAAGATAAGAAGTAAGAATCACTCATGGACACCCTAAGAGACAATTCTTGCAGTACTGGTGTCTTCTCTACTGGGGTAGACAGGACATGGGGTTTGCTTTACCAGGCTTGGGGTTAGTACTACACTGGTTTCATAAAGTGAATGTGGACATTTTCTACCTTACTCTAAACTGTGGGCGTTTAACTTGCAGGAGAGGTCTCTGGTCCTAATGGCGGGGCATACTTCACCTGTGTAACCTTCTAGAGGGGCATTTGAGGTAGGCTAGTGTTCTCACAATGTTCTCATTTTGTGTGTGTGTGTGATCGTTAATGTGTCTAGATCTTTGCCCCTTCTTGAATTCACTTGTCATTTTTTAAGGCTTCCGGTTTACAGTACAATTAGACATTTACACAATCCATAAAGTAATTTGTCATTTGTGTTTAAGGTTGTCGGGATTAGCAGATAAAAATATAGGATATCCAATTAAATCTGAATTTCAGATAAACAGAAACTTTTTGGTTTAAATACGTCTCAAGTATTGCAATTCTACTTACATTGTCCTAGAGAGTAATTTATTTTGTCAACATTTCCAAATTTATTTGAACAAAGATGAGTAATCTTTTATACATTTAACTTTCTCTATACCTTAGATTATTTCCTCATTCTCATTTCTTCTTTTGCATATTCACACTTCCTTCATTTTTCTTGATCAGCTAGCTAATAATATATATATACACACACATATATATATTTTTTCAAAGATCTGTTATTTCTGGTCTCAAATTTATCAATTTCTGCTTCAGTTGTTACTGAGTCCTTCCTCTTGCTTTCCAGATTGTTCTCCTTTACTAACTTCTTAAGTTAGCTGTTTTATCTATTTTAATTCTTATTATTAGTGTAATTTATTGTTAATGTAATTAATGGCCTGCTTTAGCTGTATCCTATGGGGGCTGATCTATACTGGTCAATGTTATTTTGAAAATACTGCATCTTGATTTTTATTTCTTCTGTGTAACAAGATGTTTGAAGAGCCAGCTATAAGATGACCAGGATGGGCTGGGAATGCACTTTAGCTGGCATTGCTGGTGGTCCAGGTAGGATGTGGGCAAGGACTAGGCACCTCCCCCCAAGGAGGGATGAGCAGGGAGGTAGGAGAATTCCCCTGGGGGGAACTCAGCCCTGCCCACACCTTGATTTATGCCCAGAGATACTGATTCCAGACTCGGCCTGGGAGAGAAGAGAGTTCTGTTGTTTCGAGGCACTGAGTTTGTGGTACTTTGTCTCAGCAGGTGCAGGGTGCTAAAACCGGCCCCCATCCCGCTTGGCCAACCACAGGGCAGAGTGGGAGGCAATTGCTCAGTGGAGTTGCTCCTGGGACCTGCCAGGTGGAGGCATGCCCCTGTGGGATATTTGAGTTGAAATGAGAACCCCCGATGCTCCCAGGAACCAGTGTGGGGCAGGACCCCCAGGTCAGTCCAACGAGGCCCCCCAAGGAGGGTGGCTCATCCAGCAAAGCTGTTCACAGTAGTTGGGGGCTCATAGGTCCAAAGCAACAGTTCTCAACTGGGGGTGATTTGGTTACTAGTAGTTGTGGGGAGGAGGTGGCTGCATCTATCAGAGGCCAGAGATGTTGCTCAACACCCTACAAAGTGGGGACAACTCCCACAGCAAAGAATGCTTCACACAAAATATCAAAGGGCCAAGGATGAAAATGTCAGCTGTTGGGGCTGAGAACTAGGCTAGGGTCTTAGATTTTAACTTCATCCAACACGTTCCTGGTAGGGAGGGCAAGATCCAGAAATAGGCCTCGGCTAAAGGCCACCAGCCCCACCCGTGTCTTTCCCCCAAGTGGCCCCAGGCAGTCACACTGTGGAGCCCCAGCAAGTGGTGAGAGTGCTGCTTTTGTCCAGGGGTGGCCTGGATGAGGCCCAGCCTATCTCTGGGCCTCAGTTTCCCCACTTCCATGGTGGTGCATTACAAAGGACTATAGGAGCTCAGTACATGTGCTTTCTGAGGGTCCCTTCACCCACCTCGACCCTGAATCAGGCCATGGTCCAGCCTCATCTTTAATCTTGAACTAGAGGATGTACAGATGGGGAGTGGCATCAGCGGGGAAAGTAGTCCTGGATGAGAGGCCTAGAGTAGGCTAGAGAGGCCAGGGCAGGGCCACTGGGGGCTCTGGGAGAGGGCTCAGCCCCCGATGGTCATCCATTTGCCATGCTGTCCCCACCTCTCACAGCCCCAGACTGACCCCTAGCCAACAGGTCCCGATCCTGCTGGAACACTCAGTCCCATAGCCATAGCCATGGCCAACCTGGGCCACGTACTGATGTTGGGACGGATCCCAGCTCTCAGGAGCAGCCTCCTCAGTAGCCTGAGGCCTCTCCACCCTTCCTTGGGTCTGTCACAGCGTACACACAGGTCCCATCCCGGGACACAGCCTGGACCACGTTCAGGAAAAAGAGCCTCTTGGTCTGGTTCTGGCCCCGGTCCTGGAGCCCCTTCTGCACCTCCTGGAGAGGGGAGAAGGCCAGCTCACAGATGAGGGCAGCTGAGAGCCTCCTCCAGAGGAGAGAGGGCCCAAGCGGGAACCTGAGAACCCCAACCTAAAAGGCAGGACTGGGCGGAAGGTGAGTACAGGAGGGCACTGGGTGAAGCCTCGTCTGCAGGGCATGGAGTCTGTGCCTCCCACTCAAAAGGCCCTAGAGGAGACACGTGACAGGGTGGATGTCACCCAGGCCAGAAGAAGTTCAAGATGCAAGCTCATTTTTATCCTGAGTCCGTGAACACCAGCGGCCTGAGTGCCACATCTGAGGAATCTGGGAGTATTAGTGGAGAAGGTAGCTGCTGGAGACTTAGGCTGAGATGCCTTTGGTTTTGAGGACCTTGAAAGCAAAGCCCTCTAGAAAGTAGAGGCTGGGCCTTTGGAGTCCCGCCCGAGTTCTCCTTCCATAAGAACTGCCAACACCACCTCTTGCTCCCACCTCGGGGTCTCAGTACCTGGGGACCCCGGGACACGAAGGGAGAAAGGCCCGATGCCAGCGCTGTTGTGCTGCACAGGACATTCCATTCCAGCACTCACAGGAGAAAACCCAAAACTTAGACACCGGGAACACGGTAGTCTAACTCCTCAGAGGCTGAGGCCCCACAGGCTTAGGGCCCCAATGGTTGAAAAATCAACTAGAAGAAAGATGGCAAGTTTCAGACCTTCTGCTCTGCCATTTGTCTACAGTCCAAGGATATGGAACCACCACCTCCCCCCCCGCCCCCGCCCAGGCTAAAGGCACTAGTGATCCCCAAGAGACCAGGCCCTAAATGCTCAGATGTGAGGCACTGAGTCTGTGGAATTTAAGAGCATCAGGGACCCAGGTGCCAGTTTCTAAGACACCGAGTACCTTGCCTCAGAGTTAGGAATCCCACACATCTGCCTGTCTGTGAAGGGGCACGAATCCCGGAGTGAAGGAACCTGCGCTGCTTGGGCCCCACATTTCCAGTTATCATTTGGACCAAGAGTCCAAGGACTTTAGCTGACCAGGGCCCTAGATTCCTGACCTCTAGGTACAAAGACCACATGACCAGGGCCTGTGACCTGAGGTCACCCGGTGAGGCCATATGACCTGAGCCGCTGGCAAGGTGAGGTCTCCAGAGCTGACTGTCTGCTGAGGTCAGGGCGGGGTGGGGGGTTGCAGAATTCAGCTCCTGCACGTGCTTGTGTGGGGAACCCAAGAAATGTTTGCAAGAACCAGCACCAGCGCAACCCCCGACGCCTCACTCGCTCAGCAGACTCTCATAGGAATACTAAACTCTTTCAAATAAACTTGCAAATAACATGAGAAAAAACAGATCATCATGAGGGAGACTGAGGGGCCGCAACCAGGAAAACTAGTGGATGGAGAGAAGAGCACAGACAGAGCAAGGACCAAGGTGCCGAGGTGCTCGGCCTGGGAAAAGTATGGATGACACCCTGTTCTCTGCCTCGGAGGCCACGAGGCTGACCTGGTGCCTCCCCCGCTGAGCTTCTCAACGCCTGATGGCCCCCACAGAGGAAGCGTGCCAGGCCGAAGATACTCAGTAGCTGAGATCCACCTGGGGGCTTTGAGCAGCATGCACTGAGGCGTCCAGCCTAGATGGGGCTGGGACTGTGGCCTCACCTGGCTGAAAGTGGACTCGTACTCCACCTGTCCCTTGTTGTTCACATGCAAGATGGGGGCTGCAATGGCTGCTTGCAAGTCAAATCCAAGCCACAGCTTGTTCATGATGGCCTGGGGGAGAGAAGCAGGGAGGAAGCGGGGAGGGGGCGCCAGCCACCCCACGCCCACCTCTTCCTTCCCCCAGGACAGCAGGACAACAGTGTTGCTCAGAAAGGGGACATTCCAGCCAGGAGCCCCCAGACTCACCTGGGCCACAGCAGAGATGATGAGCTCCCCACCAGCCCCGCCAATCACCAGCTTTGACCCCTGGGCTGCGTTGACCAAGATGGAGGGGACCATGGATGATGGGGGCCGCTCACCTGGTACTGGAGGCCAAACAGGTGTCACCTGCAGCCTGACTTCTGAGCCAGAACTTTGCAGGACTGCCACTTCCGTCTCTGTTTCCATTCACCTCCTCACAAACCAGGGCTGGGCGAGTTGGGGTGGCTGCCCCAGGGGCCACCGTGCAGCACCCTCCTGCCCACCTTCCTTTCTCTCTCCCCAGTGGGCCCCACCCCCAGGCTCACCGGGTGGAGGGGTGACACGGGAGCCTGGCGGGCTCCTCCAGCACAGGTCTAGGAGCTCATTGTTGAGGAGGATGCCCGTGTGCGGTGAGTACACCATGGCTCCAAAGCTGCAGAAAGGGAGGCACAGCCTGGGCTCGGGCCATAGCTTCCAGCTCCCACACCGAGTGTGGGTGCCCCTTGCCAGCCTTCCAGGGGCCCCTTGTTTTAGCGGCTGTTCTCTAGCATGCTGGAGCCACAGTTCCCTCCCTGGAACTGCCCCCAAAGATCCGCCCATGATCCCAATCAGGGTGTCTTTCTGAGGAAGGCCCATCCTTGGGCGTATCCTGGCTCAGGGCTACCCATCAGCAGCCTTTTCAGCCAGAAATGTCACGGATATAGAAGCTTTTTTGATAGCGAGGAAGAAGAAATGCGAAAAGCAAGGTGCTGCCCCGCGGAGACAACCGAGGGGAGGCCGGGAGCTGGGAGACCAGGCTGAGGGCAGGGTGGGGACAGGGAGATTCAGGTCAAGGGGGAAAAGGAGCAGGGCCTGCCCTCCTGCCGCCAGGACACACGCACGGAGTGTTGATGGTGCTGGTTGCAGCCACGGCACTGCCATCCTCCCCCAGCACGGACACATGGGCTGTGCCCATGCTGTGGCCCCGGGCCCCGACCAGGCTATAGTGGCTGAGCTGGTGGTCACCCCGGGCATCGATCTTCTGGCGGATGTCCTGGGCCAGAGCCTCCCCCAGCAGGTTCTGGGAGATGTTCTGGAGTGGGCAGTCAGGAGATGGGGTCAGTGAGGGGCTAGGGGGGGCCCACAGAGCAGAGGGACCCTTAGGGGACCCTCTCCAGTCTGTCCTCTCTCAAGCTCAGGCTACCTCTAGATCCTGCACACACTCCAGGTCCTCTGAGATGTGCCACCAGTTCCTTCCTGTACCTGCCACTCCAGAGTCTCTACCAGTCCCCAGACCTGCTGCACCCTCCCTGCCCTGGGCCACTGCCAGGCTGTCCTGTTCTAGAACCAACCTCATAACACCCCTCCCACCTCACCCAGCCAGGCTCTCATGGTCCATGGACAGAGCGCCCACTGGCCTAACCATCCCTCATGCTGAGCCCTGGGCCCAGCCCAGACCACCTCACCTGGACCTCTAGGTGGCTTCGAGGGTCCCAGAGCTGCCACCTAAACCCTCCAGCAAACTTGAGTGTTTCCACAAAATGATGATACAAGTTCACGCTGCCTTCAGGTCTGGCCACTGACTCCGCAGAGAAATTGAACCCTGGGGAGGGGGCAGGCACAGGTGGGGGTCACCCTGTGTATTGGGTTAACTGTTGTAGTCCCCCAAAAAAGATTTGTTTATGTCTTAATCCCCAGAACCTGTGAACACTACCATGTATGGTAAAAGAGTGAATATTACCTTATGTGGCAAAATGTGTGATTAAATTAAGGATCTTGAGAGGAGCGGATTATCCTGGATTATCCGGTGGGCTCTAAATGTAATCACATGTATCCTTATAAAACAGACACAGAGAAGGGGAGGAGGCCATGTGACCACGGAGGCAGAGACTGGAGGGATGCAGCCACAAACTTAGGAATGCCACCAGAAGTTGGAAGAGGCAAAGAATGGGTTCTCCCCCAGAGCCCCTGGAGGAAACATGGCCTGGCTGACACCTTGATTTTGAACTTCTGGCCTCCAGAACTAGGAGAGAATAAAAGTTCTGTTGTTTTAAGCCACCAGGTTCGTGGTGATGTGTTACAGCAGTCCCAGGGAACCAATCCAGCCAGCCTCACACAGCCCAGCCCGGGACATTGCCAGGACGCCCCTCACCGCCCTGCAGGCCGCGATAAGCCAGACCAGGCCTCACAGGATGCACATGCTGGATGGAGAGCTCACCACCTGTGGAGCCTATCTGCTCCTGTGTTCTGAGACTAGGTTACCTGGGGGAGGACACAGTGGGTAGATGACATCAGACCCTTCAGCAAAGCCCCTAGGCCAGCTCTAGAACACACCATCTTGACCCATTTCCACAGCCCTGTCTTCTGCATCCGAGGAGGGGGCTGAACTGGAAAAGGCAATAGCTGCCCGAGGGCATGGCTGGGCTTGAAGTTCAGGTTCCCAGCAGGGCAGGAGG
This sequence comes from Pteropus vampyrus, assembly GCF_000151845.1. Lineage (NCBI taxonomy): Eukaryota > Metazoa > Chordata > Mammalia > Chiroptera > Pteropodidae > Pteropus > Pteropus vampyrus. The sequence continues at coordinate 11,244,532 of NW_011888804.1, forward strand.
ACTCTGGGCCGGAGGCCTCACCTTTGAGCACGTTGAGGATGAAGCTGAGAATTGCGCCCCCTGCAGGTGGTGGTGGCGAGTACAGGGTGTAGTCTCCCAGGGGCATTGCCAGGGCGTCCACCACCTCTGGCTGGAATGATGCCAGGTCCTGCAGAGTCAG
>NW_011888804.1:11244741-11251570 GCF_000151845.1 Pteropus vampyrus
TGCCACCAGTTCCTTCCTGTACCTGCCACTCCAGAGTCTCTACCAGTCCCCAGACCTGCTGCACCCTCCCTGCCCTGGGCCACTGCCAGGCTGTCCTGTTCTAGAACCAACCTCATAACACCCCTCCCACCTCACCCAGCCAGGCTCTCATGGTCCATGGACAGAGCGCCCACTGGCCTAACCATCCCTCATGCTGAGCCCTGGGCCCAGCCCAGACCACCTCACCTGGACCTCTAGGTGGCTTCGAGGGTCCCAGAGCTGCCACCTAAACCCTCCAGCAAACTTGAGTGTCTCCACAAAATGATGATACAAGTTCACGCTGCCTTCAGGTCTGGCCACTGACTCCGCAGAGAAATTGAACCCTGGGGAGGGGGCGGGCACAGGTGGGGGGTCACCCTGTGTATTGGGTTAACTGTTGTAGTCCCCCAAAAAAGATTTGTTTATGTCTTAATCCCCAGAACCTGTGAACACTACCATGTATGGTAAAAGAGTGAATATTACCTTATGTGGCAAAATGTGTGATTAAATTAAGGATCTTGAGAGGAGCGGATTATCCTGGATTATCCGGTGGGCTCTAAATGTAATCACATGTATCCTTATAAAACAGACACAGAGAAGGGGAGGAGGCCATGTGACCACGGAGGCAGAGACTGGAGGGATGCAGCCACAAACTTAGGAATGCCACCAGAAGTTGGAAGAGGCAAAGAATGGGTTCTCCCCCAGAGCCCCTGGAGGAAACATGGCCTGGCTGACACCTTGATTTTGAACTTCTGGCCTCCAGAACTAGGAGAGAATAAAAGTTCTGTTGTTTTAAGCCACCAGGTTCGTGGTGATGTGTTACAGCAGTCCCAGGGAACCAATCCAGCCAGCCTCACACAGCCCAGCCCGGGACATTGCCAGGACGCCCCTCACCGCCCTGCAGGCCGCGATAAGCCAGACCAGGCCTCACAGGATGCACATGCTGGATGGAGAGCTCACCACCTGTGGAGCCTATCTGCTCCTGTGTTCTGAGACTAGGTTACCTGGGGGAGGACACAGTGGGTAGATGACATCAGACCCTTCAGCAAAGCCCCTAGGCCAGCTCTAGAACACACCATCTTGACCCATTTCCACAGCCCTGTCTTCTGCATCCGAGGAGGGGGCTGAACTGGAAAAGGCAATAGCTGCCCGAGGGCATGGCTGGGCTTGAAGTTCAGGTTCCCAGCAGGGCAGGAGGACTCTGGGCCGGAGGCCTCACCTTTGAGCACGTTGAGGATGAAGCTGAGAATTGCGCCCCCTGCAGGTGGTGGTGGCGAGTACAGGGTGTAGTCTCCCAGGGGCATTGCCAGGGCGTCCACCACCTCTGGCTGGAATGATGCCAGGTCCTGCAGAGTCAGCTGGCTACCTGAAGTGAGACGGAGAAAACTCCAGGTACCGATAGGGAAAAAGGAGGAACATGACAGCCACTGACCCCTGGTCACACAGTGGGGCTCCTGTGGTTCCCTAGCCTTCTAGATCCAGAGGGGTAAGTGTGAGTCAGTGGGCAGTGGCATCAGAGATGGGCCTTAGAGACAAGCAGGGGTTGGGTGGACAAGGGCCAGAGGCAGGCAGATCTGGGGGGTAGGAGGGAAGGTAGGAGAAGCGAGCTAGCCACTGTGAGTGTGAAGGTGGCCAGCTCCAGGCCCAGGAGCCCCCACGGCCCACCATGGCCACCAATAATTCCCCTCTGTTGGCCCTGACTACAGGGGCTCTGCTCCTCAGGGGCCTTGAAGGCAGAGTCTCTGAGGCCAGCGGTGGGCACGACAGGGCTCATGGCCTTGCCAAGCCCTGGGAGCAGCTGGCACTTCCACAGAGCCTGGGGAAGAGCCTGCCCTCAATACCCAGTGCCCAGACTCAGAGCTTTCTCTGGCAGGGCCAGGGGCTGTGTGACCTCAGTGTGGCTCACCTTCCTTGGCAATGTCTTCCAGCAGCATCTGCCCTAGCCTCCCTGTGTAGAAAGCCTCTGCGCCTTCCGTGGCCACGGTCTCCAGGGTGGCGGCCAAGGCAGGCCAGGGAAACGGGTCCTGAGGTCTCAGGGGTTCTGTCCCATTGAAGAAGAGCTGCCTGGGGGTGGGGGGAGCCTCAGGGTGAGCTCAGGTCCCGGAGGGCCGTCACACTCCTGTAGGGGCTCTCTTGGGGTCCTTGGAACCCTACAGGGAGGTAATCCTGGGCCAGGGTCCTGAGGGCCTGGGATGGACATCAGCAGGACAGATTCTCCAGGACTGGGTGGGGCTGTCGCCTCTCACCTCACTCATCACACTGCCCGGGGCGGGCGTGCTCCCCAGTAGGGCTCGTGCCCGCCAGGGCCTGTCCTCCCTACACTCCCGGGAGGACCTAGTCAGTGGGCTGACAGGGTGGGCAATAGGGATGGCCAAAGCCTTCCTGTCAGCTCAGAGAGAGTGAGAAGGAGGGCAAGGCCAGAGGGCAGTGTCAGAGCCCAAATCCACGCCCTTGGAGTCACCATCTGGGCACAATCCCCTCTGGCCTGAGCCCCTCCCATTAGGTTTTCCCATATAGATCCTAGAGGTCTGAACCGAGACAGTAAAGTACAGGCCATGCAAGGGTGCTCCATCTTCCAGGGGCTCAGGTGGAGCTTAGGTGGGGGCCAGGCTCAGACAGGCTGTGGCCTGAACCCAGGAGCTGAGAAGGGGCCCCAGCACCCTCTCCCCACTGGGCAGTGCTCACCTCAGGGAGGATTTGTACAAGAAAGGCCGCAGGAAGCTGCTGTTCAGGAACTGGCTGAGGACGTGGGGCATGCGGTAGTCGCTGCGGAGCAGCCTGATGGTGGGCTGGAACAGCTGCGCCCAGGGCAGGCGGCCATGGCGGCGGTGGGCCTCCGCGTAACCGCGGAGCTCCCCAGGCACCCCGATCCATTGGGCCCCTGGAGGGCGTGGCAGCGTCACGCTCCTCCCTCCGAGCCGTCCCTCAGCCCGGTGGCTTCCAGGGCTGACCAGTGTTCTCCGTCACTCCTACACTGAACCCCACCAGCCTTGCCTCCAGCCATGGCAGCCAGAGTGAGCTATCTGGAGCTCACACCTGACTTCATCCTTCCCCACTCGAACTCCCCGTGGCTGCCCACTGCCCTCTGTACAGAGTTACAGCCAGGCCCATGGGGCCCAGCACAAACTGGTGTGAGGACCCCTCACCTCCACAACCTATCTCCACTGAGCCCTCTGGCCTTTGCCTGGGCTGGTCGCTGGACTTGAATCACCCCTCCCTACTCAGAAAGCCCCTCCCCCAGGAAAGCTCCTCCAACCCCAGTGGGTCAGGACCTCTGTGGGGGCCCCCCATCCCCCAGCTGCTGTCCCCCAGTGTGAGGATGTCTCAGCCTGTCCATACACTGCCCCTTCAGGGGGTGTTCTGGTCAGCCCAAGGGGCCCCTCCCAGTGCCTCACCTGTGCCCAGTGGCTGGGCCCGCTCACACTGGTCCAGCAGACCCTGGACGTGGCTGGTGGGCACTGTCTCCCTGGCATTGATGACCTCCACTTTCCCTGCAGTCAGGGCAGAGTGTGCCAGTGGTCAGGGTCACTCTTGGCTGGCCAGACTCAGCCCACCCCATGGTCCCCCTCAGATGTCCCTGGCCCTGTTCAGAGCCTCAGTTTCCTTCTCCATATCATGAATTGGCCTTTGTGCTAATACTCGAGATAGGACCTACCATGAAGGCTTTGCACAGATGGTGGGGAGGGGGCAGAGGGCACAAAGAAGACCCAGGAAGGAGCATGGGAGGACACAATAGGCTCAGCCAGACACTCATGATGTTACAAGCACCTCGCCATCAGTGCTTGTGGACAAGCCTATCCTCCCCAAGGGGTTCCCTTATGGATTCACCTGTGGTAGCATTGTAGATGGTGAAGATGACTCCTCCGCCCAGGCCCATGCTCTGGGGGTTGACAACACTGGTGCAGACCAGAGCCGCAATGGCGGCATCCACGGGTGAGCCCTGCTGCTGGAGGATGGCCCTAGAAGACATGGCACAGAGTAAGGGGCCTAGTTCCCCTTCTCCAGCCTCCCGACCTGGGCTTGCTTGGCTGGCAATCACTGGGAAATAGTGACAGGTGGATGGTCCATCTGCTGCCACCGAACCATCAAAGACCAGACCAGGCTACCCCATGAAGTCCAGCCACTCACAGGTCCATAGCACTCTACAGATTGCGAATTATAATGCCATTTATAATGCCCTTTGCCATATATAAGGTGCTTCTCAGTTAGCAAAGTGCTTCTGCTGCCATTATTCCCTATGTCCTCCCAGAGGCACTGGCTCATTTGTAACAGCCAGAACCAGGCCTGGGCCAGGCCCTCCATCTCTCTCATCAGTCCCAGGAGCCCGGCCTAGGCAGCCGCCATTCCCCATCTCACATGAGCTCCCAGTTCTTTAAGACTGGACTTTTTCGGGTGACCCCAAGATCCTCCCCTGCCATCAGGGTTTGGGCTTGGACTGATGGGTCCCATAGCCCCTCCCAGGGCCCTACTGTCTATGGAAATGCTCTCTGGCCTTAGTCTCCCCATTTGTCCACGGGCAGCAAGGGGTGAACCCTTCGGCTCTGAGGTGCTGGTCAGATTGGCCTGTGTTGAGAAAACAACCCTGAAGCACAGCCCTGAACAGCTCACCAGAGGCAGCCTCTTCCCTCACACCCAGGAATCTTCCTCAGCACATCTGGAAAGCCAGCATTTAACTCCCCACTACAGACAGGGAAACTGAGGCTCAAAGAGGGAGTGGACCTGGGTCTCCTTCCCCAACTCTGTGAGACCTCTGACCCTAGCACCCCGCTCGCACATTGGCTCAGCCATTCTCTCCTGCACTCACACCCTTCCCTGAGCCACATGTCACTGCTCTGGGCCAGCACGTGGGCACACACAGGTACCACATGGACACACGTAAGCTTGGAATGGGAAAGAGGGCCCAAAGCCAGAAGCATGAGAGAACTAAGACTGTTACACTCAAGCATAGAGAAACACAAGTTTTTAATAAGAATAAAACACCATAAAGTTAAAAGACATACTGGGAAAAAAAATTTTTTTTAATTCCCATCGCACAGACAAAGGCCTCATCTCTCCTGACCCATTGCTTCCTCGCCCTGGAGTGCTTTTTGCATGAAGCTTCCGGAAGACTTGCCCCACCCCCTATGCTCTGGTTTTCCTCCCAACACCCTGACATCATGACTTCAGAGGCCTTGGGCTCAGTCCTTGGCATTCGTGCAAATATAACTTCCGGATGACCTTATCCAGCCTCAAAGCTTAAAATTCAACTTCTATGCTGATTATCCCCAAATCCTAACTTCAGCCCAGTTGTCTCCCCTAAATTTCATACAGTTTATCCCCAGCCATCCGCAAGATACCTCCCCTGGACATCTAAGAGGCATTTCACTCTTAACATGACCTAAACTAAACTTTTTACTTTCCTTCTACCTCTGTCCTCAAAATGACTCCTCTCTTAGTCTTCACTGTGGATGTGTTCGTTGAGAATCCCTGAAGTCCAGTTGAACAGAAGTCCAACAAATGGGGACAAATAGAAGAAGCCACCTCAAGACTAGTAGGAGGGGTAGAGATGCAAACAGCCTGGCCCCACACGCTCGTGTGGCAGTAAAAAACCCAGAGGGATATCTTGGCTGCACAGTTTCCCCTGGAAGAGTAAGGAGTCCCAGCCCCAAACCAGGCTCCCTAGCCTAGGATTCCAGTGCTGAGAACAGAAGTCCCCACAACTTCTGGGTGTGAAAGCCAGCAGAATGGCTGAGTGAGACAAAGGACAGCCTGGCATTTCTCTTAAAGGGCCCGCATGTAGACTTACTAGCTGATGAATTCACTCTGAGCAGCAGCTCAAAAGGTGCCAAGGACATACGACGAGGAGCTGGCTCCAGAGTAAGGGCTGGAGGGGCAGCTCTCTCCCAGACAGAAGTGCTGGTAGAATCCATTGCTTCTTTGTTGAGCCCTCCCCTCTCCTATGTACAGACACAGGTGGCCACCATATCCGAGTTTCCATTAACCTGGCTAATACTTTTCACTCCACCTTGGTGGGTCCCTGAGACCCTGCCCCACCTAAATTGCAGGCCCACCTAAGCCACTTCCAGTGGCTTTCTCATACAAATGGCCTGTCTTGGCTCATGCTGCAGATTTTCCTAAAATCTCTCAAAGATTCACAAAACCCAAACAAGCAGCACTGGGCCTTGGCATGCCCTGTACCTCTTGCTGAGTAGCCCCAAGCCCAGCACTAGCAACAGCTGGTCTCGATATGTGGCTTGGTTTCTTGAGACATCTCCCAGCCCAGTGCAGGTGGCAGCCATCTATGATTGCTTAGTGGCTCATGCCAGGTGGCCCTGGGCAGGGGACAGGCATGGCCGAACTTGGCCTGCAGCAGTGCCCCCCCCCCAGGAGGCCCCAGGGCTGACATGCTTTGTGGTCAGCTTCAGACCCAGCCAGAGCACTACCCAGGGCCACATTTGAGGATGACACGCCCAAAGGGAGGACAGAGCAGGCACTAGAGCTCTGCTAAAGTGAATCCTGTTTTGCAGGGTCAGCCCCCACACAACAGCTCCTTCCTCTGATGTGCAAACAAAAACCAAGGCTCAACTACAACACAACCCATACAAAGGACACACCTGAACCACATCATTCAGGTGATCAGGGAGATCGTGCCACTGGGTCTCACACAACACCTGTTACATAAGGCTACTCTACTAAGACCAGGAGACATAGTAGCCCTACCTGATACAGAGAAACAAACATGGGGAGTCAGCCAAAATGAGAAGACAAAGAAACATGTCCCAAATGAAAGAACGGAACAAAGCTCCAGAAAAAGAAGTAAACAAAATGGAGA
>NW_011888804.1:11253575-11300636 GCF_000151845.1 Pteropus vampyrus
AAAAAAAAGGTAGAGTAAAAAGAAAAAAAGGAAAATATATAAACTTTAAAAAGAAAAAAGAAACAGAAAAAGTAAATCAGAAACAAATGAAAATGATTTCTTCTAAAACAGTGAATAGAAACAGGGCAAAGGATATAAATGAGAGTAAGACTTTTGAGAACATCTACTTATATAGTTTTGACTTGTATCCAAAGATAAAATTAAAACAAGAAAAAATTCAAGCTAATAGTATAGAGAATTGATAACATAACCACACAGGAATAAGAATTTAATTTACTGTGCATCTTTTGTAGGATATATCCTAAGACGGGGGCTATGGCGGGGAGGGGATGAATAAACGTAAAACCTGCAAAAATATCTTGAATTTTACTTAGTAGATTTATTGTTCTTAGTGGTATTGTTAAAGTAATTCTGAAACTATTTTGTGAGTATTTGGGGATAGAACAATTAAGTAAATATATTACCATTGTTGGGAACTTCTTCCCCAATGCAGAAGAGACATACAAGCATGGGATGGAGAAAGATGGAAGAGAACCCATCCTGTCATAGTAAATTTGAACTGGAGATATCAGCATGGACTCTTGATATTTTTAATTTTTCTCTGGCTCTATGCACTGACACACCTAGAAGCAATGGCATCCAGTAGCAATGAACACTCATAGTACCTGGATCTTGATTTCTAAAATATAATTCTCTACTAATTCTTGATTTCATATCTGACAGAGAATATACAAGGAGATTATGGAACATTTTGTGCTAGAAATTGAGAAAATTCTCCAAGACTCACGGATTCACATAACGGAATATAGTTGCTGGCTTAAAGGAGCTCCCACTGGTTAATTTATGACAATTTGAGCATTAAAAAAAAAAATCACTGCGATGGTTTATAACATATTAAATTAAAATTATCCATGAGTCAACAGTGATACTCGAGAATATTCGGGTTGCGGAGAGAGGGACCTTCTTTACGGAAGAATGTCAGCTAATGAATGTTGAAGAAATACCAGCCTTAGAAGCCACCTGTTTGCAATTACAAATTTATTCAAAGATCAAAACAGATGCAAAAAATAGGGACAAATGTCTGAGAAAAGGACATTCATCTGGTCTCCAAGTAAATGTGAAGAAGGCTGTGATACAACTGGACTGATTTCTTTTAAAAATATTAATGTCATAGAAGATCAACTGATTTTTTTTTTTAAAGCAGGGTATTGTTCTAGATTTTAAAAGACTAAAGAAATATGATGATCACTCATTAGATACTGGATCTGAAGAGATAGACAGACAGATGATAGAAAGATAGATGATAGATGGATGGATGGATAGATAGATAGATAGATAGATAGATAGATAGATAGATAGATAATAAAATGAATTATTGGGTTAATTGGGAAAATTAAGATTGGACTAAGAATTAGATAGTATTATTGTACAAAGGTTAAATTTCTTGAGTGTGGTAATGATATTAGGGTTTTATAGGAGAATGATCTTATTCTTAATAGATCTTGCTTAAGTATTTAAAGTGTCATGACTAATGCAACTTACTTTCTAAAATGTGGATAGATAAATATATGAAGAGAGACAGAGGAAAAAAATGAGGTAAAATATTAACAACTGCTGAATCTAAACGAAGGGCATTCTTTCTATTTTTCTATGGGTTTTAAACTTTTTCAAAATAAAAATATGAACATTTAGCAGAAAAACAGCAACAACGATAAAACTCATGGAATGCAGCTAACCCAAACTTTGAGGGGAAATTATAGCTTTAAATGAACATATTAGAAAAGAGTTTAAAGATCAATGACCTATGCATCCGCCTTATAATTTGTGTTTCCCAAGATGTATCTCAAGATGAATTTTTTTAAAAAGCAACTTAAGTTCAATGGAAGTAGAAGGAAAAATAAAAGCAGACACTAATGAAAGAGGAAATAAATGTACAATAAAGAGATCAGTGAAGTCAAAAATGTATTCTTCAAAGAGACAATAAAACAGATAACCCCTATCAAAATTGATCAGGAACAAAGAAAACCCTAATTACTAATACCAGGAATGAAAAAGAAGACTCATTACAGACCCTATAGATATTTAAAAGATAATAAGGGGACACTATAAACAACTGTATTCCAATAAATGTGACAATTTTCACAAACTGGACAAATTCCTTGGAAAGAGTTTAATAAATTCACAAGAAGAAACAAAAACTCGATAGCCTTATATTTATTAAAGAAATAGAATCTATTATTTAAAACCTTCACCCACACTCAAATAACAGTCTCAAGAGACTTCGCCAACAAATTCTACTAAGCTTTTAAAAAGGACATAACACCGATCTTAAAAACAAAAAACAACAAAACAAAACCTACTGTCCCACAGCATGGAAAAAGAGGGAACTCCTCCCAGCTCTTTTTATGAGGCCAGTAACCTTATTACCAAAACCTGATGAAGATACTATTACAAAGGAAAATTACAGACCAGTATCACTCATGAACATAACACAAAAAAGCCTAAAGAAAACATTAGCAAATCAAATCTAGTGATAAAAAAAAAAAATGACATTAAATCAGAACAACTAGGGTTTGTTCTAGGAACGCAAGGGAGATTTAACATTCACTGCATTTCTTAAAAGGGAGAAAAATTATCTGATTGTCTTGATAATGCAGAAAATACATTTGATGTACAATCCGATAGGAAAATGGGCTAAAGATTTTAACGGAAAGTTCATCGAAGAGGATATCCAGATGACCAATAATCACTTCCCACCCTCAGCATTAAGCATGGATTTGGTTATTGTCCGTCTCCCCCACCGTCAAGGCAAGAGTTACTGCTATGTCCCAGGACAATGTCCGACCGATAGCGCTGCATTCCTATTGATGAAAGACGCTGCAGGTAGAGAAACGCACCTTCACACATCCACGACGCCCACTAACCTATGTCCACACGTACAATGACACAGGCTTGGGGCCACCCAGGCCAGAGTGCCTACTCACTAGCTGCATGACACTGGGCAACCTCCGTGAGCCTGCGTCTCCTCAGCTGTGAATGAGGGCAGTTTTGGCCAGATAGCCAGAGGGTAGCACAATCACACATATCTAACACGCCTGTCCCAAGGAGCCAGGAGGCCGCCGTCACCATTGCTGCTGAAACACACACTGACTGCGACGTGCATGCTCACACACAGATGTGCTCACACGTGCGATACACAGTGCCCAGGCACACAGGCCGTTTCCTCAACATAGGGTATACTCTGCTCTGACTCTGGGCCCCGGCCCGAGGTCCTGAGATCCGACCCGAGTCCAGGCCAACCTGCTGTTACAGCTAAAGATCAGGGCGCCTATCGGCCAGGTGAAGTCCATGCCTCCCCATGAGGAAAGTCCTGACACAAGCCCCCTTTCTCAGTTGGGGAAACTGAGGCTCACAGGGTACGGCACTGTATCCAGAGTCCCTGTTCTAATCTGCACTCAGAGCACAGCCCACAGTCCCTGGATGAGTCAGGAGCAGTTGACAAGACCCATCTCTCCAGCCGTCCCCAGCCTACCCCCAAAGCCCAGACTCCAAGGCCCCAGAGGGCCCTTACCAGCCTCCTCTACAACTATTTGCGTGACCAGTAATGCCTGGGGTCCAGGGTGAGGGGTGAGAGCCTCTGAGAAGAACCCCCCCTTCCAGCATTCCTGGGGAGTTTCCACCCCTCCAGGGGCAACGGAGGTGGTCATCCCAGCTGGGCCCACTCACTCTGTGACACCAGGCGGGTCCCTTCTGTGCAGACCTAATTTCCTCATAAATTAAGCAAAGCCATGAGTCCCACTGGATTCAGGGAGGAGCAACGAATCCTCCCTCTGAGGATCCAGTGGGAGAACAGGCATTTCTGAGTGGCCACAGCAGACAGATGTCGCAAAGCCTAAGAGCCACCACTAAATCTGAAGTTCACAGTCCCCCTAGAAGACAAACACCTCAGGAAACCCAGTTTGCCCATGAGCTTAACACACTGGGACATAATACTGGAAGATGAGAGGCCAGAGTGGTAGGAACCTCATTGTCACCTAGCATCTATTTTATGTCCATGAGGCATGGTGCTGGGTCTTACTGATGTAAACCTTAAGAACACTGCCCTAGGGGCTCTGGCGTCAGCAGAAGGCCCAACCTAAAATGAGAAAAGCTAGTGCTGACAGGGGAGTGGGAGGTTGGGTCTGGGGGGCCCTGCCGCTGAGAGGAGAAGGTGGTGGGAGGCGGATATAGGAGGGAAGAAGGAGAGTGGGCTGTGGGTGGCAGCCACCATCAGACCCTGCAGCAAGCAGCAGGCCCAGGGGACTCTCAGCCCAGCAGGCTTGCTTGACCCCCTGTCCCACAGCAGCCGGGGTCAGCTCCAGGCTCCCTCGTGTTCTTGGTTTCTTAAATCAAGAACAGGAAGCAGAGCGTGCTATTTGAGAAGTACACAGACACTGGAGAGAAACCACATCTGCTCTCCTCGCCAAGGGAGGGTTGCTGGGAGCTCCTCCGGCAGAGGCCCCAACCCTAGATCCTCACTTACACGGCAGGGCACACCATGGAGACCCCCTGCCAAAGACTCAGGGAGACACAATGGGCCCAGACCCCATTAGAGATATGCGGCAGCAGCCCCCACTCCTCGGGGCTATGCTCCAGCGGTGGTCTCTGGGGCCTGAAGCCTCTGGTTGTGTTTACATCTTTGCACCTGTGGGTTCAGGTGAACATGGCATCTCTGCATGTTCTCATGATCATGGACCAGGGGGTGGGGTGCTCATTTCCCTCCCATCTCCTTGGAGCCTGTTGGGTAGACCAAGCAGCCTGAGAGAGAAGGGACAGAAAGCCCGGAGAAGATCCTAGAGGACCAGGTCAGGAGAGGGTAGGACAGGAACAGACAGACAGATAAACAGAGGAAGAAAAGAATGAAAAGGTGAATGAATAAAACAGGAAGAAAGCGTGCGGGTGGCGTGAAGGAGAGATAAAGGGGGCATGGAACACCATCTGCCCAGTGAAGCCTTGGGCCAGGACTTGGCCACACTCCCCCCAGCTCCTGGACAGTTCCTTTTGGTTTACAAAGCATGCCTGATCCTGCCGAGGGTCCCTGAGGCAGACCCAGTGGGGGGTCGGGGAGGTAGGATGGGGACAGGCGGAGAGTCCTGCCATGTCCCGCCCCCGTTGTGCAGCAGAAGCCTCTCATGGCCTGGGTTTCCTGGAAGAGAGTCAGAAACACCAGCTGGGGTCCCTTTCCACTGCCCCGCTAGCTGTGACCCGCCAAACAAAAAAAAAACCTAAGCCAGGGTGGGAGACTGGTCCTGGACAGCACGGAGCGCACCCCAGCAGGCCAGAATTCACACACGGAGCCTCAGAACCCCCGCGACCATGCCTCTGGGAGAAGACCCAGCTTGAAGAACTGGCATGGCCTCTCTGAAGGAGCGAGCACTGGTCACTGGGTCAGACTGGGCCCAACCAGTAACACCGGCAGTGCCTTCTCTTGGCCTCCTGAGCCCTGGAACTAGGAATAGACTCACATATCATCTCTGCTCTGCCCAGACGGTATATTGTCCCCAAACCTACATCTGTCCCATGCACATGCCTGCCGTCTGCTCTATTCAAGAGCCCTGGGGTTACTTCCTTGCTGGAGCCCAAACTCATTTGGCCCTCACATGCCAGCATGCACACATGTACACCTTCTCCATGATCTTGCTTCTAGTCACAAAGTCTCCAGGAGGGGCCGGCTGCAGAGGGCTACCCAGCTCCCACCCACTTCTTACTCACCGTCCAATGTCCGAGCAGGCTTTGGAGTCCGCAGCAACCGCAGCATGGGCATAAGCCTGGGGGCTGCAGGGGGTGTGGTGGCGAGAGAGGATCACGGCAGGCACGATAATGGCCAGGACCAGCCCCAGCCCCAGCAGCACCATGCTGACTGTGGCCCCCCGGCCCTGGGCCATGGCTCTGCAGCCCAGGGGGAGAGGGGACGCAGTGGGGCAGACAGGCCAGTGGACAGACAGGTGCCTGGACAGCGGTGTGGATGAATGGACAAGATGATTCACAGATGGACTCACAGATGATCGGACAAATAGATGGGGGCCGCAAACAGACAAATGGATTGACAGACAGGCCAGACAGCTGGAGAGACAGGAAGAGAAGGACAGTCAGACAAGTGGACAGAAACGGGATTACAGATGGACAGACAGGTTTACAGATGAACAGTGAGCAACCAAGCCAGAAGGTGGGTAATGGACAGATGTCTGGCGGCGGCAAAGCTGCTGTCCTCGTCAATGCTTGCTACAGCGGCAGAGCTGGCCGCAAGTCTGAACTTCGTTTTCAGCCCCTGCTCTTGGCCCTGGCAAGAGGCCAGGAAGCAGCGTGTTTGCCGGGAGTTTTTCCTTCCAGAGGAGCAAGCGGATGGTTAACTCCCTCACTGCCGTTCCCTTCCCGCCCACCCACTGGCTCCTAGGACTCCCCCATCACGTGTGCAGGGTTCCCAGAACCTCCACAGTTGCTCCATGGTCCCCAACAAAGCCAGAACAGCAGGGCTCAGATCTTCCTGGCCCCTTTCCCTGAATCATGCTCAGAGACTCAAGGAGCCCTCACTCCTGCTCTTTTGGGATAGCCCTGCCCAGCAGCAACTTCCCTCAGCACCCTCAGAGCCAGAGAATGGTGTCTGGGGCACAGAAGTCAGGCTGCAGGGGGCCAGAGGCAGATAGAGGGGAGACCCAAGGCCACGTCACTCAGAACCTGGTTCAAGTCTCAGCTCAGCCAACAGCCTGGCTGGGAATGGGGCTGGGAAGCCGGTAGAGTAAGGTTGGAGTGATGACCAGGAGGGGGCTTAGCTTCCGGCTCTGTTCAAGGGGCAGGTCAACTCAAGAGCGACAAATGCCAAGGACTGTAAGACATCTGTGTGGGGGGTGCAGATAGGGCATGTGTCTAGCCCTTGGTACACAGTGCCCACCAGACCGTCCACCCCTGGGGCCTGTTTTCCTCGAAAACCACTGTGGGCCTCCAGGGAGTGAGTCCGCCCTTCCCTCTGAATCTCTGCCCCGCCCAGGCTCTCGGTCTGCTTCCTCGTGTCCATCCATGTTCCGAATTGTTCCTGTGCTTCCTCTCCTAGGGACGCTGGCCTGGGCCCTGCCCTGCCCAGGCTTCGGGGTGCCCAAATGGAAAGTGGCTGGGGGAGTGTGGGCCCACTGAGGCGCCTCCTTGGCCAGGCTTAGCAAGGGCACAGGGCGCAGGGGCTTTGGGCTGGACTCCCACCCACGTAAGTCCCCACACAGTCCTCGCATTCCGTCCCCGCTCCCTTCCCAGGTCTCTTTCCATCTCCAGGTACAGCAGAGAAACGAAGGAACAGGAAGGGACTGTGCCTACACAGCCAGACAGCCTGCCAGGCCCCCAGTCCAGAGCCTCTGGTAAGCCTGCATTAGAGAGACTAGGGGGGCAGGCTCTCCTGTAGGCCTGTTCCCATGGCGGTCTCATGGGACTGGGAGGAGTGCAGAGCTTCCCCCCACCTCCTCCACAGTGACATTGTTTAACCAGGAACCAGAGTGCATTCCTGGGCCAGGGCCAACCCGCCCCTGGGAGGCAGGGACAGCAGGGGCAGCGGGGCTCAGCAGGGTTGGGGTGGGCTGTCCCCCTCCTCTCTCTGGCCATCCTGGCCAGGCAGAGGCCAGGGTGCAGGGACTGCTGGAGCAAAATCCTAGGAAAGGAACTGACTTCACTCTGGCCTGGTCGGAGGTGTGGCCAGGAAGGGCCCTGAATGCACTTGTCTAGGCAGTGAGGAGATGATGGGAAGGAAAGAGAGAGGAGACCAAGTTCCTCAGCCCCCAAGGGAGCCCTCTGCCGAGTCCCGTGGGGTCTGGGGAACCGGGGTGCACCCTTTCTGCACGTCAAGGCCCAGGAAGCTTCATGGCCAGCTTCTAGCTCCACGCTTCTCTGTGTAGAGGGGCCGCCGCCCTTCCTCCGGGGCCAAAAAGAAGGCCAAAGAAGGAACTGCAAAATCCAATCCAAACCCCACAGATCCCAGAGGCAGGGCTCGGACTCTGCAGGTACAAAAACCCACTTCCCTGTGGACACGTGGGAAGCAACAGGTATTCTCGCCTCAGGAAGGAGCGCCCAGACCTGGCCCCTGCTGGCCCCTGTTTGTGCTCACTGTGTGGGGGATTATATGGCTGCGAGGCAGCGACCCCCTCCCCCCGCCCCTGCCCTGCTCGAGCCTCCACTAGTCTTTCCCAGCACCTCACTCAGGTGCCACTGACTGTGCGTAAAGGACGAGTTAGCAGACCCTGAGCGAGGGCGAGGGGCTGGCCCACGTTCAAGGAGGCAGGGTGCTCTGTCTCCGCACCAGACACACCCACCCCAGGCTGCATTCTCCAGCTCCCCAGCCGACCATCTGCGGGTCCAAGTCCTGACCCTCGGGGAGCTGGGGACCTCTTCCAGTTCTCTGTTCCCTGAGAACTGGGCCTCGTGCTGCAGCTGAGCACAGCTTGGGTTTCATTCTGGTTTGGTGCTCGGAAAGCCCCCGGGACCTGGCTCTGACCAGCATGTTTTGCTTCAGCCTCTTGTCCAATCCCACTCCTCAGACCTCAGCTTCACCTCTGTGTGTCCTGGGAAGGGTGAGTCTGGACAGCTGCCAGGCTGCAGAGACACCAGGATTCCCAGCATAGGTCAACCGCGGCCGCCCAAGTGAAAGCTAGGGCTATGGCGCCCCCTGATGTTTGATACTGAAAGCACCGCTGCCCGGCTCAGGGAAGGGAGGGCCTAGCCCCTTCTGCTGGGGCTTAGAGTGAAGAAATGTTTGACATGGGCTTGCCCTACGCGCCCCTCCCACCCGCCAGGCTGTCCATCTTTCCTCCTGGTGGCTCCATTTCACACAGGATGCTAAGGCCCAGGGAGTTGGGAGCCAGCCCCTCAAGACTGCCCAGAGCCTGGTGCTGTGGCTCCCATTTATTGTACTGCTTTGACGCTCAAAAGGGAACGAAGCACAATCCTCAAAGTCCTGACGGGCATCGCATCCCTGGGTTGCCCGTCAGCCTCATCCGCCCTGAACACTCAGTAACCAGCAGGCTCCCCGCCTTTCCTGGAGTCCGAGGCGGCCGCCCAGCCACTGGCCGTGCGGACAATGGCCTGCACTACAGCGATGAAGGTGGATGTAACCTGGGTTTGGTGGTGCCGGGTCTCCAGGGCCGTAGTCACCGCCTGAGGGTGGAAGGGGAGAGGGAGGCCTCAGGGGGACCCAAGACGCCCTCTGAACCACACCTGTGTGGTCACAGGCTTCAGAGACCCAGATGATGCCATTTCTAGCCGAGTGGCCAGGAAGTGTAAGTTGGGGGCAGCTGGGCCTGTTGGGTCTCATTGAAGCAGGTGGCCTGGCCCTCACTGCAAAGGGGCTCAAGATGGCCCAGGAAGTGGGTGTGAGGATCGCCTGCTCCAGGCAGAGGCCACCAGCCATCATCTACTCCATGACTCAGGAGATCCAGACCTCAATCCCAGGATGCCCAGTGGGTCCCCCCCGTGACTCAGTTTCCCCACCTCCCGCATACCTGGTCAATGTCTCCCTCCACCACTGTGACGTTGGGCAGAAGCTGGTCGTGTAGCCGAGGCTCTTCTACTGCCTTCTTCACATCGTAGCCGAACCACAGGCTGTGGATGATGGCCTGCGGCGGGGGGGTGGGGGGAGAAGTGGGGTAGATGGGGTCAGCATGGCCCAGAGGCAGGGGCTGGGGAGACAGGTGGGTGGCACATACCAACGCAGTGGCTGTGGTGATCTGTGTGCCCCCAGAGGCACCCACCACCATGCGGACCTGGCCGTCGCTGTCCACAATGATAGCCGGGCACATGGATGAGACTGGCTGCTTCCCTGAGGTCGGTGGGCAATAGGGGACAGAGATGCTGGTCAGCTGCCTGTGCTTGGGACACCAGCTCCCTCCCCACGCAAGCCCTCCACCCCACACCTGGAATGATAAAGTTGGCCGGTGAGGGGGGCACCCCAAACTCGTTGATGATGTTAGGGGAACTGAAGTCATCCATCTCATCGTTGAACAGGATCCCGCTGACCGGTGATAGCACCTTGGAACCAAAGCTACAGACCAGCTGGGTCAGACAGCTGTGCCCTGCCCAACCTTGCCTGGCCCCACCAGGTCCCCACCCAACCACCAAATCTCCAGCTTATACCCTGTGAGGTCCAGTGTAAATGCTCTACTAAGGTGGAGCCTCGATTTCCCATTATGAGAGGGACTGATGGAGTCCCGCTTCTGGGACATGGGGGCAGCCCTGGCCCACCCAGGCCACCCACCAGCCCCTACTAGAGGTTGATGGTACTGGTGGCCGACACAGCGCTGCCATCCTCTGCAACCACAGACAAGTGGGCGGTGCCCCCGTCGTCCCGTGTGTAGAACTCAGGCTCATAGTAGGAAACCGGATGAGTGGTGTCGTCGGAGATCCGGGCCCGGAGTTGGGCAGCAAAGAACTCGGAGCTCATGTTTCGAACCACCTGCCGAGACCCCAGAGCTGGCCTGAGGAGGTGAGGGGTAGGGGGCACGGGCTTGTGCAAGCAGCTCTCAAGAAGCCCCGACCATGGGTCTGACCACAAGCCTCCTGCACCCTAAACGTCAGGTGGCCTGTCTGACTCCCTCTCTCCAGCTTCTGTCTCTGTTGCAGTCCAGCAACTCTGAATGTCTGTCTGTCCATTCTCCAAACCCCCACACTCTCAGCATTCATTCAGTCATGGAGCTTGTGCTGCATGCCTGGCATTGGGGGATCAGCAATGCAGGAACAGACGTGCAGGTCCCCACGATCATGGCAGGGAAGACAAAGGCAAGCGGGGACGTGCAGGAAAGAACAAGTAAGGGTGGTGGAGAGGGACAGGGTAGGGGCAGAGTGGTCAAGGAGGGCTTCTAAGAGGAAATGACATCTGAAAAGAGCCCTGAATGAGGCCTGGATGGCAACTACAAGGCCCTGAAGGACACTTGTGAGCAACAGGCAGACAGTGAGTTGAGTTAGGGAGACAGGAGGTTGAAGATGTCGGCAGGGGCCGATCCCATAAACCCCATTAAGACTTCAGCTTTTGCTCTGAGCCACCTGGATTTGTGGCAGAGGCGAGAGCACGCCATGGGTGTTTGCAGAGGATCCCTCTGGAGGCCATGTTGAGGAAAAGGGGAAAATCCAATGGGGAGGCTATGACATGAGCTGGAGAGAGGAGGTGGCTCACCCAGGTGAGAGAAAGAACTGCGAACGGCCCGGAAGTCTGCAGTCCAGAGTGGCCCTTACCTGGGGAGGTGAGTACTGTGGAAGAGACAGTTTCAGAGACAGTAGGAGCTTGATTTTAGACAGATGCTCACTGGACACTGTCTCAGGTGGGTGGTGAACCTGGGTGTCGAGTTTCATGGGCAAGATCGGGTTGAGGAATGAATGGGGAGATGGCTGTTTTAGGCCATGAGCCTGGGTGGGCAGACAGAGAGGATGGACAGGCACAGAGAAGAGAGGAGGAAAGGAAGGAGGGGCGGGCGAGGATGGCCCCTGGGCGCCTAGCAGAGGAAATGCCTCCAGAAGCTTCCAGTAACATCCTTCGGACTAACTGACCAATCCAAGGGGAAAACATTCAGCCTGAATTGACTCCAGAGGAAACAAAGTCAAATCCAGGATGTGGAAGATTCTGCAAAACAACTGCCCTGGGCTTTAACAATCAGCAAGACAACATCCGGCCGTTGTAGGGAAGGAGACTAGAGAGACAGAGCATCAACTGCCAGCGTGAGCCCCAGGGGCCCTGGGCCTAAACTCACGGGATCCTCAGGGAAATCTCAACACGGGCTCTAATAGGTCATGTGCCTCGATGTCAGTGTGTGGAAGTTTTCACTCAAGAAATACAACCGGGAAGTGTGATATCTGTAACTTTCTGTCCACTGACTCAGAGAAAAACACAAATATTGATGGCAGAAGCCAATGGGAGAGGGCTCCAGAGAGGACAGAGGAGACGGATGTCGCTGAGGGCAGCAGAGGGAGGGTTTGGGAACAACAGCTCGCTTCTCTCAGGAACGATCCACCAGAAAGGAGGAACGGTAATACAACAGGCAGAGCAGTGTTGTAGGAAGGATGAGCCTTAGCCAGAAGGGAGGGCAGTGTTGTAGGAAGGATGAGCCTTAGCCAGAAGGGGGGCCCAATGCAGTGGCTTCTGTCACCTCAGGAATACAGGATGCCAGTTCATTGGCTGCGGTGGGTAATGGGGGTGCAAAATGGTCACTGGAAAAGAGAAAAGACCTGAGAGACCAGAGGGGAAGCCCCGCCCAGGAAGGCCAGGCCAGGGTGAGGGGTCTGCAGGTCTATTCTAGAATGCGAGGATACAAGTAGGTAAAGAGGGACGTGACGGGGGTCACAGTGGAGGCCCAGCCTGGAGCAAGGGCAGCCGTTGGTGAGTGGGTCGGGCAGTGCAGCACCTGGGCAGCTCCCGGGTGTGACCAGGAAGCTGGTGGCCAAGACCTCTAGCCACCTAGAATGCTGGTCCCCTCCCCTTCACCCATCCTTCTCATTAACCCTGAGGGCTGCGATGCCCCCATGCATTCCTCACCCCGGCACTGACCAGAACTTTCTAGGCTGAGAGCACAGCACATGCAAAGGCCCTGAGGTAGGAGTGTGGTGAGGGGAAGTGGGGGACTAATTACTCATTGTCGAGTCTGTTACACTGTGAGCTCCATGAACCCCAGACTTGGAGTCACCAGTCCATCCCAGCACATAGCAGGCCCGCCACCAAAGTCGGTGGGAATGGATACATAAAGCAAGCAGGAGGCTTTATTAATCCATAGAGGGTCTCGGGGAACCCTCCTGACACCTCCACGGCAGGCCCCTTGCCCATCTTGAGCCAGCCCCGGTTCCTTACCTCAGTCATATCGACAAACTTGGGGTCCCCAAGCAGGGTCCTCTTGGCGTAGGCAAACCGGAATGCCTCCACGATACGGTGGTAAGTCAGGCCCTTCTGCTCAGGTGTCTCCACGCTTGCTCTGGAGAAGTTGTACCCTGGCAGGGCAGAACTAGGTATCCGTCGGCAACCCCAGGGCCCGCAGGACATGCCAGCTCAGCCGAGACAGCTGGGTGCCCAGGGTTGACTCACACCTCCCTGAACCAAATGGCCCACCTTAAGAAGGGGAACATTTAATAACCAGCAGCTGTCGCTATTTCAGAGGGAAAGGGACCCCCAGGGCCCGGGGCTTCTTCATCCAGCCAGAGCGCACAGATGAACTTCTGGCATTTGGTGCCTGGGGCAAGCCAGACTTTGTTGCCCCTGAGCCCCACCCCTAGGACACTGATCCCCACCTCGCTTCCCCAAACACTCCCTCTGCTCCAGTCAGTCACCCGTCAGAGCCTGACCACTCAGCACTGCCCCCTGCAGGGCCATGGTACGTGGCTCACCTTTGAGGATGTTGAGGATGAGGGCCAGCACAGGCCCACTGAGGGGGGCACTGGGCGCATAGAGCCGGGCGTCCCCAAAGCTGATGTTCAGCGGGTGTTCGATCAGCTCAGCACGGTAGTTGTTCAGGTCCCTGGCTGTCACAATGCCCCCTGAAATGAGTCAGGACCTCAGTGAGGGGTAGGGGGGCAGGATGAGACATGGGGATGGGGCTGTACTATTGGGGGGCAGGCCTGCCATTTGGGGATGATGAGGCCACACCATTAAAGGGTGACCCTGCCCACCCTGGAGGGCACGTCCCCTCCACCTCCACACTGGCCCATTCCCCACACCCTCTGTTCTCCCCGACAGTGCCACCTCCCCACAGCCAAGCCCAGGCCGGCTGCCCCCGATCTGCTTGCCCACTAGCCTCCCAGGTGGCCAGCTCTCCTCTTGGCAGCCAGAGGGTCTTCTCTAAATAGAAAATATCTGCTCCCATTTCACCCCTGCTCAGCCCAGTCCTCCTGTGACTAATGAGTGGCTGGATGGAGGTTCTTAATTCTCCAAGGCCCCAGACAGACGAGTATTTACAAGCTAATTTCTGGCATCATAAATGTCAACATGCCAGTCACCCTCCTCTGGTGACATCCCGACAAAAAAACATGAAGAAGGCCACAGCTCAGGGAGGGAGAGGCAGCATCAGGCTCCGTCAGAACCTGCTCCACAAGGTTCTAACCATAGGACCCTGCAAGCAGCCCCTCCAATGTCTCTTTCACCAAGCCCATCCATGTCCCCTGTGGCCCTCCAGAGAATTAAAATCCCCCTCTGCATGCTTTAGTCAGTTCCCTCTGTCAGGAATACCCTTCCTCTCTCTGCCCGTATATAAAGTGCAACTTCATCTGCAACTCAGGCACTGTCTCCTCCAGGAAGTCCTCCCAGGTCTTTACTTCAGTGCTTCCTCAACCTTGGCTCCTGCCCACACCTATGTTTACCCCTGGGGGGTTTTCTCTCTTGAACTGCACCCTTTTTCTCAGCTTTAACTTAACCAGAAACTGTAGATCCATGGCCTGTCACTGACTGCAAACACATTTGTGACTCTCTCTGGCCAGGTGCTCCCTGAGGGCCCAGTGCCTAGCCCAGGCAGGATCCGAGGACCCCAGAACTCTGGACCCCAGCTCAGAATTCCCCTTGTAGAGTTCTTCGCCCCAGGTCCCTGAGTTTGCACACTCACCAGTCGCCTGGATATCCTTGACGATCTGAGCTGTGAGGCTCCCGTTATAGAAAGCCCGGGCACCCTCGGAGGCCAGAGTCTCGTACGTGTCAGCCAGCCGTGGCATGGTCACTCTGTCCCCCTCCCGCAGCACCTTCCCATCCCGGCAGAACACCTCACTGGGGCAGAGAGGCACCCGTGAGACAGGCAGGTGTCATGGACTTGGCCAGACAACCCCCACATCCACCCAACACAGAGAGACAAGAACAAAGGACAGTCAGAGCCTGTCCACAGGTAGGTGGCCCTGTCACTCGGAGTTCATCCTCCAGTGTCCAGCCAAGGCCTCCTAGAGTCCCTTGTGGCTCAGGGCACACAGGCCAGAACCCCAGGCACCAGGCTCAGAATGTGTCCCCACACTTGGTGGGGAGGGATTTTGACTTCTGGATACCAGCCGTCTAGGCACAGGTTCCTGAAAGTGCTCCATCAGCCAGTCGGGGCCCGCAGCGACTGGGGACGTGCCCGCCCTGACTGTGCCCCAGAGCAGGCCAGTGCCCACAGACATACCACAGGGAAGGATGCCGCTCAACGACAGCCTGGCTTCTCTTCAGGGCTGCCGCCAAGCCCTTTCCCACAGGGAAACCCTGGCGGGCTAGCTGGATGCTGGGCTGGAAAAGGCGCGCCCACGGCAGCCGCCCGTGCCGCTGATGTGCCAGCTCATAGCCACGGATCTCACCAGGAACGGCCACCGACAGCCCCCCTGTGGAGGGAGAGAGACACAGTCAGTGGCTCCAGACGGAGACATCAGGGCCTCTCTCAGGCAGCATCCCAGGTGCAATCCGCAGACAGGACCAGTGATGCTCAGGAAGCAAATGGATTGTTGAGGTCAGATCTGGACTCAGCAGCGAAGAGTGCAGATCGGCTAGGGATGTGTAGCAGCAGGGTAAGAGAGTATCGCACATGCTAGGTTTGTTTGTTTTTTCCACACATGCTAGGTTTTGCTGTCCCAGGTGTAGATCTCTGTCTCCACAGGTGCCACCGTATCTGAAATCCTGCGCCAGGCTCACAGGTGCAAAATGAGGCTGTAGGGAAGCCAGATCCATACCACCTCTCATTTGGAGCCTCCCAGGCCAAAAGACTTCTCATTCTAGGAGACTCAAGGGTCCCCCGTGCCAGAACCTGCCAGAGTTCCCAATGTAAGCCCAGGCCAGTCCCAAGGCAAGGGTCTCTCTTCTGTTGTCCCAACTGGGACCTGCGCCCAAATCCCTACTTGGTTCCCTCTCCGGGCCTCAGTTTCCCCATCCGAACATGAAGAGTTCTATCTTCCAGTTCTGAGCTTTGAGGAGCCCATGCTTCTACTGATCCCCCACCCCGGCTCCACTGCCCACAGTGTCCTTAGACGGACACTGACAGAGAGATTTGGCCCGCACGCCCAGGCACCTTCCTGCTTTCACCCCTGAGATGACGGGGTCATTTCGGCTACTCCCAGGATTGGAAGCCATAGCTCTAGAGCTGCCTCTCCCACCCTGAAATTGGGCAGGAGGTTTCAAGGGCCAGGCTGTTAAGACATCTGCATATCTCAGGTATGACACTCAGCACACAGTTTCTCCCACCTGAAATAAATGCTGCCATGACCTCAGGCCAACCAGACTCTCACACCACCCTGCTCCCTGAGGTCACCAGTGACTCCATGCTGCCAGATCAGAGCCCCACCCAGCCTCGTCTTACCTGGCCCCTTACTCTGTCCTCCCTCTTGAATTACTTCTGTGTCACACCCGCCTGGCTCTCCTCACATCTCCCCGCTCTCTCCTCTGTCTACACTCCCTCTCTTGCTGAACTCCCCCAGATCAGGGCTTCGGGTTCCATTTACATTCTGACAACCCCCAAATCTACTCTCCGGCCTGGCCTGCTCCCTGATGGCCAGATCCGAAGATATACGTATCCATTCAGAGAAAGCATCTCAAACTTAACACACCCAAAACCCAAATCCTGACTGTCACCCATCCCTCTCTCTGCCACACAGCCTGTCAGGGCCAGGTGCAGACTGGGGTCATGAACATGTCACACCCAACCCAACACACCCAACACGTCAGCAAATCCATAAGCTCCTCCTTCCATGTGTGTTTGGCACCAGCTACCAACCACCACCCTCATCTCCCTGATTATTGCCAAGACCTCCTGATCCATCACCGGCCAGGCAGGCAGCTTGCTCTCTGTTCTGTCAGACTTTGGCCAGAGCCACCCCTACCGCATCACACTTAAACACTCCAGGGAACACCTCTACCACCCTCAATAAGAGTCACAGTCTTCACACTGATCCAGGAGGTCCAACATGACCCGAGCCGTTCCATCTGACCCCATGTCCTCCTCCTCCCTCCAGATACTCCACCCCAGCCTCTGGATCTTTGCTGAGATGCCCCCTCCCTGACCAGGTCACCCTTGGGGAAGCTGAGCATCCTCTGGCTCTTCCTGCCTCTGTTTTCCCGGCAGCACGTGGCACACCTGCAGTCTGCTCAGCCTCTCCTCACCTGGAATGTCTATTGCCTTTGTTTCGGACCCTGGCTTGGGGAGAAAGCCCCTGACACTCTAGGAGGTACCCAATAAGTCCTAGTTAATAAATGAATTCCAAGCATCCAGAAGGTGCTAGGGCTATGAGATTCCAGCAATCTCACACTCTGATTTCATTTCTATACATTTTAAGTTTCCCACTGGGTAAAAATTCAAAGATTGTGAATGTTGAAGATGTCAAAGGGGCTACTCAAAGGGCCCCAACTTCCGAGGCAGAGGAGGGGATCAGACCTGCTGTGGCCCTGGGTGCCCTGCACCTCCTTCTCTTCAACCTTTTTTCCTGCGATCTGTTTGCGGGGTGTGTCGTGGGGGGCGGGGCGGGGCGGTGTCAGGAGCAGCGCCCCCTGGTGGCCACTGCCTTCTCCTCAGCTGCATGCAGAGTTGGAGAGCCTCCTCTTGGCTTATGATCAGATTAGAAAAGAGAGATTCCACGCCATACTCATCTCCACAAATGAACAAATGAATGAATGAATGAATAATTTGGATGTCTGTTAACAGGGCAGGGTTTAGACAGCATGCTTCGCCGCCACAGAGCTGCGTGACCTCGGCCACTTCGCATGACCTCTCTGGATCTCAGCATCTCTGCCTATAAAATGGGAACCAACACCGCACTCCCCCTACTAAATGTACAGGGAAAAGTCAAGGGTCTTGTCAGTGAAAATGGCTGAGCAGAGTGCTGGCTGTACTGTCCCCTGGTTTGGCAAGCTGTTCTAATAATAATTATTCTCTCCGTGTACTAGCACAGAGGGGCCTGAGCAAAAATAACAGAAGCTCTGTCCCTTTACCCTCGGTGATGATGGTCTTGACCATTCATTATGGAGCTGTTATGGGGCTGGGAAGGGAGAGGAGGGGTGGGCCAGAGCCATCCCTGACCTCAGATAGGGCTACGCTGAGACTTCCCGTCCCACACTCTGAGACTGCCCCTCACCTTCCTGCGACTGCTCTGAGCTGTTGAACATGTTGGTGGAGGCCGACGCAGGGGCTACCTCTCGGGCGTTGATGATCTCCACTTTTCCTGGAAGGAGAAGCAGTTGGGCAGTCCGGACCAACACCAACCTCTCACCCTGTGTTGTGTGAGCCCAGGGGCTACCCAGCTATGCTTGCCCCAGCCCAAGTCCCGCCTGAGGCAGCACCCTGTCATTTACCCCCCATCCCCGTGGGCACTCACGTGTGGTGCTATTGTAGATGGTGAGGAACACGCCGCCCCCGATGCCCATGCTGTGGGCGTTCATGAGCCCCACGCAGAGCAGGGCCGCGATGGCGGCGTCCACAGCCGAGCCGCCGTCCTGCAGCGCATCCCTGCCCACACCACGTAGAGCCAATGAGAACCTGCGGACGCCCCCACTCCACCGCGCCCTACCCGGCTGCCCACCGCGCCCCACCTGGCTGCCCTGACAGAAGCGAAATTTATAGGAGTTTTTGTTTTTCGCATGTCACTCGAAAACGGATGGGCTTATATATATTTTTTCTTTTTCAAGTCAACAGATGTATATACCTTGTATAACTGAAAAAAAAAAATCGTTGCTTTTTATTAATAACATTTTTCCCTGTTTCAATCTTTAAGTGAGAATTGATCTTTGTGTATAATGTGAGATAAGAGTCGAAAATAGTATCAAAGAGCAGAGTTTACACAAAGAGACAGACACCTTTAGAACTGAGAAAAGAGCCCAGCTGGACGCTGGGAGACCTGCACCCTGCTTTTGGGGTCAGTGTCCCCTTCTTTCCTGACTAGAGGCTGCTGAGAAGGTCCACGAAAAGGATGCCCCTTCTCTAGGCAACCTGTTTATAGGTGGAGAAACTGAATCTCAGAGGGGCGAGGGTCTCGGCCAGGTCCGCTTACAGCAGTTGTCCTCCAGGGCTTGTGTCCCCACACCCTGCCCCACTCACCTCCCGATCTCCGAGCACTGCTTGGCATCCGCGGCCACAGCTGCCCTAGAGTACACGTGATTGGGCAGCCTGGAGGTGAAGGACAGCCCGAGGCAGAGGCCAATGATGAGCACCAGGACCACAGCCACCAGGCCCAGCAACACGAACCGCCTCTTCATGATCTGTGGGCACGGGGTGGGGGTGGGGGGAGCAGGGTCAGGGCACTGTACCAGCCCATCACAGGGCGCACACAGCCCAAAGTCAAGCCGCAGAAATCTGCTGTGTCTCCTTCCTGTCGCCCTAAACACATGGGGGTCAGGTCACTTTCTCTGCCAGAAGAAGCTCCTGACTCCATCTCTGCCTTCCGAAATCCTCCCTGATTTTCCTAGGGACCCCATCTCCAACAGTGACCCCGCCTGGGAGCCCCCATATTTCACATGCCTCTGCTTCTGCAGGGCTTCGTCTGCCTCCTCCCAGTGACCGAGGTCTCCACTGCCAATAGGTTACTCTAGGAGGGACAAGTCTGGCCTGTTCCTTCTGTGTCGCCTACCTCAACCCAGAGCCCAGCAATGTCCATGGGTCCCCCAGAGTGGCCTGCCACAGTGTGGGGTTCAGCTTCTGTCATGCCCTCAAAGGGGGCACCCACGGTCTCCTCCTGAAATCATCAGATCAGATGCTACAGGGTAAGGGCCTACTTTCCTCAGGGGATGGGAGCCTTGATCCTTGCCTGGGGAGGTGGCCACAGAAGCGGGGAGAGTTTGGCTAAAATAGCTGGCAAAATAACTGGGATCTCTCTCATTCACTGCAGAAGCCTGTGACCTCAGAATCTGCTCCAGAGTGACACCCCGACCGCAGCCTCCTCATGCCCTTGGAGAGGGCGTACCTGAAGCAGGCCCAGCCCTTCCCAAGGAGCTCTGTGAGGTTTCTCTGCTTCCAGACGAGCTCTAGAGTCAAAGAGGAGCCCGTCACCTGCTCACATGTTGTCACGAATTCTCCCAGGCAGAGCCGAGAGAGGGTTTGCACAGAGCAGGGCAGGGAGCGGCAAGGGCATTCCTGCACAAGGCCAGGGCTTGGTGGGGAGCACGTGGAGGTAGTGAAGCTGAGCTGAGGGGACAGGGACAGTGGGCCCCAGAGCCAGCCTGCCCCATAGGAGCCTGGACTCGCCCCTCACCCGCTGTGGGGCCTTGGACAAGTCACTGACCATCTGTCCTTTGGGAATGCCATAGGCACCCCACTTGGGGATGTTTAAGTGGAAGATGAAGTGGGTTGGAAAATATGAAATGCTAGGTAAATGTTGGTTACACTGGGCTATTCTGGGTGCACTCTGGGGGCCTGCCTGTGGCAGCGGGAAGCTGGTGAGCCTCTTGCTCACTTATTTTCCTGGTAACTGCCTTCCAGGCTGTCCAGAGAGGAAGGGCTGGCTTAAGTCCTGGCTTGGGGACTCCTGGCAGTGGAAGCAGGAGATAGGTGTGACCCCAACAGGGAAAGAGAGGTGTGGTGACAGAAGCAGGGGTCTCTTTCTCCCAGACTCAGTTCCCTCCAAAGGGTGGGCGTCTAGGCAAGCCCCAAGCTCACCTTGTCCTTATTCAGAGGAATGCCGGGGCAAGAGGTAGCGTCCCAGGGATGGTCTAAGAATGGAGCCCCGCCCCACTGTCAGCATGAAAGAACTTTCCCCTCCCCAGCTCAGGGGGCTGTCACACAGCAAACTACCACCCCACGTCCCCAGGAGGATTCGAGTCAGCCCTTCCTCCTCACCTTGACCGAATCCAGGCCCCACCATTTCTGGCTGGACTCCACAAAGCTCCCTCCCTACTCTTCAGTCTTCTGAAAAGCAGCCAGAGGGCTCTCTCCAAAGTGTTGACCAGGCCCCGCCCCTTGCCGGTGCCCCTGGGGGCAGTCCATGCCTTCTGCCCACCATCTCTGCCAGGCCTGACAGCCCTCGGAGCATACCTTGGACCCTGGCAAGGAGGCCAGTCAAAGTTAAGGGCCGCTGTTGGAGACAGCTGTGCTGGGAGGTCTGCGGAAGCTTAAGAGCTGGCCCGCCTGCTGAGTGGGTTCCAGACACAGAACTTTCCCATCACATTCAGTGGAGCAGGGCTGGGCCGGACAGGGGCCAGTGCCCTTCTTTTCTGGCACAGGCACAGCTCCAGCCACCAAGGAAGACTCCCAGTCCCGTCAACTGGGGCCGGCCATGTTGGGCACCTAGGGGGTTTTGGCCTCATTTCTTCTGGGCTTGGGGGCATCCTCAGGGCCCTTCTCTCTCCCCTCAGGTCCCTGCGGTGACCTAGCCATGGCTTCCTAAGGTCCACACTTCAGCCTCCCCTGTCCATCCATTTGTCTTTCCATCCACCCACCCAAGGGCCTAAGTGGGCTCCCCAAGGGACAGGGGGCACCCAATGAGGCTCGGATTGCCAGGGCGTGTGGGGAGGATGCAGGCAGCACTGATGCCCATCCTCTCCTCCTTAAGCAGGGCGGCAAAGGAGGCCTGGCTCAGCCCCCGACAGGCGGATACATCTAGCCTTGCGGAAGACACCCCGCTGGGGGACTGGCCTTCCGTTTCCCACTCCCCCACCTCATGTTTTTCTCTAAGATTCACTGAACAGTGTCCAAGCCCAGAGGCCTGGCTCCCACCCAAATCAGTATCAGGAGGGGAAACTGAGGCCAGAGAACGGATAGGGCACAGTGCCTGGCCTCGAACCACAGCCCAACTCCTCGTAACTCTGGTGCACTTACCTGAGGCCCAGAGGCATCAGGGGTCCAGGAAAGCCCCAGGAAAGCCCGTTCCTCAGAAGACAGCTCTGGGCTGGGGCACAGCAGGGGAGGAGAAGGCAGATTTGTCTGCCTGGGAAAGTCTCAGCCACAGCACCACCGGCCTCCCCAGTCCCAGGGAATGCTGGGAGGTCTAAGGGACCTCAGGAGCCAGAGCCACGCCTGCGGCCCCTACAGAGCTCCTCAGGGGGCCTCTGAACTCGGACTGAGATCTGGGGATTGGCACCTCCAGGGAGGAACAGAGGCAGGAGGGACAGGGGAACTCACGTGCTCACCTAGTCCCAGAGGAGGCACCCAGCATCCCCGGGGGGAAGTTGAAGGCATTTGAGTAGGGTGGAGAGCAGGAGGTCCTCCAAGGAAGGTCCAACCAAGCAGGGAGAATGGTTGGACATATGGGCAACGAGAAGGTGCAGTGACTCGGCCTGTCACCAAGCGACAGTGTGACCCCCCAACAGGGAAGGAGAAGTGTGGTGACAGAGGCAGGGGTTCCCCCTCTCTAAGACTCAGTCCCCTCCAAAGGGTGGAGCCCACTCTGAGCCCCTCCAGGGAGCCCCAGGCTGGATCCCCCACTGGCGAACCCTGTCCCTGTTCAGAGTCTGAACTTCAGGGCTAGATACAGCGCCCCAGAGATGGTTCCTGCGGCAGTGAAGCAGGGGTGCCACCAGTACCAGACCAGAACCCAGACCTGGGAGGCCTCATGACAACCCACATCCCTCAGAATCGAAGGGAGCCTCTCAGGAACATGGCCTGGGGCCTCGGGTCAGGACCGATTCCGCCACCTATCCAAAAATATTATCATCTCACATCCAAAGAACTGCCTGAACAGTCTTTAAAGACAGGGCTCAGAGAATGCCAGAGCTGGTCCAAAGTCACAGAGACCAGCAGTGCAGGCCTGGCTACCCGCACCTGCTCCCAAGTTGCTGCATGTCCTTGACCAGCCCACCACAGAGGTCCTGAGTCAGGAGCTGCTCTGGTCTAGCCCAGGGGACTCTGGACACTGCTCCCCATTCCCCCACGCCCTTTATCTGCTAAAGACAAAGACAATCATCAGCTGCTCCTTGAGTCATGGCTCCCACCCGGCTCCTTGGCCGGCTGTGTCTAGGCTGCCCAGGAGCCCCTGCAGCCCCCATCTCTAACACCTAATTCACAACCATCCTGTAAGGCTGTGCCATCTGACAGGAGACACAGAGGTTGACCAGATATTGCTGCCGGCCCTGAGTCACGCAGCCAGAGCAGACCTTGTTCTGTCATCTACTGCCCTTGAGCAGGCTGGAGATGCTGTAACAGAACAATCTGCCTGGGCATCACGGCAGCTACAGACCAGAGGGACTGGGAAGATGGATAGGGAAGGAGCCAAGGACCAAGGCCCAGGACCCATCCCTGGAGGCTGGACTCCAGCCAGGACCATTAGGAGACTGGCCCCGCCTGAGTGGCTGCATAACAGGGCAGTCAGCTGGGAGGGGTCTGTCACTAGCCTGCACCTACTCGGCAGTTTTCTCTGCCTGGGATGGCGTGAGACATGGCAGTATCGGCAGCAGCAGGAAGATAAGAAGAATGTCTGAGTGGGCAGAGGATGGCCCGGCCCCCACAGGTAACCCCAACAGGAAAACCCTGGGCACAGAGTGCTGCCTGTGATGGGGCACAGTCATCTGCACCTAACAGCAGCTGCAGGTTTCAGAGAGGGGGGACAGGAGCGAAGGCAGCTCATCAAAAGTCAAAAGAGCCATGATGTGCAGAAAGATATGTCAAGTGTGTCACATTCTGTCCCAGTCAGCCTCCTACTCCCTACAAGCAAAGAGGGGACCTGGGGGGAGTGGGTCTAGGCTGGAGGTCTCCTCTAGACCCTATGTCTCCTGTCCTAGACACAAAAGGTGGTGAGTTCCCCACCCCAAGATACTGACTCTGCCATTAGTACTACCTCCTCCCAACACACTCACACACACCGAGGCTTAATCTAGGCTGAGCAAAGCGGGTTCCCAAGACACAGCAGAGAAGAGTATTAAGGAGGAAGATGGAGCAGCCAGCCTGGAGTTTCTCTGTTAATCTTCCTCCAATCCAGCCCCATGGCTTTGTCATCACAAGCCCGGAGCCACAGGGTTGAAAATGAGGCACCACTCCAAACCCATTCATAGACAGGAAACAGAGGCTTAGGTAGAAGCAGCTTGGTCAAGGTCAGCCAGCCCCAAGAGCCATATGGACTGACAGGTGAACCCGGAACCCACCCTCCTTGCCCCAGCCCATGGTGAGGAGACACCTCCCTTGGGTATGAGAACACAGCTCTCAGCTGCTTCCTGAGCCCCGTCCACACCCCTGGACTAGAAACTTATCAGAATCGGGATCTCTCTCTCCTTCTCTGCCTACCCTAGGGTGATAAGATTGAGAATTAGATACAGGCTTTCTCCCAAGACTTGATAACCAAGATCTTCCAGAAACCTGTTGAAATTTGAATAATCACAGAGTGGCGCGTGCCCCCTAGAGCTATGCAATGACCCTTACACTACTGACCCTGCTCCACCTCCACTAGGCCACAAGCCAGAGCCCCAGAGGGGCATGGCCCGAGGACACAGCGTCTTAGCCCCTCACGGCTCCGGCTCCACTCCAGACCTGACCCCCCAGTGAGTCCCCCACCCCAGGCTGCCAGGTTCTTTGGGGCCTCAGTTTCTCCATGCTGCACTCTTCTGTCTTAATTCCAAGAGTCCACTTCTTAGGTGCCATGGTTTCTTCAGAGAAGTTAGGTGGCTCCCTCCACCTGGCTTTCCTCCACCTACCCCACACCTGTGGCAGAGTGAGCCAGAAAGCCTGGACAGGCAGTCTCAAACTCACTTACCAGACAAGAAACAGAGGCTCCCAACCCAGACCTTGTTAAAGAGCATGGGGCTTTGCACACCTATGTGATCCCTCCACTATATCCATCCACATGTGCCCTGCCCCTGTCACTCCGAAGGGCAGCCCACTCCCATCACTCAGGAACATAAACTCATGCCCAGAGAGGAAGAGGGGGACCCCCAGAGTGTGGCCACCACATGGCAGAGCTGGGACTAGAACCTAGGACTCCAAACATTCCCCAAAGGCCCCAGACCCAAGCTTCCCCCACCTATGATGCCCAGCAGCTGAGAGAGGGTAAGCCACACTTTGGGATCACACAGCACCGGGGTACAGCCAGACCCTGTTCCATCCCAGCTCACCTGGCTCCAGGGCTGGTCCTCCTGCTGCACTCCAGCACAGAACTGAGTCCCCAGGGACTAGCTGTGACCCAGCTCCTCCCCTCTCTCCCGGTGCTGGCCTAGGGCGGAGGAAGGCTTTAAAGGCACAGGAACCTTTCCAGGTGGGAAGAAAGTTGGCTCCTGGTCCTGTCCCCACAGCTGTGTGACCTGGAACAGCTGTGGGCCTCTCTAAGCCCAGTGGGGTCCCAAACCCTGAATGAGAGACCTGAGCTTTGAGGGCCTCAGTGGGGCTAAGTAAGGCTGGGTTTCAAGCAGAGGCAGGTCCCCTGAGAGGAGGTGAGCTCCCCACAACTTACAATGTCCAAGGAGGGGTTACACAGCACTGGGGTGCAGCCACAATATATCTGCACCAGCATGGGTTTAGAGTGTAAGCATCTGAGACCTCACCAGGCATGAGGAGCCTAAGATTCTCTCTACAAGCATGCCTTCTCCCTGACCCTCAGGGCTGTAGGTGGGGTATCTATAGGCTGTCACTCCAAGGACCATGGTCACCAGGGTTGAAGGAAGTCACATGACCCAGAGGAACCTTTTCTCGTCCTCCAACGTTTTTGCATTCTGGCTGATGGGGGACAGAGGCAGCGGGGGCCGGGGATGGGCCATCATTTACCCACATGGGGCTGGTGGGCCCAAGCCACCTCACCCCTCTGAGGTCCACGCACAGCATGCTGCCTGCCAGAATTGCCACCACTAGCATGACCCTGGCTTAAATTCATTCATTCTCACCTCTGATCCTGGCCCATATAAATCCTTCTATCAAGGAGCCCCCAGCTGGATTGGAAATGAGATAGTATGGTTAGCCAAGGAGAAGGAAGACCCCAGGGCCTCGTGAGGAGGACAGATACAGTGAGGGTGGGGAGGAATCCGGGCTGGGTTTGGACTGGGGAGGACATGCCAGCTGGAGGGAACAACTTGAGCCTGGATACCAGGTGCTAGAGCCATCTCTGGGCATAGTAGCCTCAACCTCCCTGGGCCTCTCCTGAGCCTTGAGCCGTCAAGGGCAGAAAGGAAAGTAGCTGAGCTCAAATGACTTGCATGCCAGGCGTCTGGACTTTGAGATCCCAGGGAGGCTGATGAATGTGTCACCCAGCTGGGTAACCCATTAACCCCAGCCCAATCATTAAGACCCTGGTGGGTGACGATTAGCTCCTCAGGCGGCCATGAAGTGGGCAGGGGCTGTGGGAAGACCGGAGTGTTGACGGGGACTGGCTGAGCTGGGCTCTCGGCATCTTCGTTCCTTGAAGAGCTTTCCTGCGCTGAGCTGGCCTCCAGCCAAGGGCAGCTGTCAAGGTATCATGGAGGCTGCCACCCCACCATCCTGGTGCTTTTCATCTCCTAATTACCCCTTCTATGCTGGCACCAGCAACCTAGAGTGCCTCGGGGGCCTTGGCCAGGCACCTCTGAGAAATGGGCCTCAGTGGCCTCCAAGGCCCTTCCTATTCTAACAGGCTTGGATCTGCCCCACCTCTATGCCTGGGAAAACAAGGAACTGGTGGAGGAAGAAGGGTACTCCCAGGACAAGGAAACTGCAGCCTGAGAGGAGAAGGGATTTGTCCAGAGCCACTCAACCGGACCATGGAAGGCCCTGCAACCCACTTCCTACAAGTGGTGTGTCTCATCGCTGCCTCTGCGATGCCCCACTCTGCTGTCAGGTCTTGGGAGCAACAGTGCCTGAGTCCCAGGAAGTGCCAGGTGAGCCTCATGTCCTGGATGGGCCACAGCTGGTAGAGACGCAATATCCCCAAATGCAGTTGTGAGCCTCAAAGGGACTGAGCCAGGCAGGCACGTCCAGATGCAAGCAGTGCCTGATCTATCCTCCAGAACCACTGAGCTAAGATCTCAAGGCCTGCTGGGAGCCAGGAAACCTGATATCCTCCAGGACATTTTGTATCTCCTAGTATTTGCACCAAGGAGACATTTGGAAAACTCACTGAACAAAAGTGACTGTAAATCCAATCATCGTAGCATCTTAACTTTAGGATAACAGAATCTCAAATGTTTGATCTCGGGTATCCCATCTCAAGCACCTCAGAGAGGTCAGCTTGCACACCTGCCCTTATGGGGAACTCACTATCTATAAAGACAAGCGAGATTGGTTGGTTGGCAAGTTCTTCCCAGTGGCAAGCCCCAATTTGCCTTCTTTAAATGCTTTCTGCAGCTATGAGTCAGTCTGCCTCAGATGAGCCTGCTGCCACTGTCTGAGACCTCAAAGCAGAGGATCAGGGGTCACTTCAGGTGGCCGGTAGCTACCTGGCCACAGCCTCTCAGAGCCACGTAGAACACAGTGAAGGCATGGAAGGAAGAATCCATCGTGGTGAAGAAGCTGGAGTTGCCCAGTGATGGCGGGGAGGTAAACTCTGGTCAATTTCAGGCAGACAGAGTCCCCATGTCCCTAGGGCCTGGTCAACACTCCCTGGCGCCATTTCCGGCATTCACCATTTCAGCACCCACCTTTGATGTGATAATGGTAGTTGGAGCATGGCCAAGGGTGTGGACCTCCAGAGATGTCAGCTCATTAACACCTACAAATATACGGCAGCGGGTCTGGCACCTGGTGGATCAAGTCCAACTCCCAAACTCAGAGGCGGAATGGCAGAATGGCCTAGGGCATGGGCTCTAGAGTCCCTAGGTTCAAATTCAACCCCAGCCACTGAGTCTCTTCTTCCTGCCCTCAGTTTTCTATCTGCAGAACGGGGATAATTAAAACAATTGTTGGGTGGACTCACTGAGACAGTACAAAGGCTGCATACAGTAAGGGCCTGTACCTCCGTGGCTCTGACACCCAAGCCTGACGCCACCTCTGTCCCTGCCCGATGAGCAGCTCAGAGCTCAGAAGTCATAAGTGCCTTCCTCCTGGCTGCCTGGTCCTTCCTGCCCACGAACCCTGCACAGGTAGCATTTATCACATCACCTGGCAATTATCTGCGGTGTCTGGGAGCTCCAGAGGGTGGGAGAGGAAGGCTAGATAGATCTTGTCCAAGCCCAAATTCCCACCCATCCCTGCTTAAGAGGCAAGTATTCTTATCTCCACAGCCATGGCCTCAGGGATCGGGTGCCCAAGCTTCCTTATTCACCCTCCAGCCCCCACCCCACTGACCGACCCTGCACAGGGCTAAGTTGATGTGACAAAACCGTCCAACATTTTTCACGCTTGCTCTACTCAGCCTGCCTGGACTTCCAGGAGGCCTGCCCCCCAAACCCCCCTACACAGCACCTCCTCGGCTTCCGTCACCTCTGCAAGCTGGACTCAGTTACTTTCTAGCTGAGTCTTGCTCAAACATCCTGTCTCCTGGAGTTTCAGACACCTCAGGTCAACATGCCCAAGCCTGAGCTACGCAGTTAACCTCCACAAACCTCCACCGGCCACATCAGTCCAGTCTAATCCAGCGCAGCCACCCTTGCATCCTCACTGACCCCGTCTAGGGGCCTCCACTTCTATACCCCCTCCAGGCCGCACCTGACCCTGATCTTCCCTCAGACCACCCCCTCTCACCTGGCAACTCCTCCTCAGGGTCTCCAGCCCCTCCATGGTTTTCCTACTGCAGCCCCAGTGCTCAGGCAGCAAATGCCCCTCCCCCACTGAAAACTTTTCACAGGCCCTGTTTCCCCTCAGGATAAATTCTTGCCTTGCTGGGGCTCCGCCCCTTCCTCTGTGCGGTACACCCACTGCTCTCTTACTGGGACGTCCTGCTAGCACTCTTCTTTCAGACCCCAACCTCATCGTCACCTCCTCTGGAAGCCCTCCTCCACGTCCTGGTCGGGTGCCTTCTGAGGTTCTCAGGGTGTGTGTGTGGGAGAGTGAGTGGGGGTGCAGAGGATCATAGCTGTTACTTTGACCTTCTATGTCTGTCTTACTCTCCAAAATATCCACAGTGCCCAGTGATCGTCACTGAAGAGAAGAATACAGCTTGTTGGGTGATCGGGTAAATTCAGGTTAGAGCCATAGAAGCTTATTAGTAAAAAGAGCTCATGCGCATCCGACACTGCTGTGTACCACTCTTTCCTTGTTATGTCTAATCTTACGACTCCTTTGCCAGATGGGCATTTTATTTCCCCATTTTACAGGTGAGGAACTGAGGTTTGCAGAAGTTACTGTGGCGGATTGAATAGTGTCTCCCCACATTCATGTATAGCCGGGAACTCAGAACTTGACGCTATTTAGAAATACTCATTGTAGATGTCATTAGCTAACAGGAGGTCATACTGGATTAGGGTGGACTCTAAATCCAATGACTAATGTCTTTATAAGGACATGCGAAAAGAGACACAGACACAGGGAAGATGGCCATGTGACAATGGAGGCAGAGTTCAGAGTGATGCAGCTGCAAGCCAAGGAAAGTCAAGGACTTCTGGCAATACCAGAAGCTAGGGAAAAGCAGAGAATTTCTTGGCGCCTTCAGAGAGAGCATGGCCCTGCCGACAACTGGGTTTCAGACTTCTGGCCTCCAGAAATGCGAAAGAATCAATTTCTGTTGTTTTAAGCCACCAAGTCTGTAGTAATTTGTTGTGACAGTCACAGAAAACTAATACAGCTACCTTCTTTGCCTATGTTTACACACCCCACAGGTGGCAGGTCCAGGAGATTTGAATCCAGATCCTGACCCGCATGGAGATTCCTGGCCCTGCAGAAGGCTGACAAGCCTGTAGAGCCAGTTCTAGGGAAAACTGCCTTCATAGAGCATCCATCTGCTTCCTTCCTCTGAGACAGTCCAAAACCATCCAGCATCCTTCTTTGCACTGGCTGTCAGGAGGCTCAGTGTCTGTCACCTGGTTACTTGTTAAGGTACCGTCAGCCCTGAGCTGGCTTTCCTCTTGGGCTTGGACTATCTCTCTGCTGAGCAGAGAAGAAGCCCAAAGGTGGGACAGGTCCAATTCCAGCCACAGCCCTCCAATTTACCTTCTGAGTCATCTGTACCTTCAGTCCCTATCACTTCAGCTAGGCTACCACATGGGTGGCCAAGAGCTCCGGAAGCTAAAGGTGTGGCTGTCACTGCTACTTATCTCCTGGCGTGCCCTACTTGGGGCTCCGGTTGCCTCCAGAAGGGCTGTTTCTCCCCTCACTCTCTGGCCCCCCAGTCTCTACCTCATTGGCTGCTCAGTGAGTAGGGCTGCCCTGAGAGAATTGGTACAAGCTCCGGAACCCCCACATCAGCCTTGGGGACGGAGAGGGCAAATTCACAGCCCATCCCCCCCGCACCCCCATCCACCACCACCACCACACCGTGGGGTCTCTACAATCAGCTCTGCTGCCCAGGGCAACTCCAGAGAGTGAAGCCAACAGCCTTTAGTTAAGTACACATGGAGGCTACTGAAGAAGAACGATGCCTCCGCTCCCCTGGCACAGCTCTGACTCTGGGGCCTCCTGCCCAAATTAGGTTAGGGAAGAAAGAGTCCCCAAGAGCCAGCTCAACCTAGCCACCCCCCATAGGAGGCTGAGGGAAACCCATCCAGAAATCTGGGCCCACCCATCCAGAAATCTGGGCCCAGACGCCACCCTTCCTCCTTTCCTGGAAAAATGTCCTCCAGGAATCTCTCGGCCAAGGACACAGACTATGGGGTGGGAGGTGAGGAGTGGGGTGGGGGAGGGGCAGTTCTCTGCTTTTCACAGGACTCTAAGCTCTGGGCATCCCCGCTATGCTAATGTCTGTTTTGCCCTCTTCATGATGCCAGGCTCAGATCTTTTTTCCCCCACCCTGCACCCCCACCTCAGTCATCTCACATTTGAGGTGACAATTTCCGGGACTGGTTCAGCCTCTGGAAGGATATGGTCAGGATCTGGGAGCTATCCCAGCTCTAGCTCCAGCCCTGAGGACATAGGGAAGGGGAGGAGGGTCTTACCAGGCTGCCAGCTCTGGACAGGGGATCTGAGCAGTCTCTGCGGCTGCCGTTTAAGTCTCTGGCCCCGTCACCACCACGTCAGGCCAGCGACAGAGCCTTGGCCCTGAGGGAAAGCAGTCTAGGCAGTCACGCAGGTTTGCCAGAGAGGAAACCTGTGGTGCCAAGGTGGCCCCAGGACAAGGTTGGCTATAGAGCAGGAGGGGAGGCCGCTGGGTCCAGCCAGCAATTGCTGAGAGAGAAGGGAGCCCAGATTAGAAAGACCCAGGAAGAGGCCCAACAGGGGTACCTAAGCAGGCAATAACGAGGGTTGGGGTTCAGTGGGTGGTCAAGCAATGAGGACACTGCCTTGTCTAAGGAGGTCCACAGAGCCTAACATCCTGTCCCCAGACACACTCCCGGGCAGGTAGTGCTTAACTCAAATGAAGGAGCCTGACTCGGCCCTCACTTACCACTCTTGGCCCATCTCCCTTCACCTTCCCCACCCCTTCTGCACCTATGCCCAGGCGCACTGTCCTCAAAGGCTGGACAAGCCCTCCTTTTGTGGCAATTGGGGGCTAGAGCCTAGTGACCCAAATGCCCCCTACCCAGGGAATGTGAGGGGCTCAGGCTGGGTGGGGGCTGCAGGGGGCAACGGTTCTTCAACAAAGGCCCCAGACTCCTGATGAGGGAGTCCCAGGGGGTGGGA
This sequence comes from Pteropus vampyrus, assembly GCF_000151845.1. NCBI lineage: Eukaryota > Metazoa > Chordata > Mammalia > Chiroptera > Pteropodidae > Pteropus > Pteropus vampyrus. The sequence goes on from NW_011888804.1 coordinate 11,285,078, forward strand.
ACACTTCTTGAGCTGGGCGAGTCCCTAGCTCAGGCCTGGTCCTGAAAGGAGCCAGAGGTCCCCCTTCTCACACTGCTCAACACCCACCCCCTCTTGACCGGAAGGAACGCCGCAAGGCAGGGGCAGGTGCACCTGGCCTGCTGCCAGTCTACCCAGGACTGGGCTTAATGATTAACTAGCACTCCTCATCCCATTTATCTCCCAGGCCGCGAGATCAGAGGCCTGGGTCAGAAGGGGCCACTCCACCCTGCCTGCCCAGCCAAGCAGGGCAGGGCAGTAAATATTTGTCATTGTAAGAGTTTATGCGTCAGAAACTACAATTGCTTGCTGCCGGGGTGATTCCTGAAAGCGGGTGCTGGCACTGTCTAAGTTTGGCAAACATCAGCGGAACCCCCATCCACACCGGCCTAACTCCAAGTCCTGTGCTCTTTGCACCGCCAAAGCAACGGTTTCCGTAGTCAGCCCCACTAGGGCCAGGAGGGTTTAGAGGCGCCAAGCATCACCGCGCCCCTGCCGGGCCCAGCGACTTCCCCAGCCAGCTCCAAAGCGTCAAAGCCCGGTCTAGCGCGGGCAGGGTCCCGTCTGCCAGCAAGACCCTCCAAATCGAGTGTTTGGGAGCAAAGGGTCCCCAGCAAGACTCCCCCCTCCCCCCGTCCCCCTTCCTCGGCATTGGCCCGGCCGGGATGCGCAGCCTCGGACCCTGCGCTCCCCACCAGGCGCATCCCGGGCCGGGGGCGGGGCCGGAACGGCCGGGGGCGGGGCTCAGACCGCCTGGCCTCCCGCCCGCTGGGCGCCGGCAGCGCCGCAGCCATGGGGGCGCGGCTGGGCCGCCGGGCCGGACCCGAGGCGGGCTCGGAGGCTGGGGCTGCGGCGGGGTGCGGGCCCGCGCCCTATGAGCGCCGGGTGCGCTGGCTCCGTGAGATCCAGTCCATGCTCCGCGAGCGGCGGCCTGAACGCGCCCGGCAGCTGCTGCGCCTCCTGCGCCAGGCGAGAGAAGGAGAGGGCCGGCCGGGGGTTGGAGGCCCGGGAGGGGCCGGGAGGCAGGGGCGGCCCCAGATGGGCGCGCGGGCCCGGGCGGGTTCTGAGGGGAGGATACTACCGGCTGCAAGGGGTGGGAGTGTTTCCTGGGTGACAGGACGAGGGAGAGAGGGCAGCCGGCTAAAGTGAGAGCCACTGAGGCCAGGGGCACCGTGAGTGTAGAGGAGAGGACAGGTAAGTGCCCAGCACCGCTGGGGTTTGAGGTCGGTTGTGTGTGTTGAGGATGCCTCCAGCCAGGACTAAGAGCCCAGATTCATGCCTTGGCAGGAAAGGAGGGGGCTGGGAGGAGTGGCAAAAGTGGGCATCTTGTACTGAGGGGCCATGAGAAGCCCGCAGCTCCCCTCTCCTCCAGGGTGAGCATAGGCAGTGGACCCTAGAGAGAGGACTCTGAGAAGCAGCAGCCCAGCTGGTCAGCGGGTGCAACCTCACCATTACACCTTGGCAGCCCAGACAGAGCTATGGCGCGCATCACCCACGCTCTTAAGGGTCAGCTCATGCCCACTGAGTACATACTCCTGGCATGTGTACATCACACCACATCTGCTACACACACCAGGTATCTGAGTCCCAGATCCCAAGCCCTGGGTTGCCCAAGGAGACAGGGGTTCTTGTCCCAGCATCACCACTAGGCAGGCCACTTCCCTCTTGGCCCACATTCGCCCCCTGTGCAGCAGCTGCCACCACTACCCGCTCCATCCTATAAGCTGAAATCAGCCATGAAGGTCTTGGCTTGCGGGTGGATGATTAGAGATGGGAAACTGAGGCTTGGAAAAAAGTGGTGAATCTAGGGCAGATTGAGGGCCAGCCAAGGCCACAGCACAACGTTAAGCCTCCCAGCCCTGCTCCTCCTGCTACACTCTTCTTGGCCCAGCAGGTTGGAAAGCGGGGCTGGCCCTTTAAAAGGAACTGTCCAGACCAGCAGAAAGCAGGCTGCGGTCTGGGGCCCTGTCTGGGTCATCCCAGGCTCACCAGCCACCCCTCCCTTCTGGATCCTCCCTAGCTGGCATCTGCAGCATGAATATGAATGGTGTTTAAAAGAGCAGAGCAGCATGGAATCAGACTGTCCAGAGGCACAGATCTCTATCTGGGACAATACCTGGAGCCCAAGGCACCAGCTTGGTGGGCCCTGTAGCTGGGAAACCAGTTAGATTGCCCCCTTGTGTCCCAGAGGTTGGAATTCAAGGCCCAGTGGGGGTGGGGGGGCCTGTCGTGCCCCATAACCCACAGGAACTCTGCAGTTATGGCCCTTGGGCATTCCCTCCTGTCCTGTCTTCCTGTATGCCGGGGGCTTATGCACCAAAGATGTCACTCTCTGGCTTGGGGAGGCCCAGATGGGTTCTGGAGGCCCTTCCTGGCTGCCTGCCCCATCAGCTTATCAGTATATCCTCTAAATGGAACCTCTAAAAGGGTGTTTAGCACCACACGAGGCTGGTGGAAGTAGAAGAAGGTCAAGGACTAAAGGCAGGAAGGCCAGGGTCCTGACGATGGGGTCTATTCAAGGTGTGAGGGATTCGGAGGCTAGACAACGAGGCTGGTGGGCCAGGGAGCATGTGAATGCCAGGCCACGGAGAGTTCTGAGACTGCAGACTGTGCCCGAGTCTGATATCACACAACTTTGAGAGCTTTTGGTCTCCACCAAAGGGGTTAAATGTCAAGCTCAGGGGTATGTTTCATGGAAACGGCTCTGGCAGCCTATGGGTGGGACGGGAAGGGTGTCAGGAGTCCAGGAGCCCCAGAAGGAGGCTGACGGGAGACAAAGCCTGAACCTTCTTGAGAAGTGGGGAGGGATGAGGAAGAGTGCGGGGTAAGATGGGGATGGTGACACCCTTTACTGAGCAGGGGCACAGGAAGTGAGGACAGCTTCAGGACAGGAGATGAATACACCCAGTCTGAACTGAGGTCCACCCCCACAGGAAGGTCTGGACCTGTCCACAAGAAGAGAGCCACAGCTTGGGAGCGCTTGAGACTAGATGGAAGGGGCAGAGAACCCAAAGGGAGTACTGGAGGACAGTGGTTTGGGGGGTCATCAGAGGAGCCCCCAAAGAATCCCCTGGATAAGCCCAACCCCAGAGAAGGCAAAGTGTCACAGCAGGATGTTTCACCTTCATGAAACCAGTCTAAGAGCTCTGGGACCCCCTTACTACCTCCCTGAGGGCCCTGAAGCACCAACCCTCTCCTCATCTAAAAGGCCCACCTGCCCTGGACAGTTGGCCAATCGCCATCTGTGGGGAGACTCTAGCAAGCCTCAGGGAGACAGATGGAGAGAGCGGAATAGACATGAGGGCTCTGGTTGGCAGGAAGGGCACCTGGAGAAGGGTGGCCCCAACTCCTGGCTCACTCAACTCTCTTCACCACCCACAGGACCTGGGCCTTGAGGGGACCCTCCTCACTGACATCCTCTACAGGAACGTGGCTTTCCTCAATCTGGTGGACCCCATCTCTCATGACCTGCTTATGAACCTGGCCCGGGACCTGCAGTGCCCCAAGACGGTAAGGCCAGCAGGCAAGGACCTCAGGCTGGGCAGTGTGGTCTACAGGGGCCAGGAAAGCCCAGGGCTGGAGGCTAGGGGCCTGGATCCTGATCTGGCTTGCTGCAAGGCCTTAGGGAGGTCACTGCCCCTCTCTGGTGCCAGTTTCAATGTGTTACACTGGCCAACAACTGGGGCAAGTGTGAGCTGTGCTTTCTCAACCTCGAAAGTTGTGTGCTGAGTAGACCGTTTCCTGATTGGCAACACTGTGCAGGCCCCGGGACTCAGGCAGGAAGTAGTATGGGGACCCTGTGGGACACAGAATGTTCTGAAATATACATTGATGGACCCAAGCCTCTGAGTTCCCGGTCTCTGAGTTCCTGGGCCAGAAGAGAGCTGCCCTAGGCTGGAACCGCTGCCCACACGTCCCCATCCTGTATGGATACCCTAAGAGACAAGTACACATTGCTTCTCATAACAGCATGAGCCACAAGCAAGTCCCCCCTCACGCTGAGTCGGTGTCTGCCGCCTGCACCTCCACCCTGCTCCCCCCATGCACCGTGTCTGCCCAGAGCCCTGCTCTGAGGGCACCTGCAGACATCCTGCCCCCACGAGCAGTGAAGATGCTGTGTTCCTGACACAGCCTGTGGCCGGCCCCCAGCCCCCATCCCTTAGTCACAGTGAGTCCCATGTGAAACAAGGGTGCTCGCTACGGGCCCTGCCAGCTCTGAACTCCCACATCTATATGCAGTTGTCACCGAGGAATCTGAGGTAGCCTAGAGCCATCACAGTGACCGCTGGGGCTTGCTGCCATTGTGCGTGCACGCTGTTATCAAAGGGACTGGATAAAGGACATGTGGGCAGTGGAGCGTGCTCAGTGCCAGCTGTGGAAAGCAGGGCACCCCTGTTTTCTGCGCAAGCTGGGCCTCTACAGGGGCTCACTCAGGACCAGGAGAGAGCCAGGTGGTGGTGCCGTAACGTGTTAACCCTCCCAGCCCTGGCAGTCCAGACCCAGGTCCCATAGACACGGTCTAGAATGGAGAGTGAGAGGAAGAAGAGCATGCTAACCTGGCTGGTTCCTATTCTCTGAGGGTGGCGTCAGTGGAGCAGGGCCCCCTGGAAGGGACTGGTCCTGCCTCCCCCTGTGGCGAGTCCCCGGGGAGCCTGAGGGTGGGCTGAGAGCTGACTAATAGCCAGAGATGCTGGCCCTAGGCCTGAGGACAGGGAACAAGGGCCCATTGTCTCTGTCTTCTCCCGCCGGGCAGTGCGGGCCTCTGACCAGCCTGTGCAGTTCCCAGCGCGCAGCCTCCCCTGGCTCTGTGCCTGGCCATAGCTGGAGTGGGAAAGTAGGTGCAGGAGTCCAGTGGGCAGCTCAGTGATCTGTAATGATGACTGTGCTCAACCAGCGCACTCAAATCCCCAAGGTCCAGAGGGTGGTGGTTGGGGCTTGGCCTCACCCTGACAGCACTGCCTGCCACAGGACTGTGAACTCTGGAAGTCCTCAGACAAGATCTGCCGACAGCTCATCTACCACCTCACGCCTCACTCCAAGCGGCGGCAGCAAGAATCCAGCCTGCCCCGGAGGAAGCCCCAGAGCTGGTAAGGGAAGTCCAGCCATAGCCCCACCTCATGCCCCTTAGGGTCCCTTCCCAGGCTGATGTGGAGAGGCAGGGCCAGCCCTAAGGGAGCACCCAGGCTTCCCTCAGAAGGAGGTTGGTGCCCCTCACCCTCATCTGCATTACGGACCCAACCCTGGAGGCCAGTCTGGCCAATAGCGGTGGATACTCCCTAAGCCGCGCTACACTCTTCGTATGACCTGCCCTCTGCCATTCGCTCCTCCCTCAGTCTCCACCTGTCTGGCCCTGCCCCGCTGGACCAAGGTAACCTTAGCATGTATCGGCTGAATCTTCACAACACGCTGTGAGGGAGACAGATTCTGGGTAACGATTCCCATTGTACTGGGAAGAAAACTGAGGCCGGGAGAGGGGAAGTGGCTTGCCCAAGGCCACCCCCAGCTTGATTTTCCTGTATCCCTTTGGGAATTCTGTGCCAGGATGCCTAAAGCCCGGGCCTCCACAGCTGGCCCAGGAGCTCACTCTGCTGTGGGGCCTCCTCCCAGTCACTTCCTCACAGCCTCATGGCCACAGACTCTACCCAGAAACCGGCCACAGGCATCTAGGCCCTGGGGCCCAGAACCACAGACCCGGTGCTCTCCCCTGCCCTCGGGCCTGGTAGCCCACACTGAGCTGGGAGCCCACAGGGTTGCTCCTTGCCATGGCAGGTGAGGGCCCTGGAGGTGGTCTCACTGCTCTCAGCCCCCAGTCCGGCCTATCTGCCTAGTGGGCCGTGTTCAAATGACAGGAGAGGCTTAAAGTGGGGTCCTGGGGGGCAGCTGGGGACCATTCTCAGTCTCTAAACTTTCCAGCTTAGAACATAGGGAGCCTACCCCTATGACCCCCAACACCTCCCCTCTCACTATCCTGGGCCTGTCCACTTTCTAGCCCCCAAGACCTGGGGCACCAGGTTGATACCTTGTCACCCTCATAGGAACATCTATCTTTACTCTCAAAGAGTTGACCTTGGAGGAGGCACAGGAAAAAACATGTGGGCTCAGGAGTTGGAGCACTCGATTTGGAGGCCTGGTTCCCCACTTAGTAGACCTGGGTACACCGTGGGAGACTCATGTCACCTCTCGGAGCATCCATTAGATCCTCTGCAGAATGCAGTAATCATTTCTACCCCACCGGGTTAGCATAGCAATAAGTAAGATGTGTGTGGCGATGCAGGCACGCAGTAGGTTTTTATAATAATAGCTCATGGAGCCTTGTCAGGTGTGTATTTAATACTCACAACAGCCAGGTCCCCTTTCACCAAAGGGGAAATCGAGGCTCAAAGAAGTTCCGAGCATTGCCCATGGCCACCCACTTAGGAAGCAGCAGTTTAAACCCAGCTTGTCCCAACTGTAGGTGCGGACCTCCCCACCTTCCTGTACTGCCCTGACAGGTCATTGTATGTGGCCAGAGGGGCCGGCCTGGGCCACAGGCCTTGCTTAGCCCACCCCTGCCTGCAAACTTTCCACAGCCTCAAGAACAGCCTCCAGGAGACTCCGATGGCAGGGGAGACCGTGAACCTTTCAGGAATCTCACTGTCAACGCGGGATGTGCAGCACATAACTCGCTATCTAGCCAGCCAGGGCGCCGGGCTCACGGTGCTGGACCTGAGCTTCACAGGGCTGAGCGATGAGCTGCTGCGTCTGCTGCTGCCCAGCCTCTGGACGCTGCCCCGCCTCTCCCAGCTCCTGCTCAATGGCAACCGGCTGACACGAGCTGCCGCCCGTGAGCTCACCGAGGCCGTCAAGGACACCACCAAGTTCCCTGCGCTGGCCTGGGTAGACCTGGGCAACAATGTGGATGTGGCCTCCCTGCCCCAGCCCTTGCTGGTCGGCCTGCGCCGGCGGCTGAGCCAGCGCACCTCGCTCCCCACCATCTATGAGGGCCTGGACTTTGAGCCTGAGGGCAGCGCGGCCGGGGCCGCCACTGCTGCCTCTACCTGGGACTCCGCAGCTGCTGGGCCAGGGTCCGAGCCCCAGGCCTGCTGCACCAGGTGACCCGTCGCCCACCCTGGCCCACGCTATTTGATTAACAGTGCTCCTAAGCACATGGGATGGAGGTGAGGGAGGCCCCGGGGGTCCCCCAGGCCCCCAGAGACCCAGTGCATATGCTCAACCTGAGATTAAGAGGATGGAAGGAAAGTGAGTTAATCGGAGGCCGGATGGTCAGCCCAGGCTGAGGTTCCAGCCTCCCCTCAGCAGGAGGGGCCTGGCACCCACTGTGCAGACCCCACAATAAAGGGTGATACCCAGTCTGCCTCAGCCTTTCTGCATCACGGACATTGAGTACAGCCCTGCTGCTGGGGTGGGGAGAAGAGGGGGCCAAGGACTCAGGGACCCTGCCTGTCCGAAAAGGAAGGACCAAGCTCACACTGACCTCCCTCCAGGCGCTCCCTGGGCAGGGCCCTCACAGAGACCAAGGTGTGGGGGTGAGGTCCATCTTTGGGCTGGGGAGTTAGAGGAGGCCTCCAAGAACCTGGCCCTCACATCTGGGCAAGGCTTGGTCAGGGCTGGTGAGGAGCGGATTTGGAGCCAAGACAGGGACAAAGCTCAGAACAGAGCCCACAGCAAGCTCAGGGCTGAGCCCAGGCTGCTGACCTCCCCCCACCAGGGCCTCTTGGACGGGGGACAAGACCGCTGACAGGAGCAAGGCACAGTACCGCCCACCAGCTCTAGTACCCACCCCACTAGGGCCCCCGCACTTGGTGAGTGGGCAACTCTGCGGGGTTAGAAGACACATCAGATCAGAAATGGAGAGCTCGTGTGTGCTCTCTGGGCCCTGGGGGCCCCACCTGCACAGTCCGCCCTCACCTCCCCCGACCCCGCCGCCTCGTGGGTTCCCCAAGAGAGCATGCAGCGGGTAGAGCTGGGTGAAGTCAGCAGCAAGAGACCAGGAGACTCTGGAGCCAAGCAGCTCTAGAGCTGCCCCAAAGGTAGCCTGCTCCTAGCAGAGAACTATCTCCCTTCCATCCCAGCACCGTCAGGGCAGGCTCCCCACCAGAAGCCTAATGCCATGGTCACCCTCACAGCCCCGCGTGGAGAGCTGCAGTTCAGCCCAACTGGTGCTGGGTAGAGCAAAAAAGGAATTTAGAGATGTCCGGAGGGAAAATGAGGCCCAGAGTGGGGCACAAGTCCAGGTCCGGGGGCAATGGGATCCTGAAGATGAAGAGAGACCTGGTGGCAGAGGGAAACCCCACGGGCCAAGGAGAAGGTGGGGGGTCCTCCTGGGCCTATGTACCCCAGCGCACCAGCCCCGACCTTCCCCCACAGTTCTGGCCTCAGAGGACCGTGAGTCGACAGCACGTCCCCAGGCCAGCTGGATGCACAGCAGCCTCTTGGGCCAGAGGGAGATGGCCAAGAGAAGTGAAGATGGATGGTGCTGGTCCCAGGACCAGGCAGGGAGCAGTGAGGAAAAGGAGCTGCCCCTTCTATGCCACCTGTCTGCCCTGAAGTCAGGCCCCACTGTCTAGCACTTTCGCCGGAACCCTGATCCAGAGGTGGTAAGAAGGGTGCGAAGAGCATCCCGTCAGCCCAGCTCTGCTCCTGACTTGCTGTGGGGCCTTGCCAGGCCCACCCCTCTCAACGGCCTTGGGTCTCTCCTTTCTCCCTAGGGTCCTGGCTCCTCCCAGGCCTCCTTGCCCAGTGGCTGGGGAGCCACAGAAGCATCTCCCTGTGCCCCCACCCTGAAACAGGGAGCTGAGACTCCCCTGAGTGAGGCAAAGCAGGATGAGAAGAGAAAGGGGCCAGTGGAAAGCAGAAGAATAGGGAAGCTGTCCTTGGGCCGGGCAGGCTGATAAGCCTGTCGTCACGTGCGGGCAGCCATGCTCTCCTGTGACTCCTTGCTGGAGAAATGCCAAGCTCTCCCCAGCCCACCAGCCCTCCAGCCCACCAGCCCTCCAGCCCTCCAGCCCTCCAGCCCTCCAGCCCTCCTTGCTTCCTGCCCACCACTGGCCCACATCCAGCCCACAAACCTTGAACGTCACTGCTCAGCGAGAGTCTTACAGGATGGTGTGAGGACCTGAGCCGTGTGTCGCCAGGCGAGCTCTGGGAGAATCCAGGCGGCAGCAGCTGGTCTCAATCTCCCCGCCTCTTGGACGGAGGCGCTTGGTGCAACAGCCGAGTTGGAGCATGAAACAGCTCAGGAGAAGAGGGTTGGCCTTGTTGCCATGCAGGTGTCTGCAGCCCCTTCACGGGGCCCTCACATGGGGGCCTCACGACCACCAGCGAGGCTCCGCCACAGGCAGGGACACTCTAGGAAGCGAAGGTCCATCAGGCTGGCTCCGGCCCAAGTTCCAGATGGAGGAGGCAGCAGGTAGATCTCACTCAGGTCGGTCCTCACCTGCTCCCAGTCTTGAAGGCAGACAGGCCCCATCGCTGGCTGGCGGTGTGGTCCTTGAAAGGCCTGTTCTCTCATCTTGGGAACTAGGTACACCAAACCTCCCCTCATCCTGCTGGGGTGAGGATGACATAAGGTTTGGAAAGTGCCTGTCGTGTGGAGAGCACAGGGCAGGCGCTCATCGGCGTCAGCGGGGCCTCCACCCAAGGCCTCTCTGGGTAGGAATGGCAGAAGCCCAAACCTTGCGGACTAAGCAGGCCCGAAGCCATTTATTTACTTAACAAACACTTCTGTAGCCTTTCTCTGGGCCAGGTACTGTCCGGTAGCTTTACGTCTCTTTAATTCTCTTTGCACTTGAAGGAGATGGGTGCTATTACTACCTCCATTTTGTAGGTGAGTGAACTGAGATGAGGAGAAGTTAAGTGACTCGTCTAAGGTCGAGGAGCTGGGATGTGAGCCAGGCTGCTTGGCTGTCGTCTGAAATGTTAACTAACCCTGTGTGATGCTGCCTTTCCCACAGCCCTCCTGGGGCCCCAGGATTCACCAGGACTCCTGAGCAACCCCCTTCCTAAGAGGCCACTCGAGGCACGTGGCATCCTGTGGTGGGGAGTGGACCTCCAGTTACACTGCCCCTTGAATAAGACCGGTCAGGACCTCCCTGGGCCTCAGTTTCCTCATGTGCAAAGTGGGGGGAGGGGAGCAGTGAGGATCCGGGCTCCGTCCCCTTCCAGGATTGAAAGGGACTAATTAGGAGTGGGTTTGGAAGCATCTGTCAGACCGAACAAAGCCCAGCCTTGTACTCAGGGGTGCAAGAGTCACGCCCACTTGTGGCAGTCTGCTTGGGACAGCTACAGGTGCCTTCACCTCTGGGGACCTCGGCCTCCTCAATCCTAAACCTGCCTTGCCAAGATGTTGAGAGCATCAAAAGGAAACATGTAGAAAAGAGACCTGTGCTCTCCTGTGTATTGAAATATGTTAAAGTGGACATACCAAGTGCTACAAATTTAAAGTGTGTGATATGACACATTTTGACTTGCGTACACATTCATGAAACCACCACCACAATCAAGACAGCAAATGTAGGTCACACCCAAAAGTGTCCTCTTGCCCCTTGCTAAGGCTTCCCTCCACTCACCCCATCCCCATCCCCAAGCAACCATTGATCTGCTTTCTGTCTCTAGAGATTTAATTTACATTTTCTTGAGTTTTAGATATATGGAACCATACAGGTACACAATTTTTTAATATGACTTCTTTCACTCAGCATAATTATTTTGAGACTCTCATAGCATTGTTGCATGTATCAACAGTTTCTTTTATCTGTTGAGTAGTATTCAATGGGATGGACATACTGTAATTTATCCATTCACCTGTCGATAGATAATTGTTTTGAGTTTTTAGCTATTATGAATAAAACTGCCATGAATATTCATGTACAAGTTTTTGCATTAACATATAATTCCTTTTTTCTTGGGTAGTTTTTCTTTTGTTGTACTGTCTTTGCCTGATTTTGGTATCAGGGTATGCTCGTCTCAAAGAATTCGTTGAGTATTCTCCTCTTCAATTTTGGGGGAAGAATTTGTGTGGAATTGATATTATTTCTTCTTTAAATATTTGGTGGAATTCCTCAGTGAAGGCACATGAGCCTGAAGTTTTGTTTTTTGTGTGTGGGAAGATTTTCAACTACAATTCCAGTTTCTTTAATAGATATAGAACTATTCAGCGTAGCTATTTCTTCTTGAGTGAGCGTTGGTATTTTGGGTCTTTTAAGGAATTTGTCCATTTCAGGTAAGTTGTTGAATTTGTTGGCATGAAGTTGTTCATAATATTCCCTTTCAATATCTGTGGAATCTGTAGTAATCACCTCTCTTATGCCCAAGACTGGTAGTTGTGTCTTTTTTATTTTTTTTTGTCCTTATCGGTCTGGCTAGAGGTTTATCAATTTTATTGATTTTTGTTAAAGAATCGTCTTTTGGTTTCACTGATTTTTCTCTATTACTGTTTTCTATTTCACTGATATCCACTTTGATCTTTATTTTCTTTCTTCCGCTTACTTCAGATTTCATTGGCTCTTCTTTTTCTAGAGTCTTAAATGAATCTTCTTGTCTGATATTAATATGGCTGAGATATTGATCTGTGACCTTTTTTTCCTAACACATATGTACATACAAGTTTTTGCATGAACATATAATTCCTTTTCCCTTGGGTAGTGGTATCTCAGTAGTTTTTATTTTGTTATACTCTCTTTGCCTAGTTTTGGCAGAGCATTTGAGATCTTGCTCCCCGGCATAGTTTGTCAGTATGGCTCAAATAAACTGTTATAAAAATTTTCAACTGGTTTAAACGTTTCTTACATTGACAATAGCATTCACATTTAGTACGATTATCGATATAGTTAGGCTTAAGCCTATCGTTTTGCTATTTATTTTCTATTTATCCTATCCATTGTTTGTGCCCCTCTTCCTCTTTTTATGCCTTCTTTAACAATATTTATTTATGAATCCATCATAAATCTCCTTTGTTGGTTTAATATTTTTTATTGAGGTAAATTCAAATGATATAAAATTTTCCATTTTAACGTGTACAATTCAGTGGCTTTTAGTGCAGTCTCTGTGTTGTGCAACCATCATTACTATCTAATTATAGAACATTTTCATTACCCCAAAAGAAACCCCATACCCATTAAGCAGGCATTCTCATTCTCTCCTCCTCCAGTCTCTGACAACCAGTCATCTGCTTTGTCTCTATGAATTTGCCCGTTCTGGATATTTCACATATATAGAAACATTCAATATGTGGCCTGTTATGTCTGGCTTCTTTCGCTAAGCATATTTTCAAAATTTATCCATCTGGTAGCAGGTATCAGTAATTCATCCCTTTTTATGGCTAAATAATATTCCATTATATGGATATACCACTTTTGCTTATCCATTCATTAGTTAATGGACATTTGAGCGTTGGCTTACCATTTTCGTTTTTAGTGTTGCTTTGGTGTTTATGTTATATATTTTTAAATTAACACATTCTACCCTTAAGTAATATGCCATTTCTAGTATAAGAACTCTACAATAATATATTTTCCTTGTACCATTTGGTCTTTATGCCAGTGTCATCATGCTTTTTACTTTTCATGTTATAAAATCCATAATAAAATCCTTTGTGTAGATCCAAATTACCATCTGGTATAATTTTCCTTTTGCTAGAAGGATGTCTTTCAACATTTTTTTGTATAGCAGGTTTCCTGGTGATGGATTTTTTTCAGCTTTTCTATCTCTGAAAACATTTTTATTTTGCCTTCAAAAATATCTAGCTTGTTCCAAATGAGAAATATCACCCTTATCTTTGTTGCTCTGATTATAACATTTCTTTTTTCTCTAGCTGATTTTTTTTTCTTCTTCTTCACTACTGGTTGAGTCATATGCTTTGGTGTCATTTTTTTCGTGCGTCTTCTGCATGGAGTTCATTTATCCTCTTAAATTTTTGTTTTCATCAAGTTTTTAAAGTTTTGGCCGTTATTTCTTCAAATAATTTTTCTGTCTCCCTCATCCTTTCTCATTCAGGGACTCCAACTACCCATATATCAGGTCACTTGAAGTTGTCCCATAGGGCTTTTTCAGCTTCTTTTTTTGTTTCATTTTGGATGGTTTCTATAACTATGCCTTAAAGTTCACTAATCTTTTCTTCTGCAATGTCTAATATGCTGTTAATCCCATCCGGCTATAGAAGTTCATTTTGAAGTTTTTCCTTCTCTCCTTTTCTTTTTCCTCCCTTCCTCCTCTTTTTAAACCTTCCATCTCTCTACTTAACTTTTTGAATATATGAAAGTTAAAATAAGTTTTGATGTCCTCTGCTAATTCTAACATCTGGGTCAGTTTTAAATGTTTTTATTATTCTCATTACGGGTTGTGCTTTCTTGCCTTTATATCGCTTATAATCTTTGATTGGATGCCAGACATTGTGAATTTTACCATGTAGGGTGCTGGATATTTTTATATTCTCATAAATCTTTTTCGGCTTTGCTCTAGGATACAGTTAATTGACAAAGAAAGTTTGATCCTTTCAAGTCTTGTTTTATGACTTGTTAGGCGGGTCCAGAGCAGTGCTATCTAGGGTTAATTATTCCTCATTTATGAGGCAAGACTTCCCTGGATACTTGTATTAACCTTTTTTTTTTTTTTTGCGAGGCAACCCTTGGTTGACCTCACAGATTGCAAAGACCTTGTCATCTTACAATCCTTTATTTTTTTTAATCTTTTTACACCTACAGCACCTGGTCTTCCTAGGTGGTCTCCCATCAAAGTACTAACCAGGCCTGACCCTGCTTAGCTTCTGAGATCAGACGAGATTGGGCTTGTTCACGGTAGCATGGTTGTAGACAACTTGTATTAATCTTTAATTTATTTTTATGATGCTCTCATATCTTGGGACCTTGCTAAACCTGGAGAGACTGCTTCTAATTTCCAGACAGTAAACAATTTGCCTGCTATCGTGACTTTTATATAAAGAGATCCAAAGTCTGCCCCAACCACCTTTGTCTCTCACACACCAAGCCAGTATTTCTTTGCCCTAAAACACCCTGAGCCAGGTACTGGAAAACTGGAGACCACCCCCTATAGCCGAGCCCACTAGACTTTATCCAAAATATCCAATTGTAAACTGGCCCAAAATTGCCTACTCGACCTCACTCATTCTTTCCCTGGCGAAACCACAATAAGGGCTCTGGGCCAAGCTCTCTCCTCACTCCTGCCTCCTGACACACCCTGACGTATCCTCATGAGGCCCTGTCTTGGTTACTTTAAACTGCTTTTAGGCAGTTTTCTCCATGTCTGCCGTCTTATCATACCCGATTAATACAAACTCCTTGCTACATTTTAAAACAAGAGTCTACCCACTATCCTGTGGGTTGAGCTTTTTTCTGGCTGGGAAGAAATTATTCCTATCCCAGTTTGATGCCAGGCATTGTTATAATCCGTTTTGATGGTTCTCTTCCCGGCCTTGGTTAGTTTCTGTGGATGAAAAAAGGAGTTCTATGTAAAGTAACCTCACAGGGTGTTCAGGTCATAAATTCCCGAGCAGGTCATTGTGGGGTAGTCATACCCTAGGGATATAATTTTAGTAATTATATTTAATTAATTGTCTTAAGCAAGCCCTGTCCATTTTTTCTATGCATCCAGGTTAACACACCTTTGAAATGCCCTTTCAGACCCCTTTTAAAGCATCAGAACATAATCTTAACTAGCCTGTAATCCCATTCCAGCCTTAATTTCTCCTACCTTCAAGTAAACTTCCTTACATTTCCTCCTTAATTTCAAACACAGAAATTGCAAAACTGTCATCCTTTAAAGTGGGGAGGGGCCGGGCGATCCCCAACCCCTGGGCCGCGGACAGGTACTCATTCTGTCCGTGGCCCTTTAGGAACCGGGCTGCACCGCAGAAGGTGAGCAGCGAGCCAGCAAAGCTTCATGTGTTTGCAGCCACTCCCCAGCGCTAGCATGACCACCTCAGCTCCACCTCAGGTCAGGCATTAGATTCTTATAGTGTGCTGGCTGGAAAATTACTGCTTGGCTATCGCCCATGGGAACATAGCCTATCGCCCATGGGAACATAGGCTATCACCCATGGGAACGTAACATTCTAACAATAAATTTTCTGCTTTTGTACCCCCGCTTGCACAACCGACCTGTGGGTTGACAGGTAGTGAATAAGAGAAAAATAGACCTTTGTGTTTAAGACGGAATGAGGAATAGGATTTAGGGCTTAAAAACCCTGTACCTCTACATTTCGGGGTTGCTTAATTTGGGGTCTGCGTACCCCTGGCAGACCCAGCTGGCTGAATAAAGAGCACGTTTCCTATAACTCACTGATTTCTAGTGGTCCGTGTGTCTTTCGTGGGCTGGCGGCTACAATAGGAGCACCAGTCCCTGCTGCCACAACAGTTGGGGACCCCTGCTCTAGAGCATTTGAGATCTTGCTCTCTGGCATGTATCATCAATTTGGCTCATATGAAGGCTGGTAAAAATTCTCATTTGGACATTTCCTTATATTCATGTGCTGGTCAGTTTTCTGAATATTCAAGTGGGTTCTCTGTGCAGCTGTCTTCTTTCTGTA
>NW_011888804.1:11302286-11313810 GCF_000151845.1 Pteropus vampyrus
AAGAGCCAGTCCAGACAGGGACAGGTTAAGAAGAAATTGATAAAATAGATATGTTAATGTCGTGATATAAGTTTGGGGATGAATTAGTGGCAAGGGGACAGAAAAAGTAAACAAAAATACAAGAGAATTCTTAATTCTAGGTTAAAGAAAAGTCTAGCAGGAAAGTAATCTAGTCCATGACACGGCTCAGCTGACTTAAATACCCAGCCATAATGTAAACACTGAATATAATCTAAGCAGAATTACAGTATCGGTGAGATAGCTGATGCGGTTATGTGCACAGTAGGCAGGAAGACAGAGAAGTCAAAAGGTAATGCCTAAAACAAAACATCAAGGAGTAGCCATGCAAACCTATTTAAAGTGTGACGTGGAGGCAAATCAAATGAATCAGCCAAGAAACTAAAAGGGACTACCTTCAGGCAGGAAAAATGGGGCAGAAGGGCTGTTGTTTTTCATAATAAAACACGCAGAACTATTTGCTCTTTCAATGTGAATAACTGTTTTTCCCTAAAATGCAGGATATAAAACTATCTGTAAAGCTGTTTTTCATTTTTAGTTTAATAAAACTTCCTTTTATTATTTTACTGTGAACACTTAATTAGAAACAAAACTGTGAGAAACCCCCTTTTCAGGATCTAGGTAGGGTTATAGTTAGCCTTTCCCATGTGTAGAATTGTTCAAGGTTGGGATTCCTACATGGTTCCCAGGGTGAACCATGTCATCAGCTTTTTAGATCCAGGATGCAATTCACTAAGTGTCATTATTTACAGTACTATTTATCGTAAAAGTATAACTTAAGTAGTGATCATACTAAGACATACTCCAGTCTAGGGTCATAATGTAGCCTCAGATATGCTGAATCAGAATCATCTAGCTGAGGGTGGCAGAGGCAGTGTTTGAATGCAGACACCTGGGCCCCCCTCTAGACCAGCTAACTGCCATCTCTAGTGATGGAGCCTTGTAATCTTCATTCCTAACAAGATCCTTAGCTGACATTGAAAACCACTGATCCCACTTGCTATAGTAATCATTCAAGAAGCTTCGTTAATAAGCCAAATAATCAATGTCTATAAATCTAAGTGACCAGCACAGAAGCAGCATAGTCCATGCAGCGTACTAGTGGGTATTTCTATCTGAAAGAAGTCTATGGAACAAGAGACACATGGGCTGCTCTAGGAGGATGGTCTCTGAAGCCTTACTGTGTCTGTGGTATCTGACCAACCCACCAATGCCTGCTCCTTAGGGGTCATTATTATAGGAATAATACAGGGTCTGTTACCTCTTGGTGATGTCATGATTAACAGATGTGCTGGGTTTTCTTCCTTTCCTTCCATTACTTGGACAGTCTGTTCAATGAGTGATGTTCTAAGGGCTGATAATCAATCCCTTTTTCTCAATAGTTTTTGTTGTACCTCATCCTATATTGAACCCCTAAAAGATCTCTTTTCAGATTTGTGTTTTTCAGTTATTTGCTTTGCATACACTGCCCTCTCCACCTCTGCTAAATTAAAAACTCTGGCTGTGCCAATGAATGCTTAGATGCTTTGATAAATGCACAAAAATCTGCTCCCCACCCCGGAATCATCACAAAACTACTTACAAAGCCAGTATAGGAGACACAGATGTTGGCCACTAAGATTCTCTGAATTGCCATTTTAATAATAGTTTACTTTTGCCAAATGCGGAACCACTGGGGTTTCCAGGCTCAGAGATCGGAGTGCTAGACTTTGGCAAGGGTCTGGACCACCCATGTTGTGTTGTTCAAACTGAGCTGATGACATTTCTATAAAGGTTACCTGAAAAAAGCACTGTGTAGTGCCCATGTCAGAAGATGAACGAGACAGTCTGTGCGTTTGCGGAGCTTTTTCAAGTGTTGAACCAGTTGACTGGCCTGGAATAGCAACTTAAACTCTTATCAATAACTATGCTCCTTCATAGTACTGGCATTTTCCCAGCGTGTCAAAATTTAACCTGCTGTCAAAGCAAACAGAACACCGAGCTCCAACATGAACACATAACCCTGATTTTCTCAAAAAGAAAAGCAACACAACCACCATATTTATTTAGTTTAACATTTCCCCTGATCTAAAGAGAAAGATGTCAAAAGAAAACCTAGGACATATACATAAGCCCAGCTGAGCCCAGGTAACCTAAAAAAAAAATAAGGGCAAAGTTCTGTTCAACAGATGAATTTATCTTCGCTTCTGGAAGATGTTTCCGCGTCCCATTCCACGTCCTCTTCCTCTCGCGGCCACTGGAAGGTGGGGAAAAGAAAGGACGAAGCCAGGTTAGTGTGGTCAGTGAGGACTCATGCCACAAGGCAGCTGAAGCCCTGGGACATCAACATGGGAAAAGGCCTGAAAGGCCACCTGGGGAAAATGGAGCCCCAGAGAGGGGCAAGGACTGGTGCCTGCCGTCAGAGCTGGAGCGGACACGAGACTCCTGCCTTCCAGCCAGCACCACTTTCTACATGAGGCTTGTAAGCAGGGCGCCGAGAGTGAAGGTGGTTTGGGGTGCAAGTCTGAGAACCATAGAAAAGATACATTCCCAGAGCTGGCTTAGGGCAAGTTAATAAAACATGACAGATGCATTTAATTCACACTTAAAATTATGAAACAAAGACAGTTAAATGTTAACATCTGTTCAATCTGGGTGAGGTATTTTATTACTTTTTTGAGAGATTCTGCATGTATGAAATGTTACATAACAGCAAAACAAAAAACAAACTAACACAAAAAGCAAACCCACTCTTAATACAAACAGTATGACAAGACTGCTGTTCTCTGTAACCCATGGGATCTAGGAGGGGACCAGGGGATTTGAAGAACAGGAGAAAATATTCTGATAGCTACTAACTGGAGCCTCACCCTCTCTCCTCTTACACAGTCTGGACCTGCCCTGAAGAAGGGACGTCACCTGAGAACCCAGCCACATGCTGATGGGACCAGAGCAAGGAGCTGGGAGAGGCACAGATGGCTCAGGCAGAAGCCACTGAGCCTGGGCAAACTCACTGCCAAGTACCTTCTAATGCACGGCCACTGAGTTTCACCTTTTGCTAGAGAAGAATGTACAGTTACAGTGACAGGAAGGACAGCTCTTCCCTGAGAAAACAGGGAGTAGCAATTCCATCAAGAAAGCTGGCATTTCTGAAATCATTCCTTCTCTAGGACAAAAGGTCCATAGCTTCTGGTTCCACCTCCTCACAACTCCCTCTTGTCTAGGAAGGGAAAGGAGATTCCCTGATCAGTTTTTTGGGCAGGCATTTTACTATTATTTTAATTTAAAATTTTATTTATTTATTTATTATTATTTATGCCTGATCTTCCTAGGTGGTCTCCCATCCAAGTACTAACCAAGGCCGACCCTGCTTAGCTTCCGAGATCAGACATCGGGCTTGTTCAGGGTGGCATGGCCGTAGACCATGGACTGTGGCTCCACTGGGGAGAAAATCCAGGACCTTCTGCGTGTAAAGTAGACACGCTAACTGCTACACTATGGAACCATGTCCATGGGAAGGTATTTTAAAGGATTACTCTATTGCATCTTTAAACTCAAAAAGTTACCTCACATATAAAAAAAATATGTATAGCAGCTAAAAATTGTGATGGACAATCCGGTGATTTTCCTGCACTGTCTTGTTTGTTTTAAACCAATGTTAAGACAGATTCTAACGACTGCACTTGCTTTCTGAGCTAATCAATATGGCAGAACTTTCCATGGGCCCAAATAAAACCTCTGATTAGGCTAACACAGAAGAAAGGTCAAACTAAGTCATTGGGAAAAGGCTAACCTCATTTTTAGAATATACTAAAGGAAAGATTTATTTTTAAATATAGGAAGCTTTGGAGATAGAAGTCTGGCCACTTTAATGGGTAAAGATGGCCTAAAACTGCTCACTTCTTATCTGAAAATGGATCCCCACCATCAGCATTTCCCCGTTAATGGTGAGAGCCAACACATATCCCCAGGCTATCTGGGAACTACTGCCCCACTGCTTTAGAAGTCAAGCTAATCCACACAGTGGTGCCCTGCTCAGCAAGCTAAACAAGAGCAAGCTTCCCCAGGCCTTTTGGACATCCTCCGAGAGATGAAATTTACCTACTTTTAAGTTTAAGGCAGGAGTCTCTGTCTTTTCTTCTAAGGAGCTACCATGGATTTTGCAGAAGCCTTATAAATGCAATGGGGTGAGGCAAGAGACAGCAGGACAAGGCCCCCAGCCCCTCACAGATGGAAGCCCCGAGACTCCAGGGAAAAGGGGTGGCAGTGGGTGTAGAAATGGCCGGGGTCAGGTCCACCCCATCCCTAGGCAATAATAGGGCCCTTTTCTAAAAGATACACGACAGCCCCGCATGTTAAAACCCATGCACGAGGAACACCTACCTTGGGCCTTCAGAATAGCAGCTTTCCCTCGACCAGCCCCTGAGCCTTGGTTTTTGTTTTTCATGCTCTTCAACATGGGTGCATTTTTCAACATGTCAGGCAAAATCAAAAAGCGGATCTTGCTGCCACGGATGTATACCTGCTCCAGCTGTGCCACTCGGCCGTCTCTGTATGTGACAGTGATGTTGGACATCTGGAAGGGAATCACCACCAGCTCATCAGTAAGGGCCAACAGGGTTAGTGGAGCAAAGGGGCACAGAGAGAGGGTCTTGGCTGCTGGGAGGGAAGTCCAGAAATGCAGAAACTAAAGTCAGGAAATAAAAGAGCCACCAGGCAAAGCCAGGGAATGCAAGTACCTATTATGGGCACCAGGGACTGTGCTAAGCACTGTACATATATGGTCCTCACTGGACCCCTACGGTGGTATGAGATTTCCTTTCTTTAAAAATTTATTTTTATTATTATTTTTTATGCCTACAGCACCTGGTCTTCCTAGGTGGTCTCCCATCCAAGTACTAACCAGGCCCGTCCCTGCTTAGCTTCTGGGATCAGACAGGATTGGGCTTGTTCAGGGTGGCATGGCCGTAGACAGCTTTCCCATTTTTAAATCTTTTTTATCTTTTTAAAGATAAAAAAGTCTATAGCCATGCCACCCTGATCCCAGAAGCTAAGCAGGGACGGGCCTGGTTAGTACTTGGATGGGAGACCACCTAGGAAGACCAGGTGCTGTAGGTGTATAAAAATAAAAAATAAGAGATTGTAAGCTGACAAGGTCCTGGCAATCTGTGAGGTCAACCAAGGGTTGCCTTGCCTAAAATAAATAAATAGATAGATAGATAGATTTAAAAAAAAAAAAAAAGAACTTACCCAAAGTCAAACAGCCAGAATGGAGGGACTCCAGATTTGAGTCAAACCAGCATGGTTCCAGAGCTCTCACTGCTTCCCCTGCCAACATGTGAGGCTCTCCGTGTGATAAACTCTAATTAAAACAGCTTTTAACTGCCTATACAAACTGTGTACTCTCCTGCATTTGCCCAGCACAAAGACTTCAAAGGTACAATGAAGGTCATGAGCATGTACCAGATGTGGTTCCGATTCTCCTGGAGTGTACCCTAGAAGAGGCCCTCTGGCTTGGGTGACTAGGGACTGAAAAGTGGAGGTGGCAGTGCCTGTAGGAAGGGCCTGGAATATTGGAGCAGTGTGAGACAAGAGCTAGCACAGAGAGACAGGATACTCAGGCAGGAACCTATTGGATGCAAGGACTAGAGCAATGGATTGGGATGGAGGAAAGAGTTGTCACCTTAGAGACGACCGTGGGGAGGGAGGTCACGCAAGTTCGTGGACAGAGGAAAGGAGGATAGGGTTAAGGCAGCACTTTGGAGAGATGAATAAGCCAATATGGATAAACTGTGAAACAGAGGTGGGGAGCCGAGAAGTCAAACCAGCCAGGAGACTGGCTTGGTGTGGGAAGGTGACGCAAACCCGCCAGTGCCAATTTCAACGGGTACCATATTTATCAGAAAAAGTGGCTTATTCTATGAGTCTTCTGGAGGGAAGAGAATTACAGTTTATTCAGAATGGGTCAGGCCCACATTGCAGAGAGGTGTGCTGTTTCCCCAGATCTCAGACTGGCTTGTTGCCATCTTATACTCACTCACTCCTTTCTTCAAGTGCTGACTGACCATTCAGCCTCTGCTTGAACACCCAGAGTATGAAAAAACTAACACTCTAGGGCTGCCCCAACCATTATGTGAGTTCAAATAGTTTTGAGAGCTTCAACGCACTGGTCCCTTAGGGGCGACAAGGCTTGAGTTACCTTCTCCAACCCCAACACCCCCAGTTTCTTAGCAAATTTTCACACAGTTTCTAAATCCTTGCCATCCTGTTCTTGCCTTGAAGGACTTCGTAGAACCTCTGCTGCCACAAATGAACACCAGATATGGTTATATTATCGAGAGAAAAACGTAGGTCTGACCCACACTAGGTCAGGCTCACAATACCAGACAAACCTGTGACTCCACAGAGGACTGAACAGGCCTGGGAACATATCTGAAGCCCAGCCCTGTCATCAGTCAGGAGCATAACCCTGGTTAAGGCTCTTGGCTCCTCTGAGCCTCAGTTCCCTAACTTACAAAGTGAGGAAAAACAGAACATAACAAAGCCAATGTTCGCTGAACACTTGCTAGTGTCCCAGGTGATTTCACACAGCAACTAATTTTATGTCACACAATCTATTGAGATAGATACTATCACCATCCCTGCTAGAGATGAACCAGCACAGGCCATCAGAGGCAGATCTGTCCTCAGAAGCCACACCCTTACCCACTCCATTCTCCTGCCCAAGGTCACACTGTCCTGTATGGCCTGGCTGGGGTTTGAACCCAGACCTATCTGACAAAACTCACACTCTTATCCATACACCGGACCACCACATACTTCCTACAATTATTAAGCAAATTATATGGGACAAATATGTCTAAATGTTGTCCTATTGTTTAGTACATAATAGAACCTCATTAAATGGTGAATCAAAATGATAGTTAAAATGTCTATTTTAGAGTCTATGCTGATGCCAAGTCACTTCTCCAGCACATTTTAGTACATCTCATTCCTTCTTGTCATAATCTCCCCAATCCGCTTTGAGAATCCCTGACAGAGGTTGTTATGCAAAGTCAACAAGATGTAAACTAAGTGTTTTCACAAATGGCAAGTGTCCTGGCTGAAGCAGGAAAGAGTCCAGCATCATCTGACTCATATTCCAACCCTAAGAACCAGGTCGGCTATTACTCTCGTGTTCTCTCTGCCGTACCATTTGAGAAATGACTGCTGTGTACAAAGCCCCACAGTCCCATTGCCCATCCACCCACACAGCTTGTTAATAACTCTGAGCTGGGTTCCCATAAGCCAAAGGCAGTAATTTGAGTGAACTAGGTTTTAATGAAAGTCAGGCAGAAATATCCAGTTTACTCAACTTTCCCAAATAACCACAATAAAACACAGATGGCATAAGCCAGGTGCCCAACTTAAATGACATCTTGGTGGAGAGATCTTAGTACAGTACTCCCCATGGTTACCCACAGTCTGAAAATATTAAAAGGAAAATTCCAGAAATAAAGAATTCATAAGTTTTAATTTGCACACCATTCTGAGTAGTGTGATGAAATCTCATGACATTCCGCTCCATCCCACCCAGGACAGGAACCATCCCTTTGTCCATCCTCCCCACTATGTATACACTACTCGCCTGTTAGCCACTTAGTAGCCATCTCGGTTATCAGATCAACTGTTTTGGCATTCAAGTAACCCTTATTTTACTTAATAATGCCCCCAAAGCCATTCACTTAACTTTTATTATAGTATAGATATAATTGTTCTATTTTATTATTGTTGTTAATCTTTCACTGTGCCTAATTTATAACTAAACTTTATCACAGGTATGTATGTATAGGAAAAAACATGCTACACACAGTTTGATACTATTCTTGGTTACAAGCACCCACTAGGGGGTCTTGGAACGTATCCCCTTGGATAAGAGGGGCCTACTATATAGGAATTTCCTCATACCTGGGGCTAAGACGGCGCTAGCTCCAGGGCTGTGAAGCAATGTTAAGGTGCCTCAGGGTCATCAATCACAGCATTCCTGTTGTGGGGCACACAGCAGGCTCTCTGCCCTACCACTGATAGTAGAGCCTCTTTTCTACTCATTTTCCTGCCTGAAATCTGACAGTCACAGTTGAGGGTTTGAAATATTCAGAGGCAACAGGATCTAACAAGTTTACTCTATGCCTCATCTTTAGAGACTATGGTTAAGATCACAGACTAGGGTTTAGATCCGCTCCTTCCATGTCTGGTCACCCTGGGCATCTGGAAGCGTGTCCTCAGAGAGGTCCCTGTGATGACTGAAGGATCTACTGTATGTAAAACTAGCAGAGTGCCTAGCACAGAATAAGCATACAGTGCATGGAAGCTTCTGGTACTATTAAGCACATAGCCTTTCGGAGACAGGTCCTAGCTTGACTAGTTAAACTATGACAAAATATTTAATAGTGCCCAGATCTTGGTTTTTAAATTCTATTCCCAATCTAAAAAAACCCAAGGCTCCTTGAAGATTTAAACGGCTGATTCCAGAGCTGGGTTAGGGAAGGCAAAAGATGGGCCTGACACAAACACCTTGTGCCAGAAAGTAAGGCTGTGCTCTCCTAAAATGACCAGGACATACCAAAAAGACATAGGAATCAGCCTGAGGGGCCTCTTATTGGTCAAATCAGGGATAACGTGAACATCAAAATAATGAGAGTGACAGACATAACCTATTTAATAAAATAGAAACCCAAAGTCCACGCTGATAATAAATGAATAAATGGGGAATAAAGAAAGGCTCTTCCATACAGCAGACCTAATAAATACAGAAAGAATGACGGAGTTTTTTTTTTTTTTTTTAAATCATTCTTTACTATCGTCATAGTAAAAAGATTCAAAAAAGAAACTTCCCTGGATGCTAAATGAGGTGGGAGTGTGTATGTGTGCACATGTGTGCACGCTAATGAGAAATAGTATACTCACAAGATATTTACTTAAAAAATCTCCCCGCAAAATTCTCTTTAGTTACAAAAGTCAAAAGAATATACAGTGAAAAGACCACATGATATCTTAACCAAATAATCAAGGTTAACAAAATCAATAAGGGAAAAAGGCATTTTTGAGCCTTTGGGTGTGATACCACGAGGAAATAAAATCACTGACACAGTCACAACCAAAAGCATAACCCGAATCTAATCATGTGGAAACACCAGAGAAACCCCGATCAAGGGACATTCTAAAAAAAAAAATAACTGGCTCTATTTTTCAAAAACATCAGTGGTGCGAAAAGCAAAAGTGGAGGAACCAAGACTATAGAAGCGTAAAGTGAGCTGACAACGAAGCGAAGTGCTGCAGATATAACGACATTGTCATAAAGAACGTTATTGGGACACTTGCAGAAACTGGAATATGGACCGCAGGCTAAAGTACTGATTCAACGATGAAGTTCCTGATTTAATAACTATACTGTGGACACAATAGGAAATTATAATGTTATTAAGAAATATACGCAAAAGTATTATGCAATAAAAGAGTATGATGAATGTAATCCACTCTCAAATAGTTCGGAAAAAAATATATAGACTTCTAGGAATTATTCTCTTCTTCTTCTTTTTTTTTTTTTGCAACCCTTGGTTGACTTTACAGGTTGCAAGAACCTTGTCATCTTACAATCCCTTATTTATTTATTTTAAAAAATTTTTTATGCCTACAGCACCTGGTCTTCCTAGGTGGTCTCTCATCCAAGTACTAACCAGGCCCGTCCCTGCTTAGCTTCCGAGATCAGATGAGACTGAGCTTGTTCAGGGTAGCATGGCCGTAGACTAGGAATTACCCTCTTCTTTACAAATAATATTTACTGTGCTTTATGGTCATAAACTTAACCGATGCTTGTCATTTTCAAAATGAGAAAAAAATTTTAAAATACTTTTAATCACATATAATTTCCACTAAAAGGTAACTACTCGCTTTGGTTTTATTTTTAGAAAACTGGGAACATATCGTGGAGCTTAAAAAATTTCCCCCCACTATGTCAACAGCAGTTTCCCATAACATTAAATACTCTCCAAGGCTATTTTACTGGATAAATAATATTCTTTGCAATATACTGTTTATGACAATTTACTTAAGCTCATTAGAAATGTTAGTTGTTTTCATTAATAAAAACAGAACTGCAATGGCTATCTTCACATATAAACCTCTGCCCACAATTTTGGATGTTTCTAGAGGTACAACTATGGCATCAAAGGGCATGAACTCTTTTACACTGACATAGGTTAAATGTGTTTCAAGAAAGGGTGAAACAATTCACACTTAAGGCAGAGTAGCAAGGAACCCTTGGTAGCATTATTTTCTTTTGCCAATTTGCAAGTTTTAACATTCTTACTGTTTTCTAATATGCATGTCTGATTAATAAGGTCATTATTTTTTGCATGTTAAATATCCACTTATATATTTTTCCGTGAATTATCCACTTTATGATTTGTATCCATTTAATCGAAAAATTAAATTTCCGTCATAAAAAAAATTATGAGATGTCCTCAATGTTTGAATGCTGACTACAGGTGGGCTAGGACAGCACTTGTAGCGGTCATTAAGACTCTCCATAAGAACTTCTGGGGACCCCTCACACTGGACACCTAATAAAATCCACAGCCAAATTTCCCCCAAAAGTTACATAAGTCTAGAAAATTAAAATTATGTAGCTTATTTCTACTCATTATTCCTCACCTTAAAGCTCCTTTTATGATTTTTAATATTTTACCAAGTATCTGACAAGGATTCTTTCTTAAAAAAAATTTTTTTTTTCCTGATACTGAAGAATCCCTTGGTTACCTCCTTGACTTTTAATAAAGACAGGATGCTTCAAGCCCATGGTGCATACATATAATCAAGAACAGAAACTTCCCCATTTGGGAATCTCCAGTTCTGTCGTCCATACTCAAGCTGGTCAAGAGATGGGATAAACTCCATCAGGTCCCATCTCTGCTACAAACAAAAATCAACTAAAGAGGCCTTTGTGGAGAGTCAGAGAGGTCTTGCTTACCCTAAGCACAACAGGGCCCTCAGTAGAAGCTCAGAGCAGTACGTGTGGGGCACCGTCATCTATAGTCGATGCCACATACCACAGCACTGGTCGCTTTGTAGCTGTGGGGTGCGGGGAGTGGGAGAGCAAGGCTCTCTGCCTTCCTAGCCAAACCTCAGATGCACAAAAGCACCTACACCCTCTGACTCAATGAGCACCGCATCAAGAACCTCATCCTAGGTTTAGTGCATGCATACATTACATTTTCAAATGCCAAAAAAAGGCTATAAGGAGCTGCAGTAAAAATCCCCAAGGAACCAAAAAAAAGGCATGTTTTGTATGGAGATGTTGAGCACATTATCTAATAAGGCTATAGCTCCATTAGCTCCATTAGGGCTCAGGAAAAAATGTCTCCCATATCTGAGTGCCTGGGAAAACTGCACAACTGGTATTTTATCTTAAGGACACTTGCACCTCAGAACTGATGATTTCCCTCTGCCTGGCCTCCAGGAAGCTTAGAACTGAATGTTCTAAGCTTAC
>NW_011888804.1:11313860-11315874 GCF_000151845.1 Pteropus vampyrus
GGCAGAGTAGCAAGGAACCCTTGGTAGCATTATTTTCTTTTGCCAATTTGCAAGTTTTAACATTCTTACTGTTTTCTAATATGCATGTCTGATTAATAAGGTCATTATTTTTTGCATGTTAAATATCCACTTATATATTTTTCCGTGAATTATCCACTTTATGATTTGTATCCATTTAATCGAAAAATTAAATTTCCGTCATAAAAAAAATTATGAGATGTCCTCAATGTTTGAATGCTGACTACAGGTGGGCTAGGACAGCACTTGTAGCGGTCATTAAGACTCTCCATAAGAACTTCTGGGGACCCCTCACACTGGACACCTAATAAAATCCACAGCCAAATTTCCCCCAAAAGTTACATAAGTCTAGAAAATTAAAATTATGTAGCTTATTTCTACTCATTATTCCTCACCTTAAAGCTCCTTTTATGATTTTTAATATTTTACCAAGTATCTGACAAGGATTCTTTCTTAAAAAAAATTTTTTTTTTCCTGATACTGAAGAATCCCTTGGTTACCTCCTTGACTTTTAATAAAGACAGGATGCTTCAAGCCCATGGTGCATACATATAATCAAGAACAGAAACTTCCCCATTTGGGAATCTCCAGTTCTGTCGTCCATACTCAAGCTGGTCAAGAGATGGGATAAACTCCATCAGGTCCCATCTCTGCTACAAACAAAAATCAACTAAAGAGGCCTTTGTGGAGAGTCAGAGAGGTCTTGCTTACCCTAAGCACAACAGGGCCCTCAGTAGAAGCTCAGAGCAGTACGTGTGGGGCACCGTCATCTATAGTCGATGCCACATACCACAGCACTGGTCGCTTTGTAGCTGTGGGGTGCGGGGAGTGGGAGAGCAAGGCTCTCTGCCTTCCTAGCCAAACCTCAGATGCACAAAAGCACCTACACCCTCTGACTCAATGAGCACCGCATCAAGAACCTCATCCTAGGTTTAGTGCATGCATACATTACATTTTCAAATGCCAAAAAAAGGCTATAAGGAGCTGCAGTAAAAATCCCCAAGGAACCAAAAAAAAGGCATGTTTTGTATGGAGATGTTGAGCACATTATCTAATAAGGCTATAGCTCCATTAGCTCCATTAGGGCTCAGGAAAAAATGTCTCCCATATCTGAGTGCCTGGGAAAACTGCACAACTGGTATTTTATCTTAAGGACACTTGCACCTCAGAACTGATGATTTCCCTCTGCCTGGCCTCCAGGAAGCTTAGAACTGAATGTTCTAAGCTTACAATTGAATGTACCTTTATTAAATGTACAGGGATTCAAGTTTACGTTTCTGGGTACTGAATGCCTGGCTTCATTTTGCCATCTACCCCAGCTTACCTGCACCTTGACCTGTCTAGTTTGATCCTACCATATACATTTTTCGTAACCCACTTTATACTCTTTGAAAGAGGACAGAGCAAAAATGAAATACTAAAAAAACCCAAAACACATTCCTAGGGGGAAAAGTCCATGCATGAGAATCGTGGTCTCTCATTTGTTTTCCCAATCTTTGTGGTGTGACCCATCCTACTTTTGTATTAGAAAATGTTGTTAAAACCCAACATCAAATGGCTAACACTAAACTCCAGCTGTCGTCTAGCACAGAACAAGCAGAGAAAGTGCTAGGAGGATGCTCTCATTCCCAAAGCTACTAACTGGGGCCAGGAAGGAAGGAGAGCAGTGGGCACTGTGGGAGCCATTGGCCTCCCCATCCCTGGGATGGTGAGTAAACCACACTGTGTTCACTGCTGCTAGGTTCAGCTCTGCCACAGCCTGCTGGGTTTTTTTTATTCAATGTGCCAAGTTTAGGTAGACCCAGCAAAGACTTACATCTTGGGAATGGGCAGTGTTACGGGATGAACTGTGCCCCACTCCCAAATTCTTAGGTTGAAGTCTTTTATTTTTATTTATTTATTTATTTATCTTACACCTACAGCACCTGGCCTTCCTAGGTGGTCTCCCACCCAAGTACTAACCAGGCCAGACCCTACTTAGCTTCTGAGATCAGAC
>NW_011888804.1:11315924-11336217 GCF_000151845.1 Pteropus vampyrus
CTTCCTAGGTGGTCTCCCACCCAAGTACTAACCAGGCCAGACCCTACTTAGCTTCTGAGATCAGACAAGATCGGGCATGTTCAGGGTAGCATGGCCATAGACTTCGGTTGAAGTCTTAACCCCCCACCCCGACCCCACACTAGTACCTCAGAAGGTGACTGTATTTAGAGACTGGATCTTCACAGAGGTAACTGGGCCCTAATCCAATATGACTTGCATCCTTATGAGATTAGCATACAAGCACACACAAAGGGAAGACCACGTGAAGACAAAGGAAGAAGCTAGCTAGCTATAAGCTTTCCTTCATGGCTTTCAGAAGAACCAAAACACATTCCTAGGGGGAAAAGTCCATGACATTGTGGTCCATGACACCTTGAGCTCAGCCTCCTAGTCTCCAAAACCTTGAGAGAATAAATTTCTGTTATTTAGGTCACTCAGTGTGGAACTTTGTTACGGCAGCCCTAGCAGATTAATACAGGCAGTAGGCAGGTGGCTGGCTTCCACCATATGACAAGCATTCACTTATTTATTCCGCACTACGGCCCCAAGGCTGAGGTGTTAGTTTCATCCCTGATTTAGAAAGGAGGAAAGAGAGGGTGAGGGAAGGCCAAAGCTTGCTCCAAGTCATACTAGGTGGCAGGCTGCAACCCGATTCCAGATCCATCTATTACCAGGGTCTGTGTGCTTTACCCCACACTGGTTGCATCTGAGAGACCACCGATATTATCTGGTCAGTCATCTTCATTACATTACAAACAGATGAACAATCTGAAGCCCTGAAGCCCAGTAAGCTGTCTAAACTCCAAATCCCAGTCTTGCATTCTACTCACTAAACTAAAGTTCAAAACAGATGAAAATGCCTTAGGTCAAAGGACAGAATCTATAACAGTGGTACCCCACAAAGGCAAAGGAGGCCAGGCATCACAAGACCTTTAGAGAGCCCACGCCACCCATCTTTACAGCATCAACACTGAGGAGAAAAACCTGTGGTCACCAGATACCTATCTCCCTGAATGCCAGGGAACTGCCCCAGCTGGTCAACCTGGCATGAAAATGATGCTCAAAGCTACAGAGAAATCACAAACAAATGAATGACCGTAGGAAGCAATGGATAGTTAGGACACCTGATCCACAGAGTGACCTTGGGTAAGTCACTTTATCTTATGACCTTCAGTTTTCTCAGCTGGGAAATATTAACAGGTACCATATGTTGCATTTATAATGTGCAAGGTGCTGAGCTAGCTGTTGCTCACACGTAACATGATCTTTATGACACACTGGAGTGTAGGTGTTATCCCTTTGGCAGTCTTTAGAGTGCTCTGCTGAGTTCTCCCTTCAAGGGACAACAGGCTGTGAGGGATGCAGGGAGCTTACAGCCTCCAGCTGCCAACTTTGAGATCCACTACAGCATTCACCCTGAGGCCACTCTCTCCCCAGGCTGCCAGCCAATGACTGACCACAGTGGAGGTACTAGAGCCTAGCCATTTCTGCCCCATGCTAAACTTTTCAGTCTTGGCATCTACACCACAGAGGACCCAAAATAATATCATCCCCATTTTATAGACAAGGAAACTGAGGTCATTAAGATGCCTACGGTTATTCAATCAGGATTCAAACCAACATCTGATTCCAAAGCCAATGGTTTAAAGAACCAATGGTTTAAAGAAGTGTGCTGATATATTTTATACTGTTATACAAAATGTTATATAAATTCACATGATTATTGGTAAAAGGCAAAGTAGTGCCACGGGAAGAGCACCATATCGGGAAGCTGCTCCAACATTTATTATTAGTAAGGTGACATTCAGTTAATCAGTACTTTAATCTTATTCTACCTATTTTATAGATGACAAAACTCTCAGCAAACTCACCTCAAAAGGCAATTGCTATAATCAAATAAAACTACCCCCCGCCCCAAGAAAATTGGCAAATAAACAAAGTATGTGAGTGAAAGATTCTGCTAACTGCAAAGCATTATGCGAACATGTGGAGGCAAATGGAAAATCTCAACAAAGGGAGTGCTGCCACGTCTCCTGAACAGGTCTCCCAAATAAGGGAGAAAACGGTTATAGAATGAAAAAAAGGACAAAGTTAAATATTACAAACTTCTGAATGGGCTTTTATTCATGCTCATATCCCCATACCTAACCTATACTAGTCTCCTGGTACATATCAGGCATTCGATAAATAACTGTTCAATAAGAACTTCAAAAACCTCCAATCACCATCTTTCTGCTTTCCAGAACAGAGGCATGAGCTTTCCCCAGTCTCACGTGCAAAGCAGGATACCTGGCAGTTCATGTTGTCCTCTGCCTCAATGAGCTTCCCACGATATACCTCACCGGTGTTTGTCTCACATGTCACAATGTGACCCTCTGCCTCATGTAGGACTTTAATCGGCACACCAATAGACATCTTGGCAGGAAGAGAGTTCTACAGTGTGAGAGAGACAACAGTTAGTTCATATTTCAGAGCCTGAGAAGGCATGTTGCAAACACACCAGGCCTACCTTAAAACCTGACACTCCAGAATACTTTGGAAAAAGGTCAAAACTGCATTTTCTACAGAAAAAAAAAAGGAGCTTAACTCCTAGCATGAGGTACCTATCTGACAAATACATGCAGCTGTGGGAAAGAATGGGGGCCTGGATAGAGAGAAATCTAATGGGAATAAAAAGTACCTCCCACCCCCCTCTCTGCTACCATATGTCCCTTTTATCTTCAACAAATAACCATCAATCAATTCTGTCTTTTGCGGGCAAGGGGGTTGGACTTCTTGTTCCTTACAATGTATTTGCAACCCATGGTTTGAGAACTCATGATATAAACCTGAGCTCTCCTAAGCAGCCACCACTGTTCATATGTAGCTATTTAAACTTAATTAAAACAAAATAAAATTACAAATTCAGTCCTTCACTAGCCACATTTCAAGTGTTCAACAGCTACATGTGGCTAGTATTACGCATATATGCGTACAACGTTAAACAGTGCAGATATAGGCCAAAGGACCTAGACAAATCTAGAAGAGGCTGTGCACTTAATTTATCCATTCAATGTCTTTTGACTCTCCACTTCATCAAGGCTAAAGAGAAAATATCAAAGTATTCAAAAACTGACAATGTGCTATAAGCAGGAAATGCTTATCTTAGAGGAAAAACAATCAGGGCAAGTGCTTAGCTTGATCTAATTAAAAGAAACAAGTGGTAGATTTTTTTATTCCGAAATGAGCAAGGACTGAAGGCTGAAACGCATCATGTGTGTTCAAGAAAGGAAAGAGAACGCGAGTTTGGGAAAGACAGACTCTCTTGGTGAAAAGCCTTAGGAGTTTGGATTTTAGGCTTAAGACAGTAGGGAACTACTGCAAGATTACAGATAAGGAATGATCCAATTAAAAGGCTGCAGCACTTACAAAATGGATCAATTCAGAAACAGGGACATTTTTGATAAAACTTCTGTAACTGTGGAAAGCATGGGGGAACCAGTACCTGAAAAGGGAATGGAGACAATCAGCCACAAATTATTTCAAGACTCTGCCTGCATACTTCGAAAAACAATGACCCGGAGAGGTATAGAAAGTGAACAGCATGTACCTTGGGGAAAAACTAGTGAACTCACTTCCAGGCACTGGTGTGGCGATGCCGATGTTTGGGTGGCCCCAGCTTCCTGCTCTTCTCCCTCCCAGATCCCCAGAGCTCCACGGCGATGAAGCCTCTCCAGGCCCCAGGACCTCCCAGGTGTCTTGGACCACCCTCGCCTGCCCACAACGTCTCCTCACCGGCTCTGGCCTCCTCTTCCTTTCCCGTGCGGCAGCGGTGACTCAGGTTACCGCGAAGGCGTGAGGCGATCGAATGGCGGGTCCCGCGCTCCCAGAATGCCTTGCGTTCCCAAAATGCCGCGCGTAGAGCCCGCCCCCTTAATTTCCCTTGGGGTGAGCTTCGTCTCGCCTCCGCTTCCTCCTCACCCTGCCGGCTGGGAAACGTAGGCTCTGATACGAGAGTTCCGGCCCCGGAAGAGAGGGCTGATGCTCAGGTGCCGCCGGAAATACCGATCCTCAGGCTGGCAAGGAGATGGGGGGCTCCAGTTTCCAAGCATCCCATATCAGGGACTGGCTGGACCGAACGTCAGGGATCTGGGGTCTGGACCCTCGGATCGGGGGTGGCAGGCGGTGAGGCCGAAGACTAGGACCTCCCTTCCCAATTTAACTGTTGGAACCCGGCACCGACAGGTAAGGGCGCCCTGAACGAGGAGAGGTATTTTACTATACGGATAGGACAACTGAGTATAGAGTAGAAGGGTCATCCCTCAAGGGATTCGAAGTAGGGTTAGGTCTCCCGGAACTCAGTGGTGCATGGAGCAGGGCTGGGCCGTGGACCTGAGGCTGACAAAGTGGAGTTGGGCAAGAGGCGGAGCTTGCTCAGGAGAAGAGCCTCTGGGGAACCAATGTTCGCGGAACGCCAGGGCTTCGGGGCGGGGCTCAGGAAGAGAGGCGTGGCTCCAGGGGAACCGAGGCGGAGAAGGGCCAGCACGTCTGCGCAGGGGCTGGGAAAGGGGCGGGGTCACTAGAAGCCGTGATCAGGAGGCCGGGGAGCCTCTAGGAATAGGCGTCTGGGGAAGGGAAAGGGAGGAGCCTCTTCGAAGGCCCAGGGAAGGGGAGGGGCTTATGGAGGGGAGGGGCGGGGTCCAGGAATCTGAGGCCTGGGAGGGCCGGGGCGGGGCTTAGAGTGGCCCTGCCGCCACCTCCACTTCTCCCCACTGCACTGGCGGTGGAGGTGGCGGCGGAGGATCCCGACACATACCGGTCCCACCCCCAGCCCTAGCTGAAGCCGAAGCTGCAGCCGGCACCAGGCCGGGGCCATGGGCGCCCCGCGCCGCCCGGGTCATGAGGACGGAGGCGGAGGCAGCGGGGCCGCAGCTCGAGCCCGGTTAGTGCCTCCCTGAGGGCCCAGCCTTCATCCCGGAGATCTAGGGGGACCACGCCATAGCGCCGGGCAGGGTCCAGGCACGCGACCTTGGGCCGACCGCCGCTTCCGGCGGGACTGTAGAGCTTCGGGCGAAACCTGGCCAGGTGTACATAGCCTCATTGCTCCCCTAACCCCCAGCCCCGGTCACTTGGGGTTTCCTGATACTCCCAGGTCTGGGACCCCAATCAACTCCGATAGGGGTCATGGTGAGAGGGCTCCGAGTTGTGAAGCAGGGACGCCACCTTCACCAGAAACGATAAGTCCTGCTGGAGCCGCCTTGGGAGATCCTGGCCCCTGGGGGGACCGAGGCCTAGAAGCGCAAGTAACTACTGAGAGCACAGGGTAACAGGAGGGCCCTTCCCTTGACCTCCCAGACTCAGTGCTTTGTCTTGTGTAGTACTTAACCCTCTGGTTTCTTCTGCCCGGAGGTGGCCTCAGTTCCTTTGGGGCGGAAACCAAGACTGACTGACATTCAGTGTCGTCCTCAGTTTGCTTCTTAAAGTGAGGGAGGGGGGAAAGTAGTGATTTCTGCTCTGCTTAAGGTACACGGTTGATGAAAAAGAGAAAGTGTTAACACTAGTAAACTCTGAAGTGAGGTGCCAACTCATGGGAGAGGTCAAGAGCATGTGGGACAGTGACACTAAGGCATGAGTGGGATGGTGGTGTCACATCCAGGGAGTGGTCTCATTTGTGTATGCAGCAAGGAGTAGGGTCTGATTCTATCCTGGGATTCACATTCTACTCCTCCAACTCGTCAACTCGTGATCTTGGACCAGGCTCTTCCCTTTCCTGAGTCTCCGTGGAGTAATGGCTCACCTTAATAGGGAGCTTTCTCTGAGCAGGCGCTTTGCTAAGTTGTTTACATGCAGTACCTCATTAATCCTCATAACCAGTAAAGTAGGTTGTCATTGTTATTTTCACTTTTATAGATGAGCTGACTAAGGCTGAGAGGGGTTAAGTATCCAGGGCCAGTGAGCTGCCTTCCTTCCTTGGTGACAGCTGCCAACTGAAGCCAGCAGGGGCGTTCTAGGCAGACTCTAGCTTTCAGGTAGGACAGCCCCTTTGCTCCTGGCATCGACAGCTGGCAGCAGCTTTGGGCTTGGAACGCCTCGCCTATCCTTATCATCCCCCACAGGAGTATCTCTGGGTCCTTATGGGTTGACTTGCTGGTGCCTAGGCTGGGGACAGCCACGTGGGGGATGTTTAACCCTTTGGGGACTCAGGATCAAGGGGTTCCAAGAATCATGGCAAGATGAGAAGGGGCAGCGGAGTTCAGAGCAGCTGTCCTGTGCCACATTTATAGCTGGGCATAGGGGAAAGCACAGACAGACTCAAAGTCTGGCCAAATATGGCCCAGCTAGTTGGTACCAGAGTCTAGGCCACAAAGTAAGGAGGGAGCCGTGAACAGAAGGCCGTAGTCTGGAAGCCTGGGGTTGGGGGTGCTGGGCATTGTAGATAGGCCCCTGGCATTTCAAGGGATGAGGCCTTTGGGGAAAAATACCTTCCAATCCCAAAGCATGTTTGAGTGCCAGGACCTGGCACATAGTGGGTGCTTAATAAGTTCATTTCTTCCAACAAATGTTGAGTTACTACCAAGCATCAGACACCAGGCACTGGGAATAGCAGTGAACAAGATTAGCAAATTTGCTGCCCTCAGGAAGCTTACAGTCTAGTATGGGACAGAG
This sequence comes from Pteropus vampyrus, assembly GCF_000151845.1. NCBI lineage: Eukaryota > Metazoa > Chordata > Mammalia > Chiroptera > Pteropodidae > Pteropus > Pteropus vampyrus. The sequence continues at coordinate 11,322,570 of NW_011888804.1, forward strand.
TAGCTTTATTTATTTATTTATTTAGATAGTTAGTTATTTTTAGTTTGCCAAGTACAGTGAGGGACACAAACAGGATGCTGTGAAGCAGGGCTCCCTCCCACTGAAGGCATAATCAGAAAAATCCTCTCAGAAGAAGAAACTTTGAGCTGGGACAGCTTGGAGAACAGCAAGTGAAAGAGAGTTCCAGACAGAGGGAGCTGCATGTGCAAAGGCCCTGGGGTGGAATGAAGCTTGATGGGTTCCCAGGGTAACAGGTACAAGATAAGTGAGGGATAAGGGCCAAGATGAGGCTGGTGGAGCCCAGGTTAGGCAGGGCCCTACAGGCCATGGTAAAAGGTGAGAACTTTATTCTAAGAGCAATGAGATGCTCTGGATGGGATCCTTCTGGCTTCTGTGTACAAAAAAGAGCTGGGGGTGGAATTTGGGGCAGAGGGCAGGCAGGAGTCAGGCAGGACTAAGCCCTCAGGACTGAATCCATAGCAGTGGGAGGAGGAGAATGTGCTAAGACTTTAAATGAGGGCCTGAGTTCTATTTAAGGGCACCTGGGGTCAAGAGAAAGAGGAAACAGAGCCTCACCCAGGCTTGGGCTCAGTGCCCACCTGGATGGAGGGCAGGTTTCACATCAGCACCTGCAAAGGGCTTTACACACATTCTTGCCCTGAGTGTTTACAGCACCTTGCAGGCTGGTGTCTGTGATGGTCCATTTCATAGAGGAGGAAACAGGCACAGAGAGGTCAGGTGTGTCTCAGGTGACTCAGCTTGTGGGTGGCTTGCATTTGCCCATATGCCATCCCGTCTTTCATGCTGTTGCATGCCCTTGGGTGTGAGGAAATGGGGGGAGGGGGAGAGACCAGTGCAATACAGCAAAGGAGAAGTCGCATGTCCCTACCTCCTGAGAATATATAACAGCCCAAAGGGCAGAGATAAGCTCAGTGCAAGGGTCCCCTCTGTGAGGCAAAGCGTGAACTCGGGCCAGGTAGAGTACAGATGAAGGAAAGGGCACAGCCAGCCTGGAATCAGGGAAGACCCCAGAACTGGTAGTGTCTGTGTCAGGCCTTGAAGATTGGGGAGGATTTAGACATAGGAGAGTAAGAGCTTGGGACCCACTTTAGGCAAGGGACTGCCTAGACAAGGCCAGCAGATTGGAAGGCCAGGATGGACTCCAGGGCTAACGAGTGGCCCCCCTGATTGGTGCATGCAGAGAGGAGCCAGGGCTGGCATGGCAGGGTTCAAGAGAGGCCTCAGAGATCCCTGAGGTAAGGAAACAACATGGGCTGGGTTTTCACGTGCTGAATGAGTGTCATGAGTGAGCAGTGAGTGGTGATGTCTACTGAAGAGAAGTCCCTCCTGGTTCTTTAGACTCTGAACTTTGTCTGGATTCATGGAATGCCAGAGTGGGAGGGTCCTGTGGGCTGGCGCCAGCTCACTGCTGCCTCAGGGCCTCAGCACATGCTATTCTCCCTCTGCCTTGTGCTCCCTAAGTCTCAACTCTCTAAGGCACACCCCCACCACTTTCTGTAGCCTAGCCCTCTGTTTTCATCTTACACTTGTTTGTTTTTGGTGTCTACTGGGACAGGGACCTGTCATTCACCACTGTATCACCAGTAAACATGCAGTACTCACTAGGCCCTTGGGAAATATTTGTTGATTGAATGACTAAATCAGACCAAAGTCCCCCACTTTAGAGACGGGCAGACTCAGTCCAGCAAGAAGTCATTTGCCCAGCCCACAGCCTGCCGGTGGCCGAGCCGAGGCAAGAACGCCTAGGTCAGGCCCTTTCTATTCCACCTCACCGCCTGGCAAGGACGGACCAAGAGGTCGCCCAAGTTACGTTCTGTATACACAGATTACATGACAGTGCCCTCCTTTTAACCATGGTCTTCACACCTTGGTGGCCCTGGAGGCTTTGGAGTCAGGCAAACCTCCAGGGGCCTCATGAAGTCAGACATGAATATCTACTGAGTGCCTCCCATATGCCAGCTCTGTCCCTGTCTCCTCAGAGCTCCCACCAAAAAGAGGGCTCTGAGGGAGAGGCCTGTGGGGCTGTGACTGCACAGAACAGGGGGCTGGGCAGACAGGGGTAGCGTTATGGAGATGAGATGTATAAAAATGAGTTAGCTCAGGCACCTGGGAGACCAGGAGAGCTCAGGCAGAGGGAGCAGATGTGCAAAGGCCCAGTGGCACTAGGGATTACAACAGGTAAAAGTTCTGCTTAGAGAGTGGCCTGATGAGGGAGGATAAGGGGAGGTGTAGAGGGAGAGAGTGCCGGGGCAGCAGCCATTAAGGCATTGTCCTAAGAGATATGGGAACCAACCCACTGGAGGATTTTGTTTAGGGCTTACCTGTTCTGACTGGTGCTTTGGGGAGATCACTGCTGTTGTAATGAGAGTAGATTAGGGGACCTGAAAGGCTTTGGGCCAACTCCTGAACAGCACCTGCAGGATCTGGACAGGAGCCAATGACAGTGGCTCCAAAGGGGGTGTCAGTGATAGGCACTATGCCAGGGGTCCGTGACCTCTCTGTATTTCCATGCAGGGGACTTTGTACAGCTGCCTGTGCCCATCATCCAGCAGCTCTACCACTGGGACTGCGGCCTGGCCTGCTCCAAGATGGTGCTGCGGTGAGTGAGCAGGCCTAGGCGCTCCCCATCCGCGCCACATGCTCTGGCTGGGGGGAGATACAGGGAGAGACTTGGGTGGGATTCATCATCCATGTGGATGTCCTTGGTTGGGTCATGCAAGAGGCCCAGCTTCCTTCCAGGCTCGGTCCCATCTGCAAAAGTAAGCAATGAGTGGACCAGGCCTTCCAGGTCTCAACTCTGGGAATGGTTGAGAGCTGTGGGTATGGCCAGGGAAGTCCCAGGTGCCCAGGCCTGGCCCACAGAGTGACTCCATGACTGAGACATAGCGCCTTCCATGTTTCTGGCCTCAGACTCCTGGGAGACTGGGTCACTGGGGAGCTGACCACTGAGCTGAGGCTGCATGAACATCACTGGAACCTTGACCATCAGAGCTTGGAGGAACCATGCCATCACCTTGTAGGAGAGTTTCTGGGTGGCCACCTGGAACCCTGGAGCAGTTTACCCATTTTATATCTTGGAATTCTAGGCAAGATAGGGTTAAACAAAAATTTCTCTGACTAAAACTTAGAAAATCACTAATGTGGTCTAAGCACTTCATCTTAGAGATGAAACTCGTGAGGCCAGAGAGGGCAGTGACTTGTCCAAAGTCACATAGCCTGCAAGAGATGCAAGAAGCAGAATCTAGGCTCTTGACTCCAGAGCCAGCGCAGTGCCCAGGTGGCCTCAGGTTGTGTCCAGGCAGCATGTGGGCAGGACATAGGGTTTCATGACAAAGGACAATTTTTCTGGGGAGTGAGAGCTCTGCCAGTAGCTAATGGGCCCACGAGTGAAGGGTGACCCAGACCAGCTTCCCCTCGAGGGTAAGCTGACCTCCATGTCCTATCTGCCCATAGGTACCTAGGCCAGCTGGACGATGGGGAGTTTGAAGGTGCCCTGCAGGAGCTGCGACTGACCAGGAGCATTTGGACCATTGACCTGGCCTACCTGATGAGCCACTTTGGTGTGAGGCATCGCTTCTGTACCCAGACCCTGGGTGTTGACAAGGGCTACAAAAACCAGGTGAGTGGCCAGCCATCGGACCTTCACCAGGTCCAGATGTGGGAAGAGGATACGGTCAAGGCCTGGACACCTGAGTATGCACACAGGTGTGCAGAGACCAGGGAGTCTAGCAGATGTGCTATGGGCAGGGCTTGAAGCTGGTCAGTCAGGTGACCTTGAGGTCCAACCTACCCAGAGGATCCGAAGAGTACGTTGGGTCCCTCCTGGCACCCCGCCCCAGAGACCCCTGCCGCCTACCTTCGACAGCACTCGAGGATGTGCAGAGTGTCTCAGGGCCCTTCTTGTGCCCTTCCCTGCTGTCCCTCAGCACAAGGCAGGACCCAAGGCCTCCGAGCACTCTAACATCATCCAGCCATCATTTGCCCGTTTTCTTCCTTCTCACGAGAACAGCTGGCTTTAAGCTGGGTAATTGGTATTCTGGAAGATAAACCGAATAGTATCTTTTTTTTTCCTTTTGAGAAAGAATGCCGACATAGCCTTGCCAACACACCAGTGCATTTTTCCTCCCTGTACAGCTAGAGACAGTCTTGCCTACCACTGCAGTAGATCTCAGCCCAGGCTCTGAGACGTGGCAGAGCAGAGTCACCACTGGCCTCTTTGGCAAGAAGGTTGTTGCATAGCGGCTGGGGACAGTCAGCCGAACTCTTTGAACCTTCCAGGTGGGAGAAGAAGGCTCTCACATCTGGCTTGGTCATCATGGCTGCGAGGCAGAGAAAAGGGCCCAAGAACAGGATTACTTCTGCCTCCCACATCGGGGCTCTGGCCCTTAAGGTCCCCGCACCAAACATAGTATGTTTCACGGACCTCGCCTGGCTACGCTGGGAGGTGGCTGAGTGTTCTGGTGGGCTTAGCTGCCCCTTTGCTCGTTTATTCAGAATCCTCTCATGCCTACTGGGGGCACAAGCCCAGGGGTGACTTACCTTCCCTAGGGAACTGACCTGAGCCCGGCTGCCTACCCACCTGAGCATCCTCTTCATGCCTCTGTGTGGTCCCATGCACTCTGGCAAGCCACCCTGCCAGCTCAGGACAGGCAGCCTTCTGCCCACGTGCCGCACGTGCCATCTCCTCCGGCAGGCCGGGCTCCTCCACTTTCCTGCTGTCTCTATTTCCATAACGTGCTCTTTGTCCATATGGGGAGAGGGCAGCCGGAGTGGGCAGCCCCTCCAGCCTGCTCTTTCCTCTTCAGTCCTTCTACAGGAAACACTTTGACACAGAGGAGACCCGGGTGAACCAGCTGTTTGCACAAGCCAAGTCTTGCAAGGTGCTGGTGGAGAAATGGTGAGCCTCCCCACATCCTTTCTTACACAACTGCTCACCCACAGACATGCATGTGGGAGGCCCCAGGATGGTGTATGGTGAGCTCCCCACATCCTTTCTTACACAACTTCTCACCTACAGACATGCATGTGGGAGGCCCCAGGATGGTGTATGGTGAGCTCCCCACATCCTTTCTTACACAACTTCTCACCTACAGACATGCATGTGAGAGGCCCCAGGATGGCGTATGATGGCTTGGGCCTCGGGAGTCAGGCAGAACTAGGGTTTCTTTGGTGGCCGTGGACACTGACTTGCCCCCCCACCCTGAGCCTTGGTTTTTCCATCCATAAAATGGGAACCAGTGAGGCTATAGGAACTACTGTACACAAAGCTACGTGATCTTCAGCAGGGGCTGGAGGGACAGGCGGGCAAGACAGTCTCCAGCCAGTCCTTTGGCTGCTCACAGAATGGTGACATGGGACAAAACACAGAAACCCGAATGAAGGGGTGACAGCCTGAGGAACATGCTGGCACAGTGATGGAGGGTGACGGGGGATAGCCCAGTGTGTAGGCTGTCTAGGGAGGCCTGACTCCCAGATCTCCCCAAGGGCTGCTGTAACCTCACGTGAGTCTCCCCTTCTCTATGTATGTGGGAGCAGAATTCAGGCAGACCCTGGGAGTAACTTGCTCGGATGCGAGTGACTTTCTTCCCTGGGCTCCCACTGTGGGCACCGCGCTCAGGCCTATTGGCTCAGGTGCTGGCCAGGCTCCCCTGGACCACTCTTCTCAGGTCTTGTTCTTTACAGATTTCTGTTTTCATTATTAACATAACGTAGCCACACTATAGGTGATTTAGAAAACGGGGAAAGTCTCCACACATCCTTCCGCCACATGAGCACATGTTGGAGGGAAAGACAGCAGACGTTTATTTAGTGGCCCTTGACAGGTGCTGTCCCCATTCCTCAGCTGAGGAAACGGAGGAAGGGAAAAATGGTATGAGCCGCTCATGGTCCCCTCCAGCAACTCGGCCACGTCGTGATCCCAACCTGACACTTCCACACGCGGTTATGCCATGCAGCCTGCTGCCTTTCCTTCCAGCCCAGCCCCTGCTTTTTTCCTGTAGCCGAAATCTCACTCTTGTACTCACCGTTGGGAATTCAGCCAGTTATTTTCATTTCAAAGACCAAATGGGAAAAGGACATGTTTAACCAGGCTGAGGCAACCAACCAAACTGCCACGTGACTTGGCTGTGGGCTGGAGTTGGGCCACCGCTGTTTAGGAGATTGCTAAGGAACGAGGGCCAGCAAAGGCGGTGGAGCCCCTTCTGGGTTCCTATTTGGACTTGCTGCCTTCTGGGGAATGCACCACATGGTGTGGCTGGCTCTGCTGGCCTGGAGGTTCCTCTGGAAGCGCTGCTCACCAGCCCTTCCTAGACAGCCACTTCTGCCACAAGTAGTCTTAGGAAAAAAAGACTAATAGGCTTTTCAGAGAAACATTTGGTTTTTGACACTGGCAATGCTGTGCTTGGCTCAGATTTGGGGGATTAAATGGAACTGACAGTTTCCAACATAAACCGTACATGATTTACCGTAAAGGACCAAGGGAGGCACTTGGCTAAAATAATTCACTTGCTAGTCTAGGAGGTGGAGTCCCATGTGCCGCTCCACTAGCCCTTGATGGGGGCCTGTCTGGAGCTGACCTTTTGCCACCCGGTGAAGTGTCTGACAGGGCCAGCTTGTCCTTGGGCACACTCAGAAACTTCCTCTACTGGCCCCGTGTTTGGCTCTGGGCTGTGTCTGGGCCACGGTAACAAAACAGGATGTTCCCACTTGCAAGGAGCTCAGGGTGGAGGGAAGACGAGCTGTGTCCCCAGGCTGTGTGACACAGGGCAGAACAAGGGTCCAACCAGAGCTCCACTAGAGAGATGGGGAGTGGGGCCCAGCAGCACCAGCTTACCCTCCTCCCACCCACAGCACGGTGAGTGTGCAGGACATCCAGATGCACCTGGCACAGGGCCACGTGGCCATCGTATTGGTGAACTCGGGGGTACTGCACTGTGACCTCTGCTCTAGCCCCGCCAAGTACTGCTGTTTCGCCCCCCGTGGCCACCGCTGCTTCTGCCGCACCCCCGATTACCAGGGCCACTTCATCGTGCTGCGTGGTTACAACCGGGCCACTAGCTCCATCTTCTACAACAATCCAGCATATGCTGACCGTGAGTGGAAGGCAGGGGCAGTGGGCGGGGTGGCTGCATACGTGGTCCCATACACCTGGCTCTCTCAACTCCTTCCCATTCAACCTGATGGGGCCAAGACCTCCTTTGCTGCCTTCTCCTCAAAGTTCCTGCTCTTCCTGGGCTCCTGTCATCTGCGCCACCCCTCTGGCCGTGCAGCAAACCAGCCACAAACCTGAGGCCATGCTGGCCTCCTCTATACTCCCGTTATCACCAGGCCCAGCCACCTCTCTCTTCCACCCTGCCAGCCCCATGCCACTGCCCAAGGCCCTGCCTCACCGTCTGCTGCTGTAAAGACTGCAGTTTCCTTCCCCCTCCTCTACTCCTGTCTCCCCAGGACAGCCAGCACACTCATCAGAAAGTCTACCCAGTTGCAGCCCCTTCTCTAGACCCATCCAGGGCTCCCCACTGCCCTAGGGACGGGGACGGGCTGCCTTGACTCTCACAGACCTACTTGTGTTTCCTCGAGCAGGTTTCTTCCCCTCTCTGGGCCTTACTTTCTCTATCTGCTAAACTAGGGTGGGGTCAGGAACAAGCTCATAAAGGCCACAGTAGGCAAGGACTTCCTGGGCTGGAAAACTTGTATGTTGAGGAGTGGCCAGTTAGGTGGGACATGGTCAGGTCTCTTCCAGTTTCCCCGGGGTGCCAGTGAGGCAGGTGCTCTCCCTCAAACCTCTGACCCTGCTCTCCACTCCTGCCCCCATCAGGAATGTGCAGCACCAGCGTCAGTAACTTCGAGGAGGCCAGAACCAGCTACGGCACAGACGAGGACATCCTCTTTGTCTTCTTGGACAGCTGACAATGGGAACTCAATGTGCCCAGGCCCTTGGACCCCACCCTGCCCCACCCAAGCCGGGCCTACTCAGGAAACCCTGGCCTAGGCCTGGAGTTGCTTGGGCTCAGATGCAGAGCTGTGGCATCAGCCCATGTGACAAAACACTGGGGAGCTCTGGAAGGCCATGGCACTCCTGCTTTATCCACTAGCGGTGAGTGTCATCATGTCACTTACCCAGCATGCCTGCTGGTTGCTCGAAGTGTCCCTAGAGCATCTGAGCAGAGCTTCCCCCAGGACCCCAAGCCTGACTCCAGCTGTGCCCAGGGGACATCCAGCCCCAGGGGTACCTTTGTTGCCTATGAGCCAGACCCTGGGTTGGGGGAGAGGCCTGAGCCCTCTCTCCACAGACCTGGGGCCCAAGCCCTTGAGAGATGTTGCTCATCAGGACAGCATCTGCGTGTTTGGAGACTGTAGCCAACACCAGCCTCGCTGGAATCTGTCCTCACCCTTCTCCTTGGAAATGCTGCAGAGCCCCCGGTGCCCTTTTGTGGATGCCGCTGCCCGCTGCAGCCTCCCAGTGGGCCCAAGTCCCTGCAGCTGGTTGCAAGGCCTCTGGCTCCTGGGAAGGGCTGGAACTCAGGCAGAAAGGACTCTGAGGCCCCTGCAGCCCTCCAGGTCTTCAGCTGTAAAGGGTGTGGGCAGGGCCCTGGTGAGTATGCTCAGGAAAGCTTGACCCAGAGGGCTAGGGACAGCTGCCTGGGCTCCAAAGATCCCCCCTTAGGCCTCCTGACACTAGCCTGAGTCCCGACAGTGGGGCCTGTCCTCCAAGTGTGGGGAGCCCCACGTCTCACAGGGCTATGTGCTGGGACATCAGGGCCTGCACTCCTGAAGCAGTGGCAGAGGCAGCCTGTGGCCTCCCACCCACCCTGGCGTTCACACCAGGACCTTTTGCACAGAATGTTGGATCTTTTCTGTCTTAACAGAGAAAGATGGTGCCTGCCCTGGATCCCACAGCACGGCATGGAGCGTGAACTAGAGCTGTTGCCTTCTTTTTTTCTTCTTTTTTTTTTGGTGGGTGGTGGTGGTGGCATTTTTTTCTTTTTTAAAATTTAAGTTTTCACTTTTGGGGGTGAGACTCACCCTCAAGTAAGACAGTAGTGAGATTGCAGGTACTTTGGAACCATTGACACCTCTAAATGGGGCAGAGAGGCCAGCCCAAGTCCTCTTTTAAAGAGAAGAGGACTCCCAGCTGGTGCGCTGAGGGCCACGGCCCCTCACCTTACAGACCAAGTCCGGCCCAGTCTGGGGAGAGTTTGCCCAGGAGACTGGTGGAGCTGGGTCTGGAACCCAGGGTGCACCTAAAAAATAAAGGGATGCGAATCACTTCCAAAGGGGCTGGAGACACTCACACCTCATGTGCTGCCTCTGGTAAAGGAGCAAGGGTGTCCCAAGAGCTCCTCTGCCCGTGTCTTGGTCTTCCAGTATCCAAGGCACGATACGGTGGCAGCTGCTGCCCCACCACTGGACTGCGTACCACCTTCCAGCTGGCCCCGGCCTCCAGCCAGCCCCTCCCCACCATGGCTGCTCCAAGGGGCAGAGGTGGGCTCTGCTTATGAAGGCTGTCAGACCACCCGGCCGTATGGCTCCTCAATACCAGATGCAGCCTTGGCAGAGAGGGAGGCACTATTAGCTGGGCAGCCACCTTGGGTGTGAGGCTAGTGTTGCCTTCAGACTGGTCTCATCTCCTTTGCCTTAATGCTGGGTGGCCCATGATTCCGGGGAGCTCTGGCTCCATGCCCAAGAGTGCCACATGTGGCAACCGTGGAGATCGGGTGTCCTCAGGAGGGGTCCCGGTAAAATGGTGGTGAGAATAGATGCATCAAGGAAAACAGTGGGAGCAAGTGAAGCTTTCAGGGCGGCTGAGTGTGAGTGAGGCGTGTGCACATGTTGCGGGGCGCTGCCGCGGAGAGCGGCCTCCACGAAGAATGGTCACTGCACCGCAGTCCGTCGTGCAACATTTAAAAACGCTCAGTCCCTGTGCCTGGAGGATGGCTTCTCAGGGCAAGCCATGAGTTAGGAGTCATTCGTCTGGAAGATCAACACGAAAACTGCCTGCCCCTGAGGTAGTGCCATCTTCCTGGGGAGGGGCATGGAGGCAGGATGCAAACCGTGTTATATTGTGTAATGAAAAATCATGAAAATGGGGCTGGAGAAAAAGCCCCATCAGGAACTTCTGCCTACATCACGTGGCGCCCACGACCCCCTGTCCACATGCTGGGGATCCAGCACAGTCCCCAAAGCCACTATGGACAATTGGCTTTGTTCAGTCTAGCCACATGGGGACAAAAGGGATCTTTTGCATTGCAGAGATTTTATACACAAATATATTTTGTTTTTAATGAGCCATTCTCAATAAATGTTATTCTCACTGCAAAATGATGCAGCCCCTGGCCTGCCTTTGTGAATTCTTACCCACCTTAGCACAAGTACGTGGGAGCCCAGGTCCTCAACTTGCCATACCAGGTTTTAGCCGGGACTGGAATACAGGTTTCTGCTTTTCCACCCGGCATCTCTCATGACGTCCAGGCCAGGCTTAGGCAGGCAATCCTGGAGGTGGAAGGGCCTCAAAGCTCAGCTTGACCGAGATTCTTGAAGAGGACATGGAGGACATACAGCCTTAAGCAGGAGGAGGGCTGGGGTAAGGGATGTCAGTTATGGTTGGCAGTGGGGCCCCACAGGAGGGAATAGAGGGGACTCCGGCTCTCCTTGCACCTTCCACCCCAACCAGCAGCTCCCCTTAGCAGCTAGCTATTGGGTCCTTCTAGTATTTCATTTGATAGGAATTCTACTGAAAAAGTGTTTGGAAATCCCGAATTATTTGTCATCTTCAAACTTTCCCAGGTCCCACAGGGAGGTGATGGAAGCAGAGCCAGCTTCTTGGGTAAGGTCCTGGTCTCTGGCCTATGCTCTCATCCTGACTGACTGCTGTTATGCCCCGCCCCGAGCCCCCCATGGTGGAGATATATTAGCAGAAGTTCTGACCGAGGCCTTAGACTCTCTCCAAAGTGGGGAGCTTTCCTGTAGACATCAGTCAGGGAGTTGGCCAGCAGGTGTTCTCCACATGCAGCCAACAGCATATGAACACAGGCAGTGAGTCTGGCCCTCTGTACTTCAGCACGAGCCTTCCGCCTACCCAAGGAGAAGGGGCTCCCCTCTGAATTTAGATCCTCAAAATTGAAGAAAACGGTGTCAGTATGGTGTCCTTGCCACCTGATGAGAGGCTGGGGCTGGGCTGAAAACTTAGGAACGGCTGCCACACCACAAAACTGAAGCGAATGTACTCTTGTTTTATTGGCACAGAGCCACCGCGTTCTTCCAAATCCCTGCTCCCTCACTCACTCTCTACCCCAACCTCAGCTGCTTTAAGGAAAAATGAGGTCAGGGCTCATGGCGGATCAAATGCCATATGTACTTGTCTGAGTATTCCGGGGAACTTTGGGGATGGCAAAGACTCAAACTTCTATGGCTCTGCTGGATAGGAGTTCTCAAGTCATCCTATCTGGTCCCCTGTGGGGAAGAGGGTTTCTGAAGTTTGGGTAAGTCTCACAACGGGGCAGAAAAAGCTAAGTACCTGCTTTGGCTGCATCCTATAAGTTTTGGTATGTTTTGGTTTTGTTTTCATTTGTCTCAAGATATTTTCTAACTTCCTTTGTGATTTTTTTGATCGTTGGTTGTTTAAGAATGTGTGGTTTAATTTTCACATATTTTTGAATTTTCTTTCTGCTACCGATTTCCAGTTTCATTCCAGTGTGATCAAAAAAGGTATTTTGGGACATACAGGGTTCCATAGTGTAGTGTTTAGCATGTCTGCTTTACACATAAAAGGTTCTGGGTTCACACTCCAGTGGAACCACAGTCCATGGTCTACGGCCATGCCACCCTGAACAAGCCCAGTGTCTGATCTCAGAAGCTAAGCAGGGTCAGGCCTGGTTAGTACTTAGATGAGAGACCACCTAGGAAGACCAGGTGCTGTAGGCATAAATAATAATAAAGAAAGAAAAGGATATTTTGTATGATTTCAATCTTTTCAAATTTATTAATGTTTTGTGGCCTAACATACGATCTATCCTGGAGAATGCCTTTGCCTTTTTTTCCTGTCGGGCACACTGTAGTTCAGTCTTCCTTCTTTCTCACCCCAGATTTTAACAATAAGCCATGGGCTGGCAAGAACATGTTGCCTGTAGAACTGGAAAGCTCCTGGAAAACCCAGCCACCTCTCATCTTAGAGGTAAGAAAACTGAGGCTCAGAGAGGTTAGAAGGCTTCACCCAAGAGCATACAGGGGCCCATGGGCCATAGATCCCGTACACTGGGGAGATGTGTGTGTGTGTGTGTGTGTGTGTGTGTGTGTGTGTACACATACATATATACATATGTATATATATGTGAATACATACATATATACATATGTATGTGTGTATTCATACATATATGTATATACATATGTATACACACATATATGTATGTATATACACACATACATATAGATACAAAGAGATTCAGTACAAAGAATTTTCTTACATGATGATGGGGACTGGTTATTCAAGCCCCAAATCCATAGACAGGGTAGCCACCATGAAAGAAGGGCAGGCTGGAACTCTCAGGCACGGGCTGATAGCCTGCCCTATATGTAAATTTCTATTTTCACATCATACCCTGCACTACCTTTGCCTTCTTTACCACTGGAAATAGAGTCATTAGTGCTTTTAAATCCAATCAAATTAGAGAAGGATTCCAGAAAACCTCAAACCAATGCAGAAAATTCATCCTTAAGATTCCGTTTCTCTAGAACCACTTCTGGTTCCAGAATTTGGATCAGTCAGGGAAGCAGAAACAGTAGGATAGAAAGAGATTTATTGTAAGGAATTGACTTAACATGATTAGGGGAGCTATAGAGACAAGTCTGAAATCTGTAGGGCAGGCCACCAGAAAGAGCAAACTGGAACTCTTGGGCATGGGCTCAGGCTGCTGTGCACGGGCAGAATTTCCTCTTCATTTGGGAAAGCCTCGGCTTGGCTCATAGGGCTCTTTGGCTGATTGAATCGGGCCTACTGGGATTATCTAGGATAACCTCACTTGCTTAGTTAACTGATTATGGCCTTTAATCACATCTACAAAATAGCTTCACAGCAACACCCAGATTAATGTCTGATGGAATAAATGGAGTCTGCCGTCTAGCCGGGTTGACACATCTGATGACTGTCACTCCTGTGCATGGCCATCCAGTGACTGCATCAGCCTCACCCTTTCCTGCTAGTGCACACACTCCCATGCTTACCCTCAAGTTGCTGACAGTTTAACTTCAGCCTGCACAATCAGTGTCTAGGATATTTTTAATGGAGGAAAATTCACATGACATAAAATTAACCATTTCAAAGTACACAATTCAGTGGCATTTAGGACATTCACAATTTATGTAACCATCGCCTCTAACTAGTCCCAAAACATTTCATTCACCCCAGAAGAGACCTTCGTACCCTCATTCTACCCTCATCATCTAGATATTTAAAAATTAATCTGGACAGCAACGTTATCAGGGCATCATCAGGGAGAACTTGGACTTGTAAAGCCTGTTACACCTGCTGATCTGCTGGGGGCAGAGGTGCCCTTCGTGCTGGGCAGGGGCTGAAGGTCAGCTACTCTTTGACGATATTGGGGCTGTAGTTGGGTTTGACAGCTTCCGC
>NW_011888804.1:11336267-11338468 GCF_000151845.1 Pteropus vampyrus
CAGGGGTAGATCCTGTAGCAGGAGTTACCTCCCCTGAGCCAGTCTCCGTTTCCCAGTGCCTTCTCATTTCCATCTCTAAGTAAGGGCTCTGCTTCTCTTAGTAGTATAGGAAAAGAGGCAGCCCCCAGGCACAGCTAAGCTGTGGGCTTTCCTCAGTCCAGCGCCTACACAGGGGAGGACGTGGCAGGAGACTTGGCCCTAATCAGAGACCCTGTCCTTCTCCAGCCCGCCAACTAAAATGTGCCATGGAATTCAGTGGGCCTTCTGGTCACTAATTATCTCTTGTCTGAGGAACAGCATCATTAAGATACTGGATTGACAGATATAATGCCCACTTAGAAACACTGAGTGATTGGGAGCAAAATGCCCTGGAATCTTCCTTCCTGTCAGCATGCACCTGGTTTAAATCGGGGAGTAGGTGGAGGGGGTGGATGCTTGTCACAAGCCCAATTCTCAGGAGGATTCACGTGTCTGGGTGGAAAAAAAAAAAAATCACAGGCTTGATTGAGGGGACTCATTTTGCTGCTTTTTTCTACCAGCTGCTAAGCTGAGCTGACAAAACTTTTAAGAAAGGAGTTTTACAGAAACACACCCATAAATGACATTTTCAAGAATTAAATAGACAGTTGCAGGGCGAGTGCCATAAAACATCTTTCTTGCAATTCTCCAGGGAGGGTGTACTGCGTAGGACTCAAACCTACAGCTGGCAATAAAACTTAGGCTCTCAAAACAAGCGAGGGAAAGGAAGCCGGAGGTTCGTGAGAGCCCAGCGCGTGCTGGAATCACGGAGATCCCAGTGGGGGTGTGGGGACATCTGCCATATTCCCAGTGTGGCTACACGAGCCCCTAAAAATAATCAGAGTGGGAAGATGAAATGCAGCGAGGGAAAGGGACAGCGGCTTTCGAACTGCATGGCAGAAGTCTCCGACCACACGGGCTGCATAGGATTGTCAGGATGAGGTGCTTTTATCGAAAAGCACTTCAGCTCTATTGTGTGCTTAGGATTGTAAGACCCCAAAACGAGTGAGGACACCCTGCTGAACCACAGCGAGCAGGGCAGCGGGAGATGCCAGACATCGGGATAGATGATTCTGGAAGCTGGCAGCCGATGCTTGTGTAAAGCTGGTGGGGATTTGCCCAGCATCGTGCTTAAAAGCACTCATAATCAATTCCGCAAATAATCATTTATCATTTAAAGAAAATCATCCAGAATTGCACCATCCTAATAAATGATCTTTTGTAATGTTTCCGCACTCCATGACCATCTTGGCACAAAAAAATGTTTACAGAGTTCTGACCACAGCCTGGAAATATCATTTTTACTCATGGGCTTTTGTCACGACGCGGCATCATCTTCATAAGGACTCTTTTTAGTGGCTGTATAATAACCCATGGAAGAAGTGGACTGAAACTTACCTAACCCCGACATTTTTCTCCCTTCTAGCTTTTTCTTATTATAAGCAGAGCTTCCAGAAACTTCTTCAAGTGTACGACGTTTTTCTCCTCTTTTGGGTAAAGTTCAAAGGGGTATAATTATCTCATATCAAAGGGTGTGAACATTTTAATAGCTCATGAAACATACTGCTTTCCAAAAGACCTGTTAGCATTTTAACTGCCAGCCTCACTAAACCCTTAAAAGGCCTGAGGAAGGAAAATCAATAATTTTTATAAGCCGAATAGGCAGCTGAGGACATAAGCAGTTATGTACTTATTACACCGGGTGCTTCTGCTTGCAAATTAAGGCTAATAAAAGGGAGCGGGGTCAGGGAGGTGACCATTGGAGTCTGAGACCACAGCTTTGCCTGCCCTGGCCCAAGAGCCAGCCCAGATGCCCAGCGTGTTGGCTTCAGGTTCTTTCAGGGCCCTGCGGGGAGATGGAGCTTGCCGAATGCCTTACACATGGCTAGCAGGAGGGGGCTGCCCTACGGGGTGGCCTAGGGGTTCTGCCAAGGCCAGGTGACTAGAGGACCAGTAACCACCTTATATCACAACTGTCATAATGAGCAAGTTGCCATGAGGCCGCAGGGAGATCCTCTGAGGGGAAAGCTACAACTGTGATTCCCCCTGCCACTGAACAGCACCCCTCCTGGACGCGGACGTGACCTTTACATGCGCAGACAGGGCCGTGACCCTGAGGTAGCAGGCAGGGTTTGGGTTCTGCCTCAAGAAGAAACCTGCTGTGCAAATCAGAATGCTTGAGG
>NW_011888804.1:11338518-11344754 GCF_000151845.1 Pteropus vampyrus
GCCCCTATGAAAATCTAATGCCTGATGTGACCTGGAGTGGAGCTGAGGTGGCGATGCTAGCGCTGGGAAGCATCTGCAAATACAGACGAAGCTTTGCTCACTCACCCCACCCTGGCCATCCCCTGCTGAGTGGCCCCGTTCCTAACCGGCGACTGACCAGTACCTGTCCACGGCCCCGGGGGGGTGAGGACCCCTGCTTTAGAGGTTCCCCATTTATAAACATTCCTCATTTACTCGCCATCACCACTTGCCACTAGAGGGCAGACATAGGACAGAAATGAGTCAGGAAGCCTGGACAACTTCAGACTAATAACAGAGAAACAACCCTGTGTGACCTCTCAGCACTGATTTGGGGGCGGCTGTGGTAAAGATCATGGATGCCGAGATGACTCACACACCCCGGCCCCTCCTGCTGGAAGACCTTTGTGATCTGTTCTTCCAGAAGGTGTGGTCTGCCCCAAGGCAGGAGGGAGGGCTCTCCAGCAGTCCTGCTGAACCCAGAAAAGCAGCCCACAGCCCAGAGAGGGGACCTGCTCCAGGTCACTAGTCAGGGATGGAGTCGTATATGATCTGCACCATGGTCTCCTGGCTCTGGGTCTGGAGGTCCGTCCACTCCATATGTCACTTCATCATCATGGACACAGGCAGGGGCTGGGAGAGGGTAGGGGCAGGACTGGAAAGCCCACCCAGGGTGCTTATACCCCAGCGTTCCCTCCCTCTCTCTTTCCCGAAGCCTTGACAAGAGCTTGTGCCCATCACCACAGCTTCGGAAGGCTTCTGCTTTCAAAGAGTTACCAATGAGAAAACATTCCATTTATTGGTTCCAACTTCTAAATGCATGGATTCCTGCATTGATCTGAACTCCCCAGGAAGAGAAGAGACAGGCCAAGAGACTTTCCCATGGGCAACGCCTTGTTTGTCTGAGAGGACCTGAGCCTGAGGAAAAGTGCTCAGGGACCAACGGTCAGGTAAATGGGGGCCCGGGCCTAAAGCCCTTGTCTGGCTGGATCCAAAGCCATGGTTCCTCCTGAACATGCTGCGCAAAGTCATTTAGTCATGAAAATGTGACATTCATTTGTATGTACAGTTTGCTTATAAATAGGTGCTGATTTGGTGGAAATACTGTTCGACATTAATACAGCAAATTCCATATGCATCCATGATGAGACATCATAGTCTGTGGGATCCCAGGCCATGGCTGCCACTGCCCCATTCCAGGAGGGCAGGCACCTACTCTCCTCTCGCAATTCCTGGCACCTATTCTCCTCTCACAGGTATTAGGTCTCAAAAGCTGCTTGAGACATTTCAAGTTAAGCCTCTTGTTTTATAAATGGAAGCACTAAGGCCCAGGAGCAGAAGGTCTTTACTTAAGATGACTGAGGATGGAGGTGACAGAGCCAGGCCTAGATTCCATTTCTCTACATGACCCATTTCCCTCTATTGTCCAGGCCTAGGCCATGGAGTCTGGCCACAGGCAGAGCCAGACACACACATTTATCTTTGATAAGTGCAAATGCCTGGAAAGGAAAAAAGGATTAGAGAAGCCAATCTACTCTATTCTCTGGACAAATGAAATTGAGATTAATTTGTTTGAAGGCGCCCAGAATCTAAATCAGATGAGAGCAGAATTTATTGAAGCCTGCTGTCTGAGCGTCATTTCACCCAATGGTTCCTCCCCTGTGCAACAGCCTTGGCTGGGCAAGCTGGAGCCTGCAAGGAGGCAGAGACCCAGCCCTCTGCTCAACTCGGAGCCTTGCATGGGCTGTCCCAGAGGGTAAGCCCTGAGAGCAGAATGGGGGCCAAAACAGAGGAGAAGGGCAGCAGCAGAGGACTCAGGGACCTACTTTGAAGTTCCAGATGTCATTTATTTGCCGACAGAGGTTGAGGTTGAGCTCAGCAACCAGCAGTCCCTCTTGGTTTCGGGAGAGCCCAGGAGTGCGGCTACTGTCAGGTGCTGCCACGTAGCTTGAGCCATAGAAGTAGCCAAAGTCATGGTGAGCTTTGAAAGAGTAAAGAGAAACACCATGAGCTTTACAGGCACACAGTGGACTCTGTGGAGGAGGGGCAGGCACATCAAGGGATGCCCAGGACAGAAAATCCACACCACCCACCCAGCATCTGCCAAGCGCTAACGCCCCAAGGACACACTTCCGTCCTCAGCCCTGACAGCTCAGACAGTTGCTGCAAAAGTCACCCTCACAGCCCTCACCTCTGCCTCTGGGAATATTTCTAAAAGTCACTCTTGTAGAGATGTTTGGTCCTTTGTTCCCAACATCAGCCACATACAGCCTAGGGGAGTCATATGGCTCTGCAGGGCTTCCTATGTGACCTGCTTCCTGTGGTGGCCTCGCGCAGCAAGCTAGAGGCTCTGCCTTCACTCGACTTGCCAGTTGTGTCACCCGTACCCTTGTTCCATGCCTTGGTCTCACCAGTACGGTGGCCACCCTGCAGGCATGTAAGGAGCAGGCCGGCACAGTGCATGGCCTGGCAGAGGCCCGGATGTAGCAGGCACCCAGTGAACCTCATTTTCCTGCCTCTTCCACAACTCCGTCTGCAGGGAGCTAACAGGAATTGAAGACCCTGTAAGTCTGGGGTCTAGAGCGGAGGGATATGCGACCCTTTCAGGGAGCGCTTTTCTGGGAAACAGACCCAGGGGACATCCTGAGCTAGCTCAGACTCCTCCTTGGTGAGAAGGAAGTCCCTCCCTCCCATATTCCTGGCCAGAGAGGTAGGACCAGCAGAGGTGAGGTGACACCTGCCCTCAGATCGAAATAAGTTATGGCTTCTAGGATCCCAGCGCAATCCATGCTAGTGATCTGGAGCATTTGTACAGCTGAGGGGGGAATGGACAAGGACAAAAGAGAGGAGTAAGTGAGGTCTTTTGGGTGGATGAAGCACCCAGGGAGCTCACAAAGGGCTCCTCCCCCACATCTTCTTGGTCCATCTTCATGCCAGCCCCGAGGAAGGATGGAGTCCAATCCAATCCCATTTGATCTCTGTCCAGGGACTGAGGTGGTCACAAGCTCAGGACCGCCTATCCATATCCTGGGCAAAGTCAGGCTCCCACGCTGTGGGCAAGAGAGCCGAGAGGAGTCAGTTTCTCTGCCAGATGTGCAGACATGATCTGTGGGGCAGACCCCACCCGGAGAAGGCAGATGGGGAAGGGGACAGTGAGGCCCACTCCTTAACTGCAGCCTCCAACACCAAAGAAATTCATGGAACATACCTTTCTTCCCATCTCCGGAGGTAAACTCATTCGGGAAGTGCTCCTGTGAAATAAAACCAAGGTGAGATGCACCTATAGGTGGCACTACCTCTACATTCATCACAAAGTCAGGCTGAGGTGGAGTTCGTAAAGATATAAGGTGAGATGGAATGGCCTGTCCTCACTCTCCCTAATGAATCCCTAGCACTGGGCAAAAATGCAGGCCAGGCAGCCTGCCAGGAATTTGACAAGCAAGGTAAAGATCTGGATTTTTTTTTTTTTTTTCCTTTCGGGGAGCTTATAATCTGCTGGGAGAGAAGAAAGGCATTGCAGAGAAGTTCTTAGGGCTATGAAGGCGGTTGGGGTTTGCCTGCTGATGTAACAAAGCCCTAGCCTGGGGTCTGTGAGGGCAGTAAGGGGGTATCCACACACTGTTTTCGGTATTTCCCCCAAAGCTTAATAGAAACTGCGCACCAAGCTATGATGCGGTTACACGAGTTAATTAAAACATCAAGTTCCTTTATGTTGCCAGAAATTAGACCAATTTAGTATAGAAACCTTGGTTATCTCAGACGAATCGGATGCTCTGATTAGAGTTTGAAATCTGCTAAATAAGAACGAGAAGAATATTACGTATTAAATGCATCCTGTTCAGTAGTCAGAATCATTCAGTGCATGGGGTTCACGGGGGAAAATACGAAACCAGACACTTCGTGGTGACAGAGTAAGAGCCTTTCAAAACAGTTTCAGCTAAAAACAAAAGACAAAAATAGAGAAGGAACATAGTGCTATCTTTAAAAGTAACGGACTAAGCCAGTTTCCTCCCTTCCGGGCCCCTAGGATTTGTGGCACGAAGAGAGGAAACAGGGAGAAGAGAGGTCTGACATGTCATGTCCCCTGCCCCACCTGCCAGCAGACAGCGGACAGCAGCTTCTTTGCTTGTGGCCTTCGCTGATCTGAAGAGGCTAGGCCCCCTCTGGCAGGCAGGTTTCACGGCAGCTTATCGCTCCGTCCCCTTGCCAGCACACCTGATTGACCAAGTTGAGGAGCCTGGCCAGACCTCGGGGACTTACCTTGCCCACGCGATTGATGGCGCAGGTGAAGCAGTGATTGGCTATGGCTGCGTTCCGGGCCTCAACTGGCCACATGGACTCACTGTGAGAGAAGAACGAAAGGTGCTAAGTTTCTAACTTCCCAGCCAGACTCTATGGATGCTTAGCCCCGAGTTGCAGGAGCCAGCCCTTCCAGGCCTTCAGTGGGGATGGCCAGGGAGACTTTTTATGCCCATGGGTAACCCTTAACCTAGAAGCAGGCCAGCTTTTTCTCAGCTTGTCCCATGCTCCAGCCCATGGAGCCTTCTGCAGGCAGAAGCAGCCCTGGATCAAATCTTCTCCCTGAGCCTCGAGTTTCCTTTTCGGAAACTTTCTCAAAGGGAGATTGTAAAGACTTAACGACCGTCCGGGCAGGTGAAGCTTCTAGAGGGGCCTGTGTGGCAGGAGCTCCAGAACTGCTACTTCTCATTCCTTCCCTCCTCAAGGGTCAGTGAGGAACCTGCTTTTCAGGCTGGGCAGTCTTACCTGGAAAATGTCAGAGGGAAGCTGAGGGCCTGGAGGCTCTGCACTGCCCTGCAAAGGCTCTAACTGCCTGCCCCAACCCTGCTGTGATGCCTTATACAGCAATCTCCACAGGGGGAGATGTCAGGCCAAGCTAACAGGGTAAACCCAGAGGAATTTAGCTAATGGTGGTGACGGTGGGGGGCAGGGGTAGATCCTGTAGCAGGAGTTACCTCCCCTGAGCCAGTCTCCGTTTCCCAGTGCCTTCTCATTTCCATCTCTAAGTAAGGGCTCTGCTTCTCTTAGTAGTATAGGAAAAGAGGCAGCCCCCAGGCACAGCTAAGCTGTGGGCTTTCCTCAGTCCAGCGCCTACACAGGGGAGGACGTGGCAGGAGACTTGGCCCTAATCAGAGACCCTGTCCTTCTCCAGCCCGCCAACTAAAATGTGCCATGGAATTCAGTGGGCCTTCTGGTCACTAATTATCTCTTGTCTGAGGAACAGCATCATTAAGATTCTGGATTGACAGATATAATGCCCACTTAGAAACACTGAGTGATTGGGAGCAAAATGCCCTGGAATCTTCCTTCCTGTCAGCATGCACCTGGTTTAAATCGGGGAGTAGGTGGAGGGGGTGGATGCTTGTCACAAGCCCAATTCTCAGGAGGATTCACGTGTCTGGGTGGAAAAAAAAAAAAATCACAGGCTTGATTGAGGGGACTCATTTTGCTGCTTTTTTCTACCAGCTGCTAAGCTGAGCTGACAAAACTTTTAAGAAAGGAGTTTTACAGAAACACACCCATAAATGACATTTTCAAGAATTAAATAGACAGTTGCAGGGCGAGTGCCATAAAACATCTTTCTTGCAATTCTCCAGGGAGGGTGTACTGCGTAGGACTCAAACCTACAGCTGGCAATAAAACTTAGGCTCTCAAAACAAGCGAGGGAAAGGAAGCCGGAGGTTCGTGAGAGCCCAGCGCGTGCTGGAATCACGGAGATCCCAGTGGGGGTGTGGGGACATCTGCCATATTCCCAGTGTGGCTACACGAGCCCCTAAAAATAATCAGAGTGGGAAGATGAAATGCAGCGAGGGAAAGGGACAGCGGCTTTCGAACTGCATGGCAGAAGTCTCCGACCACACGGGCTGCATAGGATTGTCAGGATGAGGTGCTTTTATCGAAAAGCACTTCAGCTCTATTGTGTGCTTAGGATTGTAAGACCCCAAAACGAGTGAGGACACCCTGCTGAACCACAGCGAGCAGGGCAGCGGGAGATGCCAGACATCGGGATAGATGATTCTGGAAGCTGGCAGCCGATGCTTGTGTAAAGCTGGTGGGGATTTGCCCAGCATCGTGCTTAAAAGCACTCATAATCAATTCCGCAAATAATCATTTATCATTTAAAGAAAATCATCCAGAATTGCACCATCCTAATAAATGATCTTTTGTAATGTTTCCGCACTCCATGACCATCTTGGCAC
>NW_011888804.1:11346264-11357500 GCF_000151845.1 Pteropus vampyrus
GAAAACACTTTGCTGGTTAAAAACAAGTTTCAGAGCCACTTGGCTGGTCTGTTAAGGACCCTCTCAGCTCCGACTCCCTTATTTGCTCCTCTTATCCAGAAGCCCACCCTCCATGCACTGGATGCTGCAGACAGGAGGTTTAGGAATCCACAGCGCCACCTCGGCTCCCCCAGGAGCACAGCAGCTGTGACGGAGAGGAGAGCTAATGCTGGCCAGACACTCACTACTCCGGTCACTTTAAAAGAGGAGCTTTTTTGAATCCTGACAACTCTGGGGGCAAATGGTGAGGATCATTATCATCTCAGGGTTTAGAGTCATAGCAAAGGATAGTGTTTCACAGCAGAGAAGCTCTTTAGGAGGGATTGTAATTGATTTTTTTTTTTTCATGGAAAAGTTGGTTAAATATGCAACATGCAATCCCAGGGCTCGGATTCGTTAGCTGTGTTGGTGGTCACGCCTGCCTGTTACCTAACCCACCTCCAAGAACCCTCCCAAATCCCGCCTGCTGAGGGACCTGAGTGCTCCGATGGTGGCCGACGGGTTGAAGATGATCTCGGCCCCGTTGATGCTGTACATGAGCCAGTTGAGGGGGTGGTGCCGCCCGTAGCAAATGTTCACCGCGATCCTCCCAAATTGCGTCTGGAACACGGGGTGGCCGAGGTTTCCCTCCATGTAGTAAGTTGACTGGAAAACAAAGGGCCATATATTGAAGCCTCTGAGCTGTAAGATTTCCCTTTCCTTAGACTTGGCAGAAAAAAATGAAATATCACCAGTATTCCAAAAGTGACACTCGTGGGTGTGACTCTACTTTAAGTTTCAAAATTTCAATATGCTTCAAAAACAAAAACACACACACAAAAACCCCCAGACACAATAACTACAAGCCAACCCAAGGGGAAATCACCATGGCTTAAGCATTTACCCACAGTTTCTTCTGTGACATACCAAAAAAAACCCCAAAGCAACTTCCCACAGTATTTCCAAGGAGAAACTTTGATTAGGTTTCAGTCATGGTACAGCTAAAGGCTGAGGTTTGGTCAGTGTTAACATAAGTTGGTCAATGTCCTCACCAATCACATGTTCCTATAAAGAAGGTCAGAGCCGAAGAGACCAGAAGCTCATCCAGAGCAACCCTTGCCTGCTAGGGGAAGGACACCGGAGCCCGAGTGGACATGTGACTTGCCCAGCTCACTCACTCCCATCTGAGACTAGAACACACACCCTGACAGTGCTCTTCTCCACAAAGTCCCTGGGCATTCTGCCTGGGGCTAAGGACGTCCCTGCTGGGCAGACAGGTGGGATACAGTCCTGCCATCCCTCCCTCTTCACCTGCCCCCTCGGGGTGCTGGCTCTGGGACATTTTCATGGATGGTGCTGGGGTTAGGGTGGAGGGCAGGTTGGGGTCCCAAACAGATCTGCTCCTGGAGCATTTCTCAGCCTCCCATTAATTTCAAAATTTTCCAGGGTCGGGCAGCAACCAGGAAGTGCACATGTGCTAGACACCAGAGCAGATCCTGGGGCGTCGAGACAAGCCCTTCACTGTCTGCAGGGAGCTAAAGATTAATCTCAGGGTAAACAGCCAAGGGACACGTCCTCCTGCCCCCAAGTCCAGCTGTTACTGAGAAACGCTGGGTTCTCCTTTCTCTCCAGGGAGCCTCGGCTAGCTTTACAGATCCTTTCTCATCCACCTGACCAGCCTGAGAGCGGCTGGGACTCCCACACATCAGGGATAGCAAAGAAAGACTGGAAACATCACATCCTGAATAACTGTTTATTACAGATCAAGTTCAGATTTCATCTTAGGTATTAGGTAGAGTTCATTTTCCTCCTTCAAATTTCCACTCTCCCCATCCTACCCACCCACAAACTGGCATTAACCAAACAAAACAGCTCCCCTGACTTATACCCTGATCTCGGGGATGAAGCCCCACCTGATACATATGTGCACACATTCACCAACTGTCACCCAACATGTGGACATGGCTGACTCAGTTCCCACATGAGCCATGGACAAGGACCCCCACTCTCCAAACGAGGACTAGGCTGTGACGGGCGAGGAGCTCAGAGCCTGAAAGGGACTGTAGGAATTATTTCATGCTTGTGCACAATTTTTTGGTTTAATTTATATATTACTTACTTAAAAGAAGAATTTCAGGAAGTCAAATTAGGTAATATTAAAAAAAAAAATACCCCTCTGTGCTAAAAGTGTTTGGGACTCTCCCGGGAGTGCCCCCTGAATCTTGTCTGCCTGTGTGATGTGGGGTAATGTGGGGAGGCCCCTGGGTGCTGCAGACACACTATGTTCCAGTGTCGCATAATGTGACATGACCCGACACAGAACTTCCCTGACAGAAAGGCTCAGGGAGATTAGGCACAGAAAAGTGAGTGAGCCAGGTTGGTGATCTGAGGGGCAGCTCACCTCATTGAAATCGCCCACTCTGGGGATGTGGTTTTTCCTGGTCTTGCCCAGGACTGCTCCAGAATTGGAGATCACCACAGCTGTGTTCCACAAAACGTCCCCGTGCTCTCCATCTCGTTCCAGGATGGGGGACACCACCACCATGTCATGCTTCTTTGCCAGCTGGAAAAATGATAAACATAGCAGAGTCCTATTTTCAAATGAACTGCCATAGATATTTTATTGAAGAAGTTAGTGGTTCTTCTAAATAACCAGCCTTGGTTCAGAGCCATCACTCGTCGTTTGGAAAACTAAATGCCAGTGTCCTGAGCCCCAAGCTCAGCAAAATAAGAGTAATCATTGCCCTGTGCTCTGTTGGTGGGAATGTAAGATGGTGCAGCCCCTGTGGAAACAGTATGGCAGGTCCTCAAAAATTAAAAATAGAATTACCATATGATCCAACAGCTCCACTTCTGGGTACAATCCAAAAGAATTGAAAGTAGGGTCTCAAAGAGATATGTGCACACCCAATGTTCACAGCAGCATTATTCACAGTAGCCAACAGGTGCAAGTAACCCAAGTGTCTATCAGTGGGTGACTGGATAAACAAACGTGGTATATCCATACAAGGGGATATTATACTATCTTAAAAAGGGAAGAAATTCTGTCACATGGATGCCATCCTTAACATGGATAACCTTGAGGACATGATACTAAGTGAAATAAGCCGGTCGCAAAAGAACAAAGACAGTGTGAATCCACTTATGTGAAGTATCGACAGTAGTCCAATTTGTAGAAACAGAAAGTAAAACTTTGGTTGCCAGCAGCTGGGGGTGGAAGGGAGTATTTTGGTGGGTATAGAGCTTCAGATTGACAAGATGAAAAGGTTGTGTCGCAACACGGTGAATGTACTCAACAGTACCGAACCGTATACTTAAACATGGTTAAGATGGTAAATTTTACGTGTCTTTTTTAAAACAATAAAAAAAGAAATAAAAAAAGAATAATCATTGTACTTTTCATCTATATCTTCTTAAAAAAGGCTCTCCGACACTGAATTCTTTTTGTCTCAAATAAGAGCATCAGAACCTGGTGATCACGGGGATGAGCAGCCCCAGCAGGTCATTTGTCCTCAACTCTAACAAGCCTGTCATTACCTCTGGCCTTAATGACAGGAGAGAGGGAATGGCTCGGGGGTGGAAGGTGATGCTATAAGCCATGTTAGGGCGGCCATAAGCCCCTTGGCCACTCTCGATGCAGACGTGTGTCCCCTGGCACCAATTCTCATTTCTACTCTTCCTTTTCTCTTCCTCTAGCCCTAGGTCGGCCATGTCATCTGCAATTGCCTCCTAACCAGTCCCCTTCCTCTTTTCTTCCATAGCACAGAATCGACAACCTGGTGGACGAGACATTTTTTTTCCCCTATTTTCTGAGAACGCTGATGTTTAGAATCCCAAGTCAGTATTGACAGAACCACCATGATTACAGTTCTGCTCCCAAAACCCCTAAGTACATGTATAAAGTCTGAAACGGGACATGGAGAAATGACAGGAGTTCTTTTGTTTGAGGTGAGAATAAAGATACGTTACCATTTGTAACCTCTTTGAACATTAGGGTTTTTTTTCTTTTTGACAACAGTTTTATCAAGATATAATTCACAAAGCATAAAACTCATTCTTTCAAAGTGTGTCGTTCAGTGTTTTTTTTTTTTTTACTTTTTAAAAATTAATTAAATAATTAAATTTCTTTTATTTTTTTTATTCTTATTTTTCAATTACAGTTGACATTCAATATTATTTTATAGTAGTCATTCAGCGGTCTTCAACACATTCACAGAATTGTGCAACCATCACCACAATCTAATTTTAGAATATTTTTATCATCCCAGATAGAAACCTCATACCCATTAGCAATCACTCTCCATTCCCTCTCATTGTCCAGCCCCTGGCAACCACTAATCTGCTTTCCGCCTCTGTGTATTTTCCTATTCTGGACATTTTGTATAAATGAGATCATACAAGATGTATCACGAGGTTTAATAAAGAAAAGTGAAGACCAATTTCTATGCCGATGAGACAAGCCATGTAGAGAAGTTTACATAATTCCGGCAAACGGCAAGTGAAGGAGCACAGTTCTGGACAAGAACTCAACTTTGTCCCTGGTCCCCAAGTGCCAGCTCTGCCTTTTGCCACTGTAGAACCTACTATCGGGTCACCGCCAGGCCACCCTTCCCTGGCTGCAGTTCTCTCCCTGAAAAAAGCCATTAAGAGCCCTTCTGGCTCTGAAACTCTTATGATTTTAAGTGAAAGTACAGTAAAAAAAAAAAAAAGGGTAGCAAGGAGTCTTATCTAACCTTATCTGGCAAAACAAGCACCAAGCGGATGCATTTTCCATGGTGAGGAGCCACACCCAGCAGCTGTGGCCTTGCTCTGGGACCTGCACATGTCTGGCAGCTACTGCCAGAGGAGCAGTTAATGTCCTACCTTCTGACAGAACCTGGTGGTGGGCCCATCCTCTGCTGACTCGGCAAATTCCGTCCAAGGAAGCGTCTCTCTTGTACAGAAAGCAAAGGGCATGGCTGCAGAGAGGAGAAAGGTCAGAATCATAACCAGTGCTCATGGCCTGGCGGTGGAGGGTCCCAGCCTAGTGCCTCGGGCTACTTTACGAGTCTTGTCCCTGGCTGTGGACACTGGGCAGACCCTAACCTTTCAGGCTTCATAGCAAAACAAGGGGCTAGGCCAAATGTTTGTCCTACAGTCTTACAAGCAATTACAGCACAGGCTTAAACAGATATTTGCACACTTGTGTTCACAGCAGCATTATTCATAAGAGCTGAAAGATGGAAGTAACCTGAGTGTCCACTGATGGATAAATGGATAAACAAAATGTGGTGTATACACACAATGGAATATTCTTCGACCTTAAAAATTCTGACGCATGCTACAACATGGGTGAACCTTGAAGACATTAGACAGTCATAAAAGGACAAATGGCTACAAGATTTACATGAGGTACCTAGAATAGGCAAACTCACGGAGACAGAAAGTAGAATATTGGTTGCCAGGGGCTGTGGGGAGGGGAGAATGGGGAGCTGTTGTTTAACTGGGACAGAGTTTTAGTTTGAGACGATGAAAAAATTCTGGAGATGGTGGTGATGGTTGCCCAACAATGTGAACATAATTAATGCCACAGAACTGTACACTTAAAAATAGCTAAAATAGTGTTATGTTGTGTCTGTTTACCACAATGGAAAAATGTATATATACATATTTTAATTTGCATATGGTACGGCCCCAAACTGCTCCCAACTGGCAGATCCTGAGCTGCTGGGCGGTCTGTAGATTGATAAGAGCATAGTCAAGACTCCTCGGGGGCGGTATCAGAGGCCACTGAGGATAGCACTGGGACTGTGGAGCATCACCACATGAATGTTCCTCCTCCGGGGACATGGAAATCCGCTCACTTAATGACCACACAGGAAGTTTGGGAACCATTGGATAGATTAAGCAGCCCCTAAGGATAGTGCATTACTGTCACGGGCTGCTTAATGGCAGGAATACGTTGAGAAAAGAATCATTAGGCGATTTCGTCATTGTGTGAACATCAGAGTGCACTTACAGAAACCTGGGTGGTATAGTTTACGACACACCTAGACTGTACGGTACAGCCTATCACGCCTGGGCTACAAATATGTACAGCATTGTTACTGTACAAAACAATACAAGATGATGTCAAGCACAAAATAAAATGATGCAAGTGAGAGACATGGTAAACACGAGATGTGTGAGGCTACTGTCGGCCTAACAATGCATACTGTTTTACAGCAAACTTTTTTTTTTTAAAACGCCTACAGCACCTGGTATTCCTAGGTGGTCTCCCATCCAAGTACTAACTAGGCCCGACCCTGCTTAGCTTCTGAGATCAGACGAGATCGGGCACGTTCAGGGTGGCATGGCTGTAGACCAAACTTTTTTTTAAATAAATAATAAGAGTATACTCTAAAATAATGATTAAAAAGCATAATATAGAAAATACATAAACCAGTCACAGTCAGTCGTTTATTATCATTATCAAGTATTACGTACTACATGTAATGATATGTGCTATACTTTTATATGGCAGGCAGTGCAGTAGGTCCGTTTACACCAGCATCATCGCAAACATGTAATGTGTTGCGCTATGATGTTACGATGGCCGTGATGTCACTAGGTGATAGAGATTTTTCAGCTCCACTGTAATCTTATGGGACCATTGTTGTATATGTGGTCTGTTGTTAACAGAAATGTCATTTTGTGGTGCATGACTATATTCCTACGACCTCCGGCTAGATGCCACCGGGGGGCGAATTAAATAGAAAATTTCATTTTTGTTTACTTTTTTTTTTTTTTCCAAATGGTAGGTAAATATATATGTAGTGACAGTTCAAAGAACACTACCTATACCAGGTGCAAATGGCGGTTTCCTGCATAGGAGAGGGAAGGGCCTGCAGTGGGGGTGGGTACCTGGGACCTTCGGCTATGTGTGTTCCGTCACTCCACAGCCCCAGCCACACTCTTTAACACCGCTAGTCTGACGGCATGAACTGGTACCTCACCACAACTGAATGTGCGTTTTCCTTATCACCAGTGAGGGGGCACGCCTTGCTATGAGGTCACTGCCTTCCGGGTTTGTTCTCTAGGCCATCTTGTTAGTATCCTTTGCCCATTTCCTACTGAGCTGTTTGTCTTTTTCTTTTTGGATTACTGAATTCTTTGGATCAATTCTGTATATTCCTTAGATCTCCCTCCTCCTAATAACCCAAGTCCATTTCTTTCAGAGGGATTAGCCTAATGGAAGTTTCCAGATGCTTGCTGTTGTTCTGGTTGCCTTGAACTGAATAACCTGTGGGGAAGGTTTACAGAAAGCTGTGTGATATGACTGATGAGTGATCTAACTGGTTGCCACCCATTTGGGGGTAATAATTGTAGCCAACCTTTCCCAAACATGTACCAGGTGCCCAGCATAGTGCCAAGCCCAGGAATAGGCAGCCTGTCCTCGATACTCCTGTCAAGTAGGTGTGACTCTCCTTGCTTCACAGAGAAGGAAGAGAAGCATTACCCTTCCAATCCCTTCCAGTCCCAGGAAGCCTGGAACTAAGATGAAGAGGCCACCAATGGTGGTGGCCCATGGAGGCACCAACATGGGCACCAGGCTCTGCCAACAACAGTCCCAGGGGCCGTGGCACCAGGCTCAAGACTCCCCAGGCTCCTCTTCAGTGAAGAGGGATAAACTGTTTTAAGAAAGCCAACAAAAAGGCTGTTGATAACAACAACAATAAAAAAAAAAAAAAAAAGATCCTTAATGACCATTTATTCTCAGCTTTCAGAGCATTAGAAGAGACTCACATGCCCCATGAGAATAAAGCCTTCCTTTCTGATTTCATTTCAGGTTGCTAAGCTCTCCAAATTTCTCTATTTCCATTTTAATGGCTTCTTTTCCTGTTTGCACAACCACTGTAATGTAAACTGACTTTCAAAACAAAGATGTGGAATAGAAGTTGGGGGAGACTGGCTGCAAAGTCCCAACTACGATTTCAAATTAGAGAGAAAGGGGGTTCCCCATTGATTGAACCAACACTCCTGGAGTCAGGCTGTAAACCTAGCCCTGGCCCTGCCCTCGGGAGCTGCCAGATGACATGGGGGAGCTGAGTTATAACCTGGTGTGGCTGCATGACACTACAGAGTGCTTAGTTCTGTGTTAGGCAAGTCCCCAGGGCCTCTCAAAGGAGGAGGTGTATGTGCTAGGCCTTGATGAATAAGTGGGAATTTTCTAGATCCTAAAACGGGAAGAAGTTGCTTAACCCATCCAATAAATACTTTTTCATGCCTGTCATGTACTAGGAATTGTTCAAGCCACTACAGATAAAATGGGGGTAGGGGAATGAATAAACAAATGTGGTATTTCATCTAATAGAATATTACGCAGCCATAAAGAGGAATGAAATTCTGACACATGGATGGACCTTGAAAACTTTCTGCTGAGTGAAATAAGCCAGACACGAAAGGACAAATACTGTACAATTCCACTTATATGAGGTACCCAGAGTAGCCAAATTCATAGAGAGAGAAAGTAGAATAGAGGTTATGAAGGTGGGAGAGGAGGGGGAGTTATTGTTTAACGAGTACAAAGTTTTCATTGGAGATGATGAAAAATTGGGGGGTATTGATAATGGTGATAGTTTTTGAATGTATTGAATGTCACTGAATTGTACATTTACCAATGGTTAAAGTAATAAATATTATGTATATTTAATCACAGTTAAAAATTTATTTTTACTATTAAAAAATAAGGGTGGGGATTAAGATGGGAAAAATAAACGAACCTAGTCACTGGCTTTATGGAGCTTACAGTCTAATGAAAGAGGCAGAAAAATCTAAAGTATCGCACAAACAAGAGGAGAAGTACACACATAACAAGAAATGTAAGAAAACGGGAGATTGGACTCACACCCTTGCTTTTTCCTGAAACCCCACCAACATGAAAGTACAGGGACTTTTATGCCAAGGTAAAAATCCACCAGGACGAGTCACTGAAAGACAATGGCAACAACACATAGGAGGCGAGAGAGCCAAAGGATGCATGATATCTTAGAGGACTGAGAAAATCGAGTCGCCCTGGCAGTGGAGGAGGCCAGGAAGCATCCACTTTTACTGCAGACCCCTCAAAAGCTCAGGAGTCAGAGGCATCAAGGAGCTCTGCAGGCGAAGCAGGAAGAAGTGACAAAAAAGGATGGGTCAGAAGTCTGTTTAAGAAGCCGTTAGAAGCCTGCATCCCTCCTCCACTGTGAGAGGCTAGAACGTGCCCCTCACACCCCAGCAGAAGGCTAGAGGCTCACTCTCCAGACAGTTAAACAGAGGGTCTTTGGCCTTGGGGAAACTGGAACAGATAAAGGCAAGTACGGTGTCCGAAACAGAGGAATTAAGTAAACGTCAGCATACGAGACCCCTGTTCTCTTTCTCTTCTTGGCAGGAGATTAGAAGAAACTTCTCTGGAGTATCTGACCAGTCGGAAAAGAATGACCCAAAGACAGTGCCATGGGGGACTATGTAACAAATACCTAAATAGGGTCATCCTATCATGAAGTTCGGTAAAGGAATTCCTCCCCAAAACTCAGAGATTGCAATTTGCTTTTTAATCCCCAATTCTTAAAATCAGTCATGAAAAAAATGACCAACTGAAGTAAGTAGGAACCATGCAGAGAGAGGAAAAAAAAAACCAGTACTTAATATCCTCAGAGATAAGGGAAGATATTGCAACTATAAAATAAAAACAGGATGTGATAAAATAGGGACTTTCAGACCAAAAGAACTCTAATAAATTCAAAATATGAGAGCAGAAAAGAAAGATTGAATAGAAGGCTGAATGACAAATGAGATAAAATTTACCAGAAAATTGAGAAAAAAAGACAAAGAGATGAAAAACAGGAGGAAATATATTTTAATAAATTAAGGATCTAGCCCAGGGTTCCAATATCCTCTTAGTAGGATCACAATAAGAGAGAAAAAAAGATGGGAGAAAATCACTAATGAAACAATATATGAAA
Source organism: Pteropus vampyrus (assembly GCF_000151845.1). Taxonomy (NCBI): domain Eukaryota; kingdom Metazoa; phylum Chordata; class Mammalia; order Chiroptera; family Pteropodidae; genus Pteropus; species Pteropus vampyrus. The sequence goes on from NW_011888804.1 coordinate 11,356,245, forward strand.
ATTTCCTGGATCTGAAGGACCCAGGTTTCTAGACTGAAAGAACCCACTGAGTACTTAGAATAATGGATTAGAATAGATTCAAACAATGGCCCATCGCTGTGAAATTTCAAAGTATTAGAGAATAAGAGAAGCTCCTACAACCTTCCAGAGAAAAACAAACAGGTCATAAACAATGGGGTCATAAATCAAAATAGCTTTAGACTAGTCAACAACAACCAAAGCCAGAAGACAATGGAGCGAGGTGTGTTTATACTTCTGAAAGAAAATTATTTCTAACCTAGAATTCTATACACAACCAAACTATCAAGTAAGTTGTAGGAGGAACATATTTTCAAATATGCCAGGACCCCAAAAGTTTACCTCATATGTGTTCGTTCTCAGGGAACTATAGTTGACCCTTGAACAATACAGGGGTTAGGGGTGCTAACTCTTTGCCCAGTCGAAAATCTCCATATAAATTTTGACTCTCCCAAAACTTAACTATAGCCTATTGTTGATCAGAAGCCTTACCAATAACATAAACAGTCTATTAACACATATTTTGTATGTTGTATGTTTTATATACTGTATTCTTACAAGTAGATAACCTAGAGAAAAGAAAATACTATTAAGAAAATCAGAAGATGGTTTTGGCAGCAAAACAGACACATGGACCAGTGGAACAGAATCGAGAGTCCAGAAGTAAATCCATATTTATATGGGCAAATAATTTTCAACAAAAAAGCCAAAAACATACAGTGGAGAAAGGAAAGCCTCTTCAATAAATAGTGCTGGGAAAATTAGAAGGCCACCTGCAAAAGAATGAAATTAGACTGTTGTCTATCACCACACACCAAAATTAACTCAAAATGGATTAAGGACCTGAGTATAAGACCTGAAACAATAAAATGCATAGAAGAAAACATAGGAATTAAACTCAAGGACTTTGGTCTTGAAGAGAATTTTATGAATTTGACCTCAAAGGCAAAGGAAGTAAAATCTAAAATAAATGAATGGGATGACATCAAACTGAAAAGCTTCTGCTCAGCAAAAGAAATTGTCAACAAAGTAAAGAGACGACCATCTTAATGGGAAAATATGTTTGCAAGCGACGCCTCCGATAAGGGCCTAATATCTAAAATATACAAAGAACTCATACGATTCAATAACAACAAAAAATGAGCAGAGGGCCTGAACAGACACTTCTCCCTAGAGGACATACAAATGGCCTACAAACATATGAAAAGATGCTTAACATCGCTAGCTGTTAGGGAAAT
>NW_011888804.1:11358293-11391530 GCF_000151845.1 Pteropus vampyrus
AGAGCTGATATAACACTGAAAAACTAGGAAGCAGCGACACAAACAAAGGTAGATTCCAAAGGAACCAGCGAAGAGCTGAAAGTAGCTGCCTCTGACGAAAAGGATAGCCCTTTTTTTTAGTAACCCACCTGGTTGACCCAATTGCCTCTCAAGCATGAGCATGTATGATTTTTGATAAAAATAAAAATGAAATAAAGAAAAGGTACCTGGTACCATAGGTATACAATAGGGACCCAATTTTAGATAGGGAGGTGGGCTCTGAGCTGAGAGTTGAAGGCTGAGCAGGGTTAACTAGACAAGAGGAGGGAACAGCCGATGCAATGTCCTGGAAGGAGGGAAAGGAGGGTGCCTTAGGGAAGTGAAAGATAAGGGAGGCCAGGGGAGAGCCCAGCGGAGAGGAGGCTGCGGGGGTGGGGGAAGGAACCGTGCAGAGCTGTGTTTTGAAAAGGTCTTCCCTAGAAGGGGCCAGAGTAGAGGGCATGAGACCAGCTAGAGGCAATTACAGAAGTCACTGTGAGAGCCGATGGTGCCTTGCACCAGGGCGGTGGTAAGGAGGAGGGAGGAGGGAGGGAATGGATTCAAAACTATTTGGGAGGAAGAACTGATATTACCAGATGACAAACTGGGGCGTGTGAGAGGAAGGGAGGTTGGGGTTCCTGGGTTGCTGGTGTTGTTGACAAAACCTTTCTATGGATGAGAAAAGGAGATTTTTTTTAAAAAACTGGGTAGCAAGCACTCTTAACAACATGGAAAAAACACAGCACACTATTGTTTGAGGGCCACAGAGAAAGCACCCCAAGAGAAACTTACTCCACGCCTCCTGGAAACAGATGATATTGACTCCACACATTGCAGCCACCTCTACTATGGTCTCTATGCGTCTGTGAAGGGCAGAGACCTGGCAATTTAAAAATCAAGGATTAGAACCCATTAGTTCTATTGGCTGAGGCCTTTTTTAGAACTCATCGCAATGCATTTGGCACAACCACCCTCATCCAACGAGCTGCAAGAGGATGAGCAGGGTGGGGAAGTTCTGATATTTCATACTGTCATCAGGTCCAAAATCTGCCACAAAACGGGGAGCTGCAGAGCCTCTGGGGTCCCCCACACACTCAACGCTGCCTTTCCGAGCCTCGGTTTCCTTGTCTAGAGAATGGGGAGAACTGCCTGCCTTGTGTGCTGCTTACTGTAAGACCAGGACCATTCCCTGCGGAAACTGTTCCCTCGCCCCAGGATACAGTCCCCTTTCCACCACCCTGCATTCAAGGTTTTGGGGATGCCTCGTCCTGCCACTTTTATTTTTGTGTGTACCTTATCATCGAATGACTTGCCTTTCCCAGCTGTGCCCTTGGCCAGGAATGTGCTTCCTTCCCCCACTCAATCCTCCTCCCTGGATGGGGAGGATTATCCATGTCATGTGTCACTCACAGAGGGGAGACTCTCCCAGGAGTATTGAGGTACCTCTGTGCTCCCCAGCCTACGTGTGCCCCTTTGGTGGTGTTGTTCCCATTGTGCTGTCATGTTCTTCCACTGTCTGTCGCTCCCATGACCCCATGAGCTCCTTCAGAGCAGGGGGAAAGTGTCCTCATCTTCTCTGTGTCCTCAGTACAACAGCTGGCTCCCAGGAGACAGTCGGAAGTGTTTGTTCAAAGAAAGACCGGAGGAACCAGGCTGAAAACCCAGAGAGCACAAATTTTTTACAGTGCTCTCTATCTCCCCTGTGAGACTGCACGCCAGGGCCCCACAGATGTTCCCGGGGCAGGGAGCAACAGTAGGCAAAAAGTGCTTCTAGGCGTTTTGGGGCTGAAAACAGCACCCTTGCCCTTGACGACCTGACAATCTGGGACAGTCGAGGACACTTGTTCACAGTCAACTAACCTGGAGACAAAAAGTGAACAGAGAACCAGAAATCTTTTAATCCAACAAAAGCTGAGGAAGAACCAACGTGAAAGACAATGCAGAACCCAACCTGGAATCCAACTGACCTTAGGTTTCTCTAGAATCCCTGAGAATTCTCAAGCATGCTCTATCTGGAGATACGTCTGCAGAGAAAGCCTGGAAAGTTTGAGCAGCTAGAGGAAAGTGGTGAAGTGTATACAAGAAACCACCTGCGTCCGTGAAAACATATTTCTTTAGGGAAATACAACGTGCCATCACATTGATAGTAATAGTAAGATCATAAGCAAATGCCTGTCATAGTCCTGCAACCCTGCAGGCACCATCAGCTGACAGACATCTGAGTATAGTGAGTCTCGCCCTTAGGAACAAGGCAGAGAAACACATCAACGAACGGATGGGTCCTGACTGGTGTGCATTGGCAAGTGGCCTTTTGGCAGGAGACTGAGAGGCAGAGTTCCCTGGAGAAAGCATGAGCCAGCCAAAAGGGCACCATCTCAACTGGTAAATGGAACAATGGATCAATCACAGGAGAGGAAGTGAGGGGTAGGTGGAAAGGACAGGGAGGAGCGAGAGGAAGGCAGAGAAAGGGGAGGAGCCAGAAGAGAAAGAAGAGCCAGAGACACAGGGAAGGCGGGTGGCTAGGGCCGAAGTATCTGGATGACCATCTGACCACTCGATGTGCTTGCGGACCTCGAGTGAGTGGCCAGCAGGGCACTGTTGGGTGTGTTCAAAACACAGAATGGGCCATGGCCTGTTTATGTATTTACGGTCAAAAGAGGCTGCACCTGTTTCGCCACAGGGGCATCTGCAGGCAGGGGAGTTCTGTTCTGAACAAGCCCCACACGCACGGTCCGAGGTCGCCTCAGCTGCTCCTCTGCGGCCTCGAAGGCGTAGCCCTGCAGCTCAAAGTCCCTTTCGGAGGCGAATTCGAAAGCCCTGCTGGGCAGGTCTAGCTTCCTAAACGGGCAGGAAAGAAGAGGGGAGATGATTTGCATGAGGCGTGCGGAATTTAAAATTTCCCCAACCCCACAGTCTTTCATCGGGTAGAGAAGAGGTGCTGCGTCCTGGTTAGAAGGCAAACGGAGCAGCCAGTGCCAGAGCATGGGGAGTTGGAGCGGGGCCTGGCAGAGAGCGGGGGGCCTGCCTGGCTGGGCGGGAACGAACACCGCACAACACACACGGAGTGTGGACTTCGTCAGTCACTGGGGAGATTTCAGCAGCGGGGTGGCAGTGGTCAGGCCTGGCCAAAGGAGGAAGCAGGGTGAGGGGTGGGAGCGGCAGGTGACCCGTCGAGAGTTGACCTTTTAGAGATGCTGAAATCGGTGGGGATTAAAGTCTCAGCGGTCAGCACAGAAGTGAGGGAATGGATGCCCAGACGAGTTCTAGATACGGCTGGGTGGAAAGGCCAGGGCTGAGGCATGAGGGAAGGCCCTGTGACCCTTCACCACCAGGGACTGCAGGTCTCCAGTGTCCCCACTGTCCTGTTTTGCTGCTGCTCCTGCCAGAGAACGGGGCTGGTGTGTGTGTGGAGAGTGTTCCATGCACGTGCTGGGGCTTGGTGGGGGCCCAAGTGTCCAGACCAAAGGCCCAAGCACTCATCCTGGTTTGTGGTTTATTAACAAAGGCAAGTGGATTATTTACAAAACCTCCCACTGAAGTAACCATTGGCCAAACATCTCTGGTGCCTGTTGTGCCCAGGACGGAGGCCAAACCCACAGGGGGATGGGGGCTTGACCCCTGGCCAGGAAGGCCTTACCATCTAGGGATGAGATGGTTATGAAATACCCAGAGAACACATCAAAAAATAACCTGACAGCCATTATCTAATAATAATATTTCCCTCCTACTTTAAGTCACTTTCTTAAAGATGTTTCTTTCAAAATCACAGCCCTGTCAGCCCAAGCCCCCTGTCGCCGCCCCCTGCCAGGCGGTTTCCATGTGATCTCCTTGACAGCTCAGCGCTGGGTTCCACCCCTGACAATCAGCCTGCTTTTCAACTAGTCAGGGTTCTGTTAGCTTCAGCAGGTTGGAAATAACAGCAAGTGCCCCCAGCAGTGCCCACACTGTGCCTTCTCTTGCCGTGACTGCCTCAGAGATGGTCCTCCTGCCCTCAGGCGGCAGGGCCCCCCATCTCGGCAGGCCTCCACCCCAGGTTAAGTCTCTGTGTTGGACAGGAGGAGAGAAGGGTGTGTTTGTTTCCCCTAAGGCCTATGGGCCAGGGAACCGGACTGCCCTTTGAGAGAGCTCCTGGCAGCCCCACCCTCCGCCTGAGGTCTCACCCCAGGAAGATATCAGGCAGATGAGGTCTTGTTTTGGGTTTGCGAGCCCTGCTATAACCATCACTTGGATGATGTCCCTCAGTCTCTGGTCATCTCTCCCCATCCAGCCCACAGCTGTCTGCTCTCCCCATCTTTCCACAGCCATCAGCCTCATTATTCCAAGATATACGACCTTCCTGCCTCCTCACCATCTATGCTGAGTGCTGCCTCCATCTTTGTACCTCCCCAGTTCCCTGCGAGGTTTCCCCACCCTGCTCTGAAACAGGGGGCCCATCGCTGAGTCTTGGGGAACCCAACCAACCTCGAGCCCCATTCCATAAACATGTGCTGTGTCTACCAAAGGCTTGTCTCGGGGATGTGGTGAGGCACAGATCAGCCATGGCCCAGGAGGGGCGGAGACCAGCAAATGAGCCACGACTTCACTGGGGGGAGGGGGAATAGGAGGGGTGGAGGATCTGTGCTGCCCACTACCCTCCCTTGGTCCCCAGAGTTGGCTTTCTGCCCCTCTGCCCCTCATCCTGCTACTAAGGGCCCCACCTCTCACTTCCAACTTCAAGGAAAGCCCACTACTTAGCCCCAAGACACCCTCCCGCCCCACCCCTTCCGCTGGGCCCCCACATCTCCGCCCAGGCTCAAGGCAGACCTTGCCTGAGGGAACTCAGCTCCTGCTTCTTCAGTAACCTTTCACTTCTGGAACTTCATCTTTCCCCTTCTAATGGCTCTTTACCATCAGCATTTTAAATAATTAAACTAGAGCTTTGTTATGAAAGAAACACATATTCATGGGAGAAAAAAAAAAAATCGAACAGTGGAAAAGGGTATCAAAGGAAAAATGAGTCTCCCTCTCCGTCCCATCCCTTAGCCCCAGTCCTGAACTTCGGAGATGACCTCTCTTAACAATGTTTTATGTACCTTCCCGATATTTTTCTTTCTGTACGTGTTTTATAAATACAATAGCATCAGTCTGTATATTCTGCTCTCCCACCTGCCTTTTTCACTTAACAATACACATGGCTTGGACATCTCTGTCCGGCATAGACCCACCATATACACCACTAAAGCTGATTGAGTCTCTCCCATTAAAAAACTAGGGAAAAAAAAAAAGGACGGGGCGGGGGGCGGGGGGAGAACAGGTTCTACACAGGTCCCTTTTATTACCTCACTTGCTCTCTCTCCCCTCCCCTCTGCTGGAAGCTTCCTTGCAATCTTCACCTGCCACACCTTCCTCAGCCCCTGTTCTCAGGCCCCCACGCCCCACCTTGAGCCACCAGCCTTCTGGTTGCTAAAGCCAGCAGACTCCCTGCTGTCCTCATCCTACTAGATCTCCTTATGCCACCAGACACTCTGACCCTGTCCCACTCAGCATCCTTGCTACCCACCCTAGGGTCCCCTACCACTGCATCCTGGCCTCTAGAATCTCCCACAAAGCCTCTGCTTCCTCTGGCCCCTTTAGCACCAGGTTCTCCAGAATCCCACTCTGCACTCCCTCCTCCTTCACCTGGAATAATCATCTCTGGGACAACCCCAAGCTCTGCCTCCCTGCTGAGGCCCATCTCCTCATGGTCCCTGTAGTCGGTTGAACTGTGGCCCCCAAAAAGATATGTCCATATCCTAATACCTAAAACCTGTGAACGGGACCTCATCTGGAGAAAGGATCTTTGCAGATGTAATTAAGGATCTCAAGATAAGGCTATCCTGAATTATATGCGTGAGCCCTAAATCTAGTGACTAGTGTTCTTATAAGAGATGCCCAGAGGAGAGACATAAGGAGAAGGCCATGTGAAGACGGAGGCAGAGATGGGAGTGATGCTGCCATAAGCCAAGGAATGCCAGAAGCTACCAGAAACTGGAAAAGGCAAGGGAGAATTCTCCCCCGGGGCCTCTGGAGCAGTATGGCTCTGCCAACACCTTGATTTTGTACTTCTGGTCTTCAGAACTGTGAGAACAAACATCTTTTGGTTTAAGCTACCAGTGTGTGATAATTTGTTACAGTAGCCCTAGGAAGCTAACAGCATTCCCCATCCAATTCACCAGCCTTTCCCAAAACTGCTTCTCATCAGGTGAATCCACCAGCCATCTGAGTGTGCAAACCAGAAGCTGGAATGATCCTGCCTCCTCTGCCACACCTGCTAGCCACGCTGTCCACTGACCTCCCTGAGACCTCTGGAACCCTTCCTCCTCTCCACCCTCAGACACTCTGTTTGCTTTAGGCCTCCTCATCCTTCACCTGTCCTTTTCAAATTCTTGAAAGGCTCCCATCACCATCAAGACAAGTCCTGCTGCCTCAGCATGGCATACAGAGCCCCCAGGACTCACCCCAGCTACTCCTGCCTCCCCCCTCGGGTGAACCCTACAGTACTCTACACCCACAGTCTCCAAATGAGCATGTCCCCTGGTGTCCGGGCCTTGGCCTAGAATACCTGAACCCTTCCTGTCTCCAAAAGAACTCCTCCATCTCCTTCAGGTTGCAGCTGAAGCGTGGCGCCTCTGGGATGCCTTCTTGACCTGCCCCAACCTTGTACATGTAGATTCTCTAGCTCTCCCTGCATCTTTCTCTCACGATACAGGATAACCATTCAAAGAAAGTCCCCTGAGGGTTGCAACAATGGCTTACTCATCCTTGTATCCCCAGTGCCTGAGACAAAAATAAACGCTCAATAAATGTTTGTTGAATGAACAAATGCTTCTTGGTTCTGGCTGTCTTAAAATTGAGAGTTGATGTTCTTCGGGGATTTCATCTGTCTGGCAGAGGCAAAGGCCTATTTAGCTCATTCATTTAGCAAACGCTTACTAAGCATCATCTTTGTGTTGGGCAGAACAAGTCACAGGAGAGAAGGTGGACTTGTGTGGAGTGCAAAGGGAGTCCAGGGGAGGGGCTGAGGATTCAGGCTCCACCGGGCCGTCACAGAGGCAGCCATGTCCAAGTCAGGCTGTGAGGACTGAACTGGAGTTTAAGTGGGAGAAGATGTTTTAAATGATTCATTTCCTACTTTAGTTTGCAATCCCCTTTATAGCCAAATCCTACTCTATCACAAGAACTGAACAAGTACAAAGGTTTATGCCCTAGAAGTAAAGCCTGGAAGGGCTCAGTGCTGAGTGGAACAGACCAAGAAAAGGAAACAAGAAAAAGAGGAAATGGGGAGCCACTTACTCAGTTACTGTGAACCAAGCCCCAGGATGAGGCCTGGCAGTCACTGGTCAATGGACGTTGGTCCCAATTTACCACCCATTATAATCCCTCCCCACACCTAAGCGACCCAAATGCTCATGTAAAGCCCTTCTTGCAAGGTAGTCCTTACCCTGTTTTCTAGCATGTGCCCTAGTCAATCACCTATGTGGGAAACTTATTTCTCTTTTCCTGCTTTGCCTCTCCCTGACACTCATGAGCCCTCTATCTCTTTTCCCAGGAGAACATACCCACCTCACCCTTCAAACAAACCTTTTCTCATCCCTGGAACTGTAGCTTGAGACACTCCTTGCTTTAAGACACCTTCTTGACATCTTCTTTGGGAGCCTCAACTCTAGAAGACTTTGCCCATGATAAACCTTGATAAGGTTCGGTAGAAAGTGGTATTCCAGCCTGAGCACACTAGAGAGGCCTTGAAGGTCATCCAGTCCTGGTACTCCTCTTTGGGTATGATGAGCCCTTTCTGACCAAATTCAGTACCCCTCCCACCCCCAAAGATGGTTATTCTACCTTTATCATCCACTAGCTGTGAAAACACCTTTGTATTTGAGGTCTGACCTCCTTACAGTAACTCCACAGCAGCTGGAAGATGGGAAGCACTGATCCAATCAACACCCTCATGTTTACAGTGAGTTGATCAGATTCTGCCTCAAGGTCACTGCCAAGGTCAGGAAGCCTGCCAATTGGCAAGGAAGTGGGAGGACATTTAGTTAGGAGTTGAATGGGGTCAAAGTTTGGATTTCCTTCTAAGAGCCATGGAAATCTCTCATAGACTTTTAAGCAAAGGAGCAACAGGATATGATTTACAGTTTCTGGTTGCGAAAAGAAGACTGAATAGAAACCAGAGTAGAAGGAGAAGTATCTTCCAACTTTGTATACCCAGTCTCTGCAGTGCACTATCTCCAGAAAGCCCTAGTGATGCACAAGACTGGCTGGGAGTGGGAACACATTTGTACTAAGTGTGGTAACTAACTTCTATTGCTTGCCAAGTGGGAAAGTTTCCTTGGCCAACCAGATTCAGAAGGCTTCTATCTCCAAGAGTCCACCAGAGGCTGGTCACTGCAGGAAGGAGGAGCTGGGGCTGGACAATCAGTTGATCTGCCGGGGGCTCTGGCTGGAGGCACTGACTGGGATAGACATCCAGAGTACAGGCTTGGACCTGGGGAGAACACCGATCACTGGAAGCGGGTCAGAAGAGTTAGGTGGCCACAGAGAAAGCCTCAGGGAGTAAAAAGCCCATCCTTTCTCTTCTAGATCCAGGTAACTGGAGAAGTGGCTTGTAAAGGTCACGCTGCCGTTGTGCAATGCCTGAGCACCCCAGAACTTCATATCTAGGCTTCGTATGGTCTCTGCTAGCCCACTCAGGACTTCATTGACTCCCCCAAAGAGCCCTTGAGATGCTGAAACAGTCATCACGGTCCCCCGAACCCACGCTCGCTGTCCACAACCCTCCGCCCCAGCCTCCGGGCCCCAGACCTGGTCTCCTTGCCATAGAGAATGCGTTTCACCTCCCGCAAGTCTGCGGGCTGCAGGTGCTTCTCCAAGCACTGCTCCAGCGACTCCCACTCAGGTCCCGCCATGGCTGAAGTCCGCAAAGGCCGAAGTCCAGGCCCAAACTGCCTGCCCTTTATCCGAAGGGGGAGGAGTCAGAGGAGGAGACAGCCAGGCCCGCGCACAAACTCGCCTCTCTCCTAGCGAGCCTTCTGCACCTGCAAGTCTCTCGTGAGGGCACGCCCTCTCCTCGCGCCTCCCCAGCGCGCAGCCAATCAGCACCCCAGGGCTTCGCGGGTGAGCCCGCCCCCGCCCTGCCATTGGCGCCTCGTTCGGCACGCGCCGGGACACGCCCCCTCCATGGCAGGGCCGCTTGGATCCCTCGCGCGTCTGGAGCCCACTGCGGGCCCGGCTTACGCCCTTCCGTCGCCCTCGGAGGCCCTCGTGCCGGTTCCCAGGGCGGTTCTGTTGCCCTCTCGCTCGCCTTTACGTTCCACCTCTCACCTGCCCCGAGATGTCGGAGCGGGACCCGGTACCTGGAGAGGCGGTGAGGGATGCTGCGGCGGCGCGGGTCTGAGGTCCAGGGCCGGCGCGTAGCAGCGCCTCTTCCGCCCTAACGCACCCCCGCGGGGCCTTCCCCCGCCGCGACTTCGGTCTCCGGTCCGTAGCATGGGGTCGGCAAGCCAGCTGGCTCACCGCATGGGACTGCGGAGGAAGATACGGGACGAGTTTCAGTATCCCGAGAGATAGGAGGCTGCCCCTCGGTCTTCCAGTGCCTATTATTTCTGAGAATTTATAACCCTGAGAGTCCCGGAGGCAGCGTGCTCCGACCCTGGAGTTCGGCGTTGGAGCCCTGGCCGCGCGGACGTCGCTTGAGCAAAAGGTCAAGTGATGCCATGCGCTTTCGTGAAGTTAATTCTGCAAAATGTTGGGTCCCCGCACAGCGGTTCACCCTCTGGACTCTTTGAACTCTGCCGTCTGCAGTGGCTGTGTCCACATGGGCACTTTGCCGGCAGAGGGGCACTTTAGACTGTTTTGAGATGGTAGGGGTGAGAACTCTCTTGTAGTTCCCTCCAATCCCGGTGGTGTTGCCCTCTCAGGAACCAAAAAAGATCCTCTTTTCAGCCCAGCCGAGAATTAGGACAGCCTAACTCTGACAGGCATAATGGTGAAGGAACAAGTCCGCCCAAATCCTGGTTTAGCCATTTGCAAACCTTGTGACCTCAGGGAAGTTATTAAGACGCTTGGGGCTTCTGCTGCTTTATCTGTAAAACAGGAATAAAACTACCTTGCAGTGTTGTTGAAAAGTAAGATAAGCACAGAGAGAGCTAAAAGTAGGTGTTGTAGGGCCAAATACTTTAGATGTGTTATGTGGGCCACTAACTCAACTTTTGGTCATTGTTTTGATAAATGTTAACTGGCACTTTCCAGTATCTGATGGAGCTGGCTGGCTGTTCAAGAATGCAAACTTTGAAGGCTTTTGGACATAAGGTTCTGAGATAAGGACAATACACAGACAAACAAGATCTCGTACCTCTTCATGATTTAAGTTAGGGACACACTTGTAACTATGGCAGATTTAAATAATTTGATATGAAAAAGGTACACAATATGCTATGGAGCTCAGAGGAAGCTTTGAGTTCTGGCCTAGAAAAGGAAATCATTTAAGGCCCCAGGGAAGAGGCCTCATTGTTGACTCAAAATGCCTCAGAGGGAACTTGAACCCCCGCTTCTCAGACCTGCTCTTATCTTCTGTATGGTATTTCCTATTTTAGTTAATGCCTTCACTGCCCACTCATTTGCCAAGGCTTTGGAAGTCATTCTCAGCTCCTTTATGTTCTTTCTTTCTCCCATACAATCAAGCATCAAGTTCTGCTAAATGTATCTCTTGAATTTTGTGAAAATCCTCCCTCCCACCTCATGCCTACAATCATGTCATCTTTCGCTTGAATTGTTACCAGTCTTCTAACTTACCTCTGCTATCTACCTGTAGTTGTCTTTTTAAAACTAATAGCTTACCATCCTTTGTACTCTTTCATTCAATGTCTCCCTACCTGGAATGACCGTTCATCTTCCGTTTTGTGAACTCCTACTCATCCTCCAAGATGCAGCTCAAATATCACCTCCAATGGAAAGTCTGCTCCAATTTCTCCAGAAATATTGGACTCCACTAACCCTCTATCGGAACACTTATCAAACACTATTGTGTAATTATTTCTGGGCTCTGGGCAGGAACTGAGTCTGATCTATTTTTGTATCTACAGGGCTTTGGACTGTTAAAGGAATTAATTCTGATGAGATCAAGGACATTCATTAAGGCGGTGACATTTGAGCTTGAACTTGAAGCAGTAGAAACTATTATTACTATTTAAATTGCTTAATCCATCTTTCTCTCTTTTTAGGTGACAGGTCATTCATCCTAGGCTGTTATAAACCAGGCTTTCACAGATATGAAACACTTGAGTAGGATTCAAAAAGCTATACTAAAATTGTTATATTTGCCCAATTTATTTTTCACTTTAGATAATAAGACACTTCATTAGATCCTTCTGTGGCAATCATTTTGAAAGACTTTAAGCTCTGCCCTAGTTTCTTTTTGAAATATCCAGCCAAACCCCAAAGGTTTTAACTGCATGTAAGCATACTAGAGTAAGGGACTCCTTCTTTTTGTGAAGACCAAGACAAACTCTTTCTCTGGCAACAGGGTGTGGTATATGGACATGTAATCATTTGGTAAGTGTATACAAACATGAACAGGAAGGATGGAATACACCGCAGCCTCAATATGGTGGTTAACCTCTGGAGAGGGAGGTAGGGGAATGGGCTAGAGGAATGAGAACCATCTGCTGATGTATAATATTTTAATTCTTTTTTTAAAAAAAAGAATTAAAAGATTAACATTTTAAAAATCTGGGTGTTTGTTAATATGCTTTCTTTATATTTGAAATATTTTATTTAAAAAAAGAGCCTTAGATCAGGAGTCAGGAAACGGCAGTTTAGTCTGGGTTCTACCATTAGCTCAGTTTTCCTGCTCTAAGAAAGGCAGGGGATGGTAGGGAGCTGGGAAGATAGTCTCTAGAGATAATCTAAGCCTTTCTTAATTCTAGTAAAGTATGATTCTAATACTCTAATCATATGTAACTTCCTCTATTTACACGCTTATCTGCGACGAAAGAATTTCATTATAGAGGCTGGTTTTATAGAAAGAGCTCATTTGTTAAAAATGTATTAGTGTCTATTTTTAGGTGTTACTTTTAAATTCACTAATGCATTAATTTTAATCCTTAGGAAAGGTACTTAAGGTACTGTGGGTTCTGCTCATCAGCATTTGAAGGCCTAAAATTTTATTATCGGCACTGGTGAGCAATGCTTGCAAGGGCTGTAACCCCAAAATCCCACCTGTCTGTCCTCTTTTCTTCTATGAGCCAGAGGGGCTGCTTGTGTCCTCATTAAGCATTTTACAGCACACAAAAGCATTTGCCTCTTTTTGTCCTGTTTTATCCTCCCAATAATACTGTGGCTTATGGGGTAAGAGTTCTTGGTATTTGTCAGATTTCCAAGTTAAACACAACACTTAACTGGAAATAAAAATATAGGAGCCAGTCTAGTCAAGGGTAGGAAAGATCTGGAGCGACTTTCTAAAGGCCCAATTTCTGGGTTAACTTGTTTCTACATGGTGTTTATTAGCTCCGAAGTCACAGTTCTTGCTTTGCTAGGGTTTATTTTATTGTTATTTTATTATCCTTATAGGAATTTAAGTGTCGCACATGAAAGAGTTTTGAAATAATGTACTCAAGCCAATTGAAAATGGATTTTGTAGCAGAGCAGGGCCAGACCAGCCAAAATGGTGGCATATGAGGTTTCTTTGTCTCCTTTTTAGCAGCTTGAACTTTTCGTCCCTTGTTTTCCTTTGAGATTTTTTTTTTTTTAAATATATGAGTTTTTTGCTTCTCCCCTCATGACTAGCCCTACTCATCCCTGCAAGGCCTTTATTCCCAGTAAACTTTCATAATTCATCTCTTTTTTTTGTAATCCATCTTAATGTTAGCTGAACAACACTCAAAAGCACTGATCAACTCCATTTTAGTAGGGTAGGAGACTGTTAAAGATCCTACAGAAGGAACTTTCTGATGGTAAAAGTATCAGACATGAGAAGAGGTCCTGAGAGAAATATTTAGATCAGGAGACCCCACCCTACAGGTAACATCATTCAATAACTTCCTTTTTTTTTTCTGGAATATGGCCTATCTGATGTATCTTATACATTCCTATTGCTACTTATACATTCTTTGTAAAGGCTTTTATCATCTCCTAGTTACTTCAACCAACTCTTTCTCAGTCTTCCTGTCTCCCAACTTCAAATTCCCCCTTGGTCTTGGTTCCCAGGGTGCTCTGTTCTTTAGTGGCACTCCAAGAATGGTATGGCATAAGGCCTCATCTCATACTATAATTCTTTCCTGTCTTATACTTTGGGCTCCAGCATTGTCAAACAGCTTCTAGTTGCACAAACATTCCACACCATTTAATGCCTCTGTTTTTGCTCAGCTCCTCTTCACCTAGATAATTCTTACCCAAACTCTAAGATTCAATTCAAATGTCTCCTCTTCAATAAAGCCTTTCCTGGCTTCTTCAGGCTTGCTTAAGTTTCCACGTCTGTGTTGCCTTAGTATTGAATCTGCTAAGTTTCTTGAGGATAGAGGTATGACATGTCTTTGAATCTACAGTGCTTTGCATATAACTGGTGCTCAATAAATAATTGTTGAACCAAATCGAACACCGTATTAGTATTTATAAATGTTTATATAATCACTTATCGGGTCTTTTTTACATATATTATCTCAGTAGCTGATTATTTAGCCTGCTTTTAAAAAAGACCACCCTTGACTGGCAGCTTCATAATCCTCTCCTTTCAGTAAGACTCTCAGCTGTCTTTGCACCGTGGTCATCGAGGACACAGGTAGTTCCAGTCCTTGAGTGACTCCCAACAGCAGTAGATAGTGGTGGAGGGAGTCTGCTCTCAGGATCTGCTTCATGTAGCACAGCTCTGTTTACTGGGAAGTCACTGGTTTAGTATCATGGTTCACCCCTCTCTGATTAGTCTCCTGGCCCATAGTCCTTTGAAGTTTGGTAGGATCCTTGGCCGTAATATTCTTGAGTTATAGATAATATATATCAGACTCCATTTTTAGAAATGTCCTAGCTATAAGTAACAGACAGCTGCCTACTTGTATTTTGAGGAACAGTACAATGTAACAGAAAGAACATTGAAATGGGTATATAAATAGGTTCTATTCCTGGTTTTGCTATTAGGTAATTGCCGCTTTAGAATTACTTGATACCTCTTCCTAATCTCCAAAGTTAAAGGCATTGTACTAATTCTCATAAATTCTATGATTTTATGATTGCTAGTGTTTGACATCTCTTAAGTATTGTAACAACTATTTGTTACATCAAGACCCTTAAAAAAAAAATCTGGATAGCAAGGGCAAGTAGAGCACATTTTGTCTAATACCTGGAGGAGAACTCCTTGGATTTTAGTGCCTTAATGCCAGGACTGGGCCTCACTTGTCTCGGAGTGCTACAGGTTCAGTGGGAATTGCATACTAAAAATATAAAGACTTGGGGTTCAGCCCTGGTTCTACCCTTTTTCAGCCATGTAACCATAGACAAGTCATGACCTTCCTAAGTCTGTTTCTTCATCTAATAATGAGGATAATAATACTCATTCCGCTTTCTTTGATTTGAAAGAATCAAAGTTAAAATATTTTTTAAAATCCATACAGTGTTATCTCTATAAGATCTTATCTTTAATCTAGGAAAATATGTTTGGATATAATATTCTCATGGGAAATCATAAACATACTATCCTTAATGTACTGGATACTTATTTTTGAGGCACGTTTCCAGTGGTAATATTGCTTTGCATTGAATCATTTATATTCTTTCCACCAGTTCTTCTGGTGATAAATAGTATACCTTTGAAAGACAAGTAATTTTGAGGAAGGCTACAGTCTGAGGCCATGAAATAAAGCAAAGCTGACTAGCCTAAGCTGAAATCTAGTCCATGACCCATCTCTAGTTTGTCATCATTTGGCCAGCAAACTAAAAAAAATAACTGGGGATTAAATGATTGAGCAGGTACATAGCTGTACATAACCTAAGGGTGAAACAGTGTATAGAAATAATTAGATATTTGTTAAGTATCATTAGGAATGCAAAATCCTAGGTTGAATTTTTGGGATCCAAATTTTATGAAGTATCAACATGATAAGTAAAGCTTTCTTTCTACCTCCTTCTCCCCCTAAAACAATTGCAAAAATATGCAATGGGCTTAGCAGCAATACATGTGGCATTTAAGCTCAATGTGAGTGAGTTATGGCTGCCCAAAAAGCTGATATAGTCTTCGGTTGCATTATGAGAGGCATAGTGTCCAGAACAACAGTGAGGCAACTACTCTACTCTTTTCTATGCTGACTAGAGAACACCTGAAATTAATCTATCTATGGGCTGGATATGAAGCATATAGATCATCTTGAATACATCTAGAAAAAAAACAGATGATGTTGGTGAGAACATTTAACAACAGCAATAACAACAAATAGTTGAAAGCACTGAGAATATTTATCCAGCAAAACAAAGCATACAAACTCAGGAACGATATTGTTATTCAGATGTCCAAAGGGAACATGTATAGAGGTTTATATTTGTTCCATATGGCCCTAAGGAGAGGAGCTGGGGTCAGTGGATAGAAATTCAAGGAAGCATATTTCAGTCCGAAACAGTTATTTCCAACAGGTGATTCAAAAGATAAAATAGGTTGCCTCTGCAGGCGGTGAGTTCCCAATCATTCCAGCTGTTCAAGTACTGTCCAAATGACCACTTGGTGGGAGTGTTGTAGAGGAAAGTTAGTCATCAGATGGGTAGTTGAATCAGACAGTCCGTGGTTTGTATATATTGCTTTAACATGAATCAGAAAAAAAAAGGGGGGGGATATGAAATCCAGAGAACAGACCATGAAACAGTACAAGACAGACAGTTCGATATATCAAGAAATGAAAGTCAAGAAGTGTAATCTTACTGAAGAACCAGGTGTTGGGAAGATTGTAGTAGTAGTAGTGGTAGTAGTAATAGTAGTAGTAGTAGAGGTGGTGGTGGCGTAGCAGTGTAGTAGTAGTGTATTTGTTTGGTTTAGTTGGTTTTAAAGGAAAAGGGCCACTTTTATTGCTAGTATGTGTGGACTAGATTCTAGTGACAGGAGTTCTGGTCCCAGAATCAGAGGATGAAACAACTCTCTTATGGTCATAAAGAGTAATTTCAATTTGGAAGTAGTTGTATCTGGGGCTCGATTAAGAAAAAAAAATAACTATGAGGATTACAAGATTAAGCAGGTACACAGCTATACACAGCCTAAGGGTGAAACAAGTATATAGAAAGAATTAGATATTTGTTAAGCCAGGCCAAAGAGACCTGTGATCTGTACTTTACCATCTCTAGCTAGCTGGCATCTGGAAATCCTTAACACTGAAGCAAAGTAGATTTTGTGCTTTGAGAGGCTGTGTTGTGTGCTAATTATCCATTATGGAAGACTCGCAGTATTGTAATAATGTATCAGGTTCTCGGCCTCACCAATAACTTTACCACTGGCAAGTCCTGTCCTTAGTCCCAGATCTGAGTCTTTACTGAGTCAGATCTCAACCTTGCTGCTAGCTCTGCCTGAATTAATGCCCCAAATCGAATAACTAGTCTGCCATGTTTGGGGGATTAAGCCTTCTTGCACTCCAGTTCAGTAATTGAAGCTATGTTTTATTTCCTTAAAACCAAGTCTCTCTCTGGCATCCCAGTGCATTGTCCCCTTTTAAACTTAACACTGCCGAAGACTTGAATCTGGGTTTTGAGTTTCATTCTGGTTGCTTGGCCTTGCTAGTTCTTGCTGGACTCTAACACAGACAACTTCCTGGACTGCTGCTGCTAAATCTCAGGGCCCCAGAGGCTTACCTTTGGTATCTGTGGGACTTTCAGGTACAGGCTTTAATTGTCTAAGGATCAGGTCCCCCTTCATCATCAAGAGCCTTCCTTACAGTCCCAAGTTTCCCCTTGATCAAGGGAGTTGGTCTGACTATGCCCTCTGCACCTGGATAGCCTAACTGATATTGGTCTTCGCCCTGAGCTGTCTACAGAAGGCTGTCTCCCATACTCAGCCTCTGCAGCCACTAGCCAACAAAACCTTCTCGAACCTGGTACCATGTGTCTTGCTGGACTTCCAGGCCATGCTCTGGGCTCCCCAGCCCCATCTCTGTTAACTTAATTGGGTACTTTTCCTGTGCAGACTCCAGAGAGTGAGTTTCGGCAGTCCATGGCGGGCTGCACAGTTTGCCTCAAAGGATCTTATAGCCATTTAATATTCATTCTCTTCATTGGTTAGTTTTATAAAGATGTGTTGAATGTGCCAGATACTCTGCCAGGCCCTGTGGTCAAACATGAATAAGTCATATGGTGCTTGCTCTCATAATCATAATAATAATGGCTTCTATTTCTTGAGCACCTGCTATGGATCAAGCACTATGCTAGGCCTATAAGTGACAGACTGCATAGGGAACGGGAAATGTGCTGTGAAGGGGTAGGAGGAAAATCTGAGTAGTTTGTATTACATCCGTTGGGGTACAGATAAAGCACATTGTTAGTGCTTAAACAGTAGCTGTGTTTACAATATTAGGTAATAACCTTACCAAAAGTGCCACGCAGGTCCAGAGGTGGGATGACAAACATCTGAGCGAGAAGGATGTGTGGAGGACGCAGGAAGATCAGTCCAAGAAGGAAAAGCAAGACTGCAAGCAGAAAAAGGTGGTCATTGCACAGTAGCCAGTCTGTCTGGAACACCAGGGTAGAGAAAGGGTTGCACTGCACCCATGCGTGGGAAGATATCTAGAGAGTTCTAGAGACAAGCATGCTAAAGAAAGACTCTAGCCATGAAACCCATTGCTATATTCACAGAGGAAAATGATTGCGTGAAGTTGTAAAAACCGGAAGGATAAGAAAAGCCTGAAAATTATCCAATTAAAGGAAGGAAGATTGCAGACTGCTTAGTCACCTGAAGAGAGAGAGTAGCCCTTACAAAATGAAAGGAGATGATTACATCACTTAAGTGGGCATTGATCAATGTGTTTGGCAGGACAAGTGGAAATGTTTTTCTCTTAAATAATTCAAGCCTGCAGCCTTCCAACCCAGTTTAAGATAGTATAAACGTCTACTATATATAAATGTGTATGGTGTTTCAGTGGTGAATGAGTAGAATTTAAAGGAGGAATAAGAAAACTTACTGTCTGTATTCAACTGAGAGTGCATGAATAAAACCCCTGACGGTAAATACACAATAGCCTTCAGTTGAACCTGTTATATAAAGAGAAGGAAATCCATTTGCTTGTTGACATGGAGTGTAACACACTTAGACCATATAATAATATTATAATCGGAGGGAGTCAAGCCTGATGAGTTAAAGCCATTTCTATTTCTAACATTCTGTATTTCTATAAGGTAGACTTAATTCAAAATCTATGACAAATTGTCTGGCTAGTTGTCCATATTTTCCTCAGTATTTTCCTGAATTAATCGATACAGAAAGTGATGGGGAAACAAATGAAATTATAAGAGTATTAAAGTTATGACCATATACAATAGGATTACATAGTAATAATACCATTTAACTAATAAATTTCCCATCCATTGGGAAGCAGTGTTCTTATTTTATCAGAAGCAGCATGGTACAGTAGTAAAATCATAAATTTTTAAAGTTTCAGTTTGCTATGTATTAGTTTCATAACCCTGAGCGAGTTACTTCACTTTTCTGGACCTTCTTTTACTCCCTAGCATAAGATGATAGTATAGTACTTGCTTGTACGGCTGCTTCGAGGATGAAATGAAAAGCAGGTCTGTGAAATAATTAGCAATGCGATGCCCCACTCTGGGTAGGGCACCCCTTCCCCACAGTGATATTGCCACTCATCAGAATATTTGGAAAGTCTGTGGCACAACCTCTGGAATAATCTTAGTGGTGGTACTCAAGGAATCTACTGGTTTTTTGAGGGTAGATTTTATTTTTTTAAAAAAGTTAACTCAGAGCTAAGTTAATGAGTAATCAGGATGGAGATGTTAACAAAGGGTGATAATAAAGTTTGGATTGTTGATTGACCCTGAAAGCAACTCCAACAGAAAAGTTCCAGAAAAGTGTTGAGCAAAAGCAGCATTTTTGGAATCAGTTTTGGGTAGATAAGTTCGTATGTACTTAAACTTCAGCTTCGTTACATTATAATCACACTTCATTTCTGTGGCAAGGATGATGCAAAACAGAATTGTTAACAGAGACTCGCAGAAGGTTAGGAGAAAATGAAACCATAGAAAATGCGTAGAGGCTGTCCTACCAGCACAGAGTTCATTAAAATATTTAAAATTCTTTCTGTAAATACTACTCAAGCCTGGGTGCTAACAATTTTTAAAGTCTCATTTATAAAGCGTATTATATTAAGGCCTATTACATTCTCCCAGAGCAGAGCAGTCCTACTTAGTCTTCAACTCAGTCTTCCTGTAAATGAATTTATCTTCCTGTTACTAACATCCTTCTTCCAGGTTCCCAGACGTAAAAATTTATCTGATTCTTTTTTTCTTACATTAAACCTATTACTGTCTACGGCCATGCCACCCTGAGCAAGCCCGATCCTGTCTGATCTCAGAAGCTAAGCAGGGTCAGGCCTGGTTAGTACTTGGATGGGAGACCACCTAAGAAGACCAGGTGCTGTAGGCGTAAAAAATAAAAATAAAATAAAAATGAAAAAATAAGGGATTGTAAACTGACAAGGTCCTTGCAATCTGTGAGGTCGACCAAAGGTTGCCTCGCCTAAAAAAAAAAATTAAAATTAAAAAAACCTATTACTATCATTTCTGCTTTAGAAATGCCTTGCATTCTGTCCCTTTTTCAATCTTACCGCATCTACCATCATCACCTTCTGGATCTTGCCTGGATCACTATGTTAGCTGGAAGCTAATTTCTCTGATTTCAGTGTTGTTGTCTTCCAATAGAGCCTTTTTAGGTTAATACTTTTAGATTAATTTTCCTAAAATAACACTCCCATCTTGCGTTTCCTAAAATAACGCTCCCATCTTTGTTATAATATCACAATGATTTATGTGCCATTGTTTAGGGGGCGATCAGTTGTGTATCATTCTGGTTGGATTTTGAGATCTTTGAAAGCAGGAACTCTCTTATTTATCTGTGCTGAAAATGCTTAGTACAGGACCTTGCACACAACTGTGTGGCTCCGAGCAAGTTATTTAAGGCCACTCTGCCTCAGTTTCCTCATATGTAAAATGCCGTAATAATGTGTATCTCAAAAGATTAGGGCATTAAAAGAGTGTATGTGTATATATATGAAAAGGTAGCTTTTGTATTATTATAGCTTTTGTATATGGCAGCTTTTATATTATTAGAGTACTCAAAAAAGTTACTGCTTTCTTATTCTAGGCAAATTCCTTTGTTGCCCTGACTTTCGAGGGCCTCTCTTCTCTGGCTTACCCTCTCTCTCCAGGTTAGTCCCATTGTTCCCCAACATAAAAGGCCAGGCTCCTTTTTGTCCAGCAAATACTCTGTTTTACTGTGCTGACCATCCTGGACCATCCTGTGCCTTCCGCCATGTCCTCACAACCCCCACCCGTCCTTTAAGATCGGCAGGAAGTCTCTTCTCCTCTGTGATGTCTTCACCAGCATCTTACACTCATCTCTCTCTCTTTTCTAAGCTCTTCTGGCATTTAGAGTTTGTAACTCAGTTTAGGTATTTAATAGTTTCTTGTGTTTATTTTGTAGCTCCAAAAAGAGTATAAATACCTAAAAGACAGAGACCATATTGTATTTCTGTCATATTCTCCTGGGCTTGTATAGGCATACCTCGTTTTATTGTGCTTCGCTTTATTATGCTTCACAGACGTTGCTTTTTTTTTACAAATTAAAGGCAAGACCCTCCACCAGCATAAAGATTACGAGTCACTTATTGTGCTACTCGCTTTATTGCTGTGCTCTGGAACCAAATCTGCAATATCTCCAAGGCATGCCTGTATTCATTCATTTTATAAGCTTTCTTGATGCTACTCAATGTACTTCAGTAGGCAATGGGATACAATAATCAATAAGAGGTGCCTCTATTTGATAGGGAGGTAGAGATATAAATACTTAGGATTTTGTATGGTCACTGCTATGGAGAACTTTAGAGCAGATGATTAATATCCTCAGATCTATTAATTAGATAAATCATGGATCTGAGCAGAGGATAGGCAGGGCGAGCGACTGGAAATGAGGCCTTCTAGTCTGCAGCATTAGCCGGAACATGGCAAAGGCATGAACTAAGGCACTGGAAAATAGGGAGGGTGAATTTAGGAGATACTATGGAAATAAAAATCAAAGAGATTTGTGACCACTCAAATATAGAACATGGAGTACAGAAGATAGAGACATGCAAGATGATTCAGACCTCTTGCTTGAGCATTGGTTTAATGGCGAGGCTATTAAGGAAATAAGACCCATGAAGGGGGGAAAAAGCAGATTTGGAGATTTAGATGCCCATGGAACCTCCAAAGAGAGATCCTTATGAACAGATGGAAACTCAGGTCTGGGGCCTAAGGATTAGAATTTGGACTAGAAAGAGTGAGAGTTTGGAATCTTAGCAAACAGTGGTGGTCGAATCCATGAGAAATCATCCAGAGACAGGATGCAGAAAGATGAAAAGTAGAAAGTGCCTGAGACAGAAATATTCAGAGAAGTGAGAGGAGGTGCAGAAATGGGCAGGCTGCCCACGGCGGTCAGAGTGCTGGGCAGTAGTAGTTAATGCTGCAGTGGGGTCAATTCACAAGTGTGTATTGAATTCAGAGTTCAGGAGAGTATTGAAATGGACCAGGCTGGTTCCTAGTGGGAGTTCAACATAGAATGGCCGAAATGGATTAAATAGGGAAAAAGAAGAGACAACAGTGAAGATTAAGGCTGAATAAGGTTGGAATAACAGGAAGGAGAAAGAATGGTTCATTATTTGTGGACAAGATAGGGTTTTTTTAAAAATGAAGCCCTTTTGAAAATTTTGTGAAAAAGGGGGAAGGAGAACAGATGAGAGAAGGCGGTGTCTGTGTGTGCTAGGTAATCTCTGACCCTTTCATTCGAACACATTCTTTCATTCCATTCTCACTACCGTCTTGAAGTGGGGTCGTCTATCCATTTGACTTAGCATGGGTAACTAATATGACCAGAGGACCGAAGATTTATTTGACTACGAAGACCGAACTCTCTTTGCCACATGTTCCTATTTCCAAGCTCTTTCCAATCTCTTTGTAATTTGTTGGTTTAGATATAAAAGGGTGTGGGAAGGAATGGGGTCAAGGTCACTGTGTAGGGACTACCTGGGGAGCAGTAGGGACACTCCCTCCATTACAGGAAGCAGGATGTGAGAAACAGCCTGCACAGGGTGAGGCCCGAAGATGGATATTCAGGAGCTGAGGGGACATACTGAGCCTTAGTAGATCATCTCCTAAGAGGGAGGGGCAAAGGAGGGTAGAAGGAGGAGATGCAAAGCACTAAACGGATGGTTGACAATTAGAAATCATAACTGAATAGCGGTGTTTAAAACGCTTTTGTAAAAAAAGAAAAATGGTTAAAAGAGTTTCAATATATTTTTAAATCCTATCTGAAACTTTTACTTTCTTGGGATTTAAAAAAAGAAGGAGAAGGCATAAAGGAGCCAAGTTAAAAGTCCTCTAAAAGGGGTAGGAGGAATGGAGAATCAGTATATTGTAGGAAAATTATATAAATGTATTTTTATGCTTATATAAATTTTAAGTTCCATTCCCTAAAGAATAAGGGATAAAGTATAAAAACTCCAGATTCTTCAGATTTTACGGAGAACCCAAGGCCTTCTGATACGGCAGAGAGAGCATTGAACTCTGGAATAAAGAGATCTGCCTCAAATCCTGGCTCTGTCACTACGCAGTTCCCACCATCTCACTAAGTCTGTTTTCTCAGCTGCAAAATCCGGGAGTTGATCTGTGATATCCGAAGTGCCTTTGAGCTCGGAATATCTATGCTGGTGTTTGGGTAGAGTATAACACAGTAGTTAGGAGCACAGACTCTGGAGTCAGAATGCTTATGTTACATCTCAGCACATCACAGCCAAGCCGTGTGACTGTGGGCCTCAGTTTCCTCATCCGTAAACTAGGGATACTAAGAGTAAATAACCCACTGGGGTGGTTATAAAGATTCAATGAAAAAAACTTTTATAGGAAGTACCTGACAACAGTATAAGTACTAGATAAAAATAAACTATAGAAATTATAGATTGTAGATGCTGTTATTCTGATACCTTTTGCCACCACCGAGAGCACACAACTCTGCACCTACGTGTAACTGCAATGAACAGAGGTAAATGGAATTAACCAATTGGAGTTTGCCAGGTTCCCCTTTTGGGAAAAGAATGAAAGGAATCTTCAAAGAACTGAGTGGTCAGGACCTCTGGGTTATGATTCAGTCACAGTCAACTGTCAGACTTTCCCACAGTTAAGTGGAAAGTCACTGCAGACTCCGTGAAAACAGTGCCACCCCTCCTTCAGCTTTTCTCTGCGAGGACGCACTGCGCACTGACTGTGGTGGTCTGACCATGTTCGTGTCCCAGCGAGCAGAGGATCGAAGCAGGCTTGATACGTATACCAACCCAAGTACCGTCTGCAGGTTCTTCTGCTGTTCCAATAAGGCGGCAAGACTGAACCTGTGCGAGTTTGTTGTCCACCCAACCGTGGGGCATCAAGGAAGAAAAGCGGGAAGTCCAGATTGTTTTTCTAGGCAGGAACAATGATGTAGTGATGGTCACAGGTTATTTCAGGATTCAGAATCTCAGGTCTACAACCTCCAAGCCTTTCTTTGTGGGTGAAGTAGACATGCTGGATGTCACTTTGAGAGAGAGCACACATTAGTGATAGCCATTAAGATTTTTAAGTTTTCTCAAATTACCCCAGCAGAAGCTTTATCTGTCGATGTAACTGGCCACAGTTTAAACAGAAGTGGAAACATTCACACATTTGCTTATAGTTCTAACAACTTTTGAAATCTTCTTATATCACTTTCCTAAAATTGGGTTCGAGACGCCTTTTATCGATTGAATGTTGCACATTCTCTTTTTAGCCTTTCAGAAGAAATGAGCAGCTAGCCCTACACCATTACGTTCAACTAACTGTTGGTAATATGGGCCAAAGAGCTTTTTATTTCTTGTTTCCCTTTACAAGAGTAAACATGGCGTGGTCCAAAGCCGGTCTGGATTTTCCCCTGCATTAAAGTCTGTTACGTGCTGCAATTCACACAATATACAATACAAGAATCAACTTCAAAACCTAGGCCTCTGTCCAGGTGTGAACTCCCTTGTAGCTGACCCAGGACTAGATACTGGATGTAATACACCAGACATCGGTCATCATAACACATTTTCTAATAGCATTTTAGTGGTCCTGGCACCTCCACTCTGAAAATATCTGCCCTTGGCCTCACCACTTCTCTGTGTACCCTTTTGTCTTTAGGTAAACCATTGAGGTCCCTATCCTTTGCAGAATAATCTACTCCACGGTACTTGAATTGCCATATGATATACGACGTTTCTGTAGATAAAGAAACTGAGGCCCAGAAAAGATGATAGACTTGTCCAAGGTCATACAAGCACTCATTAACAGAGGTCAAGCCCAGAATGCTAACTTCTCTGAATCCTGCTCCATACTGACTCTGTTAAATCAGTAAGCATCTTATTTTAAAGGAGGAGTTAGGATGAGTGGAGAGAATGAGGCTGTCAATGAAAAAGGAAGGTTAGAAGCCAAGCAGGGGGAGGGCTCTGTGTAGGCAGAAGGTCCAGGGAAGCGGTGGGTACCTGGTTGCGGACAGGAAGAAGAGGCGCTACAGAGAGTTGAGAGACCACCACCACACACTTGGCCTACTTAAAAAGCTCACCCGGCCAAACATATACAAGTACCCCTCTAGAACTTATTATTTCTACAGCTGTGATTTAACTGCTGCTTATCTTTCCTCCAGGAGATTCCTTGGAATGAAACCAATGGGAGATCAGGGTTTGGGAGAGTCTCATCAGAGCAGATGGGCCAGCAGCCGCCAGAAAACTTGTTGCCTTTGGCCGAGAGCAGCATCCTGGATCTGAATGTCTTGTGAGTAAACCCCAGCAGGCTCAGCCTTGGGCCAGAGTGAAGCCGGCCTGCTTCTCCTTGAAGAAGAACCTCGTGTACTCTCACATCGTCCCTCCTCTCTTGTTGATGTTGAAAATCTCGGAGAGCTCTTCGACTTAAAACCATGTTGCCCATTAACAGCCCTGGGAGGATAGCTTCTTAGTGCTTTTGGTCCCTTGGTATATTTAGAAGTACTCTGCATGGAGGGTCAAGAGGCCTGGGTTCTGGTTCTTACTCAACTGCTAATTTTCCTTGAGACCTTAGGCCAATTTTCTACCCCAAGCCACAGTTTTCCCAGCTGTAAAGCTGTTGTATAATAACAATAGCTATCGCTTATGAAATGTTCACTATTATGTACCAGACATAATTTCATTGAATTCTTTCAATAGTCCTATGACATAGGTACTGTTATTGTCCCATTTTATAGATGAGGAAATTGAGGCCTAGAATTCTGATACCCTAACCACTCTATTGAAATCGCCACCCCAAGCCAACCCTCCTGTCTCTGCTTTATTTTAGCCATAGCATATATTACCACCTGAAATACTGTGTCTTTTACCTTTTTAAGGCTATGGATTTTGTCTTTTCGTTGTTTGTTGTTGTTCATTTGCTGAATTCTCAGGGCCTAGAATAGTGCCTGGCACATAGTAGGCACTCAAATATTGGTTGAATGAAAAAATGAATGAGTGAATTCTTGGTAGGAGTATAAATTAATATAGGCTCTAGAGAAGTCATTTTAGCACTGTTAATATTTAATACACATTAACCTTTTGATCCCACATCATAAGAACTAGTTGTTTATCCTATAGATGATATATTCATGCCTGTGCCTAGGGCCGTAAGTGCAAGAGTGATTACTGCAACACTGTTTGCTATAGAAAAAAACTAGAAACAATAGAAATGTTCATCAATAAGGGAACTCATTAAATAAATTGCGATAGGCCCCCATAGTGGAATTCTGCTCAGGAGCAGAGAACAACGAAGTAGATCTGCATGTGCTGATATGCAGTGACCTGAGATATATTATTAAGTGAAGTAAAGCGGTCCAGAACAGAATATCAACTTCCTCCATTTGTATTAAAAGAAAAATATATGATAGATTTTAAAGTATACTCGTTTATGCCTGGGCTGTTTCTAGAAGGAGAAACAAAAAACAAATAGTCGCCTCTGGGAAGGGGGACAGAGGTTCTAGGTTGGAATAAAGAATGTATTCTTACAGTATACTCTTTTTTTTTTTTGAAATTTTTTTCCCAGCAGTTTTATTGAGATACAATCTATATAACATATAATTCATTTATTTACAGTGTACCATTCAGGCTTGTGCTATATGACATTGTTTTTAAAAATCGTGGTAAAATATATATAACATAAGATTTGCCATTTTAACCATTTTTAAGCATACAATTCAGTGGCATTAATTACATTCACAATGTTGTGCGACCATCACCACTATATTTCCAAACTTCTTTATCCCCCAAACAGAAACTCTGTAACCATTATAGTATAGTCTTTTGTAACATTTGATTTTTTAAAGTTATGTGCATGTATTACTTTTGAAGGCTAAAAACTGAAAAAGAAACTAAATCAGATTTAGAAAACTAAGTAACTTATCTGAGATCCCACAGCTCATACTCCATGGCAACAACCATGAGTTCTATTATAAAATAATAAAAATTCTTACAAAGTTTCAGATTTTAGCCATCTTTCTGGATGCTGTTAGGGATGTTGGGTGTCATCTAAGCCCTTTATTTTACAAAGGAGATAACAGGCTCACAGAGGTGAGGTAGCCGCCCTAAGTCAGGAAGTCCATCAGAAGTGGGCCTCCTAATCCAAAGGACAGTATTCAGAGATGGTCGCAGAAGAGGCCTCTTGCTCCTTGACAAAAGTGTGCTTGAATTCCTCCTGCCCAAAAGAGGATTTGGGAGTCTTCCACTTTCCATCCCTCTGGTATGTCCCATGTACCTGTACTGTCTCGTAGTAGGGAGTGGGGCCATCACACCCCGATATCATTGTTTCTGTTTATCTGAAACCACGCAGCATACCTTCAGCGCCTATTTCAATTTCCGCTTTGAAGAAAATGCCTGATTGCCTCAGCACATCCAAATTCCCACTTGACTCTTAACTCTTATAAACACTGTTATTTAAAGCACATAATTAGCAATCAGAGAATGATGTGAGACATTTTATAGCTCTGTCAATTTATGAGTCCATTCTGCCCACTAGTGTAAGCTCCAGGAAGACAGGAACCGGGTGGTTGATTTCATGTAGTAGGTACCCAATAGATGGCTGTTGGTTGATTGGGTTAATTGAACTGAAAAAAAGACTATGGTATGAGATGTGAGTTTTTCAAAGGGGTTCTCTGTGTCTCCCAGCAGAGATGCCTCCTGGATCACAAAACATTAAATTTGATGGAGGTTGTGACTATCCCCCTGTCAGTGAGAACCCAGTATGAGGCTTCCTTTGTCACGCTTATCTCAGCATTAACGATACCCTCATCTCTGCGATTGATGACAGTTCATCTTTTCTTCCTCTTCCTTCACCCCCAATAGGCTGGAAATTCCATGGGAACATAGACCATGTCTGTAGACTTACCATTATATTTCCAGCACTAAGCCTGGTACATAGCAGGTATGCAAGAAATATTTGTCGAAGCAATGAATGATTGAATATATCGCTTTGTTTTATCGATGAGGAAGCAGAGGCCCAAAGAGGTTTGGCTTCTTGGTGACAAAGCTGAGATAAGAAGTCAGGTCTCCTAGTTCCCAGGCTAGCCAGCATTCTCTCTGTTTTCCTTTATGTTCTCTCAATATTGGAGTTGGAATGTCTCGGAGTCTGGTCTAACCCTTTCATTCCACAAATGAGAAACAGAGGCCTAGAGAGAAGAAGGACTCACCCAGGGTCACAAACGAAGGCACCGGCAGAGCCAGGCCTAGAACCCAGATCTCCTGACTCCCAAGCTAGTGCTCTTTCTTTGTAAAGGCATATTAAAAACAAGGCAGGATTGGGCTTATTTCCAGGCCCCTGCAGGAGGTCACATAGCCAAGCAGCTCTCAGAGTTCCTTGTCTATTCTTAGCCTGAACTTTTAGTGACTCTGGTCTTCAGCAGCCCTTTTCCTCCTTTTTCTTTTGCATTTGGTTTTTTTGTGGGTATGTGGTGTGTGTTTTAAATAAATGGTGCTACGTGTAGGAAACGGGCTGCAGCACAGTCCTGCTACAGAGGCCCTGAGAAAACAATCGGCTTCCCCCCTCTGAAGCGACCCCGGGGCCTCAGAGCCGTCCTCCCTCTGTTGCCTCTCACAACTGCCAACGCAAGGCTGAGCTCACACAATAAGAAGGAAATTGCCAGAAAGAATTTACAGGGAGGACTGGCTGTTAGTATTGGCCACTGATGCCTCCCTTTGATGAAGACCAAAAATTAGCTCCGCCCAAGCTATGGTCCCTATTCTAACGTACACTTCAGTTTCCCACCTACAAATCATTTATCAGTCGGCCACCAAACATGAGCTAAAAATCCCTTTCTGACACAAAATTTTACCCTCTTAAAACCTCTTTCTCCACTTTGCCGAATACTTGCTCTGAACATGGACACAGAAGAAATTTAAGCAGCTACTGACCTTGAGTTACTTGGAAAGGACCAGAAACACAGAGGATAGAAAGTAACTGATGTTTCAGAAGTGTAAAATGACCAATGAGAAGAACAGATCTACATCAAATTCAAAGGAGGCAGAAGATGCTCTGGGCCAGGCTAGGTCAAAGAAAATTTGAACGAGGTTCTTATGTATTCGTTATCAGCTGCTGTGTAACAAATTACCCCACTTTGTGTATTAATTGTCTATTGCTGAGGTAACAGGTTACTTCAAAACTTAGCAGCTTAAAACAATAAACATTTATTACCTCACAAGTTTCTGTGGGTTAAGAATCCAGGTGTAGTTTAGCTGGGCCCCTTGGGCTCAAGGTCTCTCCTAAGGTTGCAGTCAAGCTCCCAGCCTAAACATTCAATGGGGAGTGGAGGGGAACCTAATATGAAGCTCGATGGAGGGATCATTGGCAAGCCTCAGTTCCATGTGACACAGGCTATCTCCAGGGCTGCCTCAAGACTTGGTGCTGGCTTCCCCTAGGGTGAGAGATTTAAGAGAGAGCAAGAGTGACCAAGATAGAACACAGTACTTTTGTAACCTCATCTCAGAAGTGATATCTCATCACTTTTGCTCTTTCTTTTCATTAGAAGCAAGTCATTAGGTCCAGCCCACATGAAATGGGGTGAATACCAAGAGGCAGAGACCCTTGGGGGCCATCTTAGAGGCTGTCTACCACACACTGTTGGGTGGATAGGATTTAAATAAGATAGAGAAAGCCTTCTGGGTTGGGAATAATAAGAGCAAAAGCACAGACATTAGAAAAGTGACTGGAATGATTTGGTTGGAACAAGACATTTGAATAGGAGCATAGAAGGTAAGTGGGCCCAGACTGAACTGGATTTTCAAAGGCCAGCGCACAGAGTTTTGTTTTCATCCTCAGGCTCTTATCTATTCTCCCCCACTCAACTGTAAGCTCTTTAGTATAGGAACTATGATTTATAATAGAAGTTGGCAGGTAGCAGGCGCTCAAGAAAATTTATTGACTGAATAAACCTATGAAGTTAATGTGTAAGGAGTAATGCAGAGTTGCTGGGTTTGTCTTTTTTCAACCCCAGAAGAAGCCCACCTAATTACTTTTGGAGCTCCCAACCAAGATTTGATGATGTCCTCTATTTCTAAGATATCGTTATTCAGATTATCCAGCACATAACAAAGAGGAAAGTTGAACTCTAATTATGGGCCTACATTCTTCTCTTGGACTAAAAGCTCTTTTAAGTAAACACCTTATTCTTTTGAGCCTCAAGATCTTATACAGGCGAGGGAATGCAAACTTGGTACCTAAGAGCAAAGCTGGTTTCCACTCACACAGCAGTTCAGGAGCATAACCCACAACTAGACTGGGCAAGATCATAACATCTGGTCCTGACACTGACCATAGCGCCTCCCCTACCTTGGCTGGCTGGCCAGAATGCCTCTAGGAATTTTTTTGTGCATTATCTTTCAGTATAAAGGGAGAATCTATTCTGGGGAAGGGAGTAAAGGAAGAAAAACTGTTAAGTGGCTATATTAATTGGTCAGGGCTACTATAATAACATACCACAAATGGGGGCTTAAACAACAGAAGCTTATTTCTCCCAGTTCTGGAGGCTGGAAGTCCAAGATCAGAGTGTCAGTAGGACTGGTTTCTCCTGAGGCCTCTCTCCTTGGTTTGCAGATGGCTGTCTTCCCATTGTGTCTTCCTTTTCTCTGTGGGTGAACATCCCTGGTGTCTCTTCCTCAGAAGGACACCCGTCCTATTGGATTAGGGCCCCATCTTTATGACCTCATTTAACCTTAATCACTTCTTTAAAGGCCCGATATCCAAATAGTCACATTGGGGGTTAGGGCTTCATCATAGAGTTTTGGAGGGACACAGTTCAGTCCATAACAATGGGCAAGGCTTATTATACACGTGCTCCTATTCCTTCATCCAGGCTGTTCTAAAGGAACGATAATCTCTCATTCACAGAGATGGGCGATCGAAAATTCCTAAAAGTTCTTCAAACCTCCATCTCACGTGACACTGCAATAGCCACCAAGTTAGCAGAGGTGGTGGTGTTATCTCTCCTCCACAGAGGAGACCAATCGGGAGGGTTCACAGCCCCTTCCAATCCTAAAGTCTGGAACCTGGTTTCCAACTCCTGGACCAGTCCTCTCTGTGGTGTTATCCGCTCTTGCCCACTCAGGACTAACCCCTGCAGCACCCTCACCCAGATGATAACTTCCACTTCGTCCTCCTGCCCTTCTCCATCAAAACTTATCCTTCAAGTTCCTTCCATTTGATATTCTAAGCGACAATTAGCTGGCTGGGGAAAAAAAAAAAAACAACTATCATTAATAATCCATGTTGATTTGTTAGTGAGCGAGAGATTACTCAGGAAGGATCCTGGCCGAACAGATTTACAAACTATGATATTTTATAGCTCGCGAGATATTTTCTTCACATACGACATCTAACTTACTTTCATTCGAACAAAATTTTTGTTAAGTAGACGCTATTATTTTCCTGGCTTTTTAGAAAAAGAAACGGGACTTAGAGATTAGGTGGCTAGCCCAAAGTCACATGGGTAAGTAGCACAGGTGGAACTTGAACCAAATATTGTATGCTCTTGTTGCTATATCTTGCTCCACTGCCAGACTTTGCTAGTTGGTTCAGAATAGTATTTTGTTACATTGATGTTTTCCTCTTATACAAAGACGTGGCTACTTCTCTTCCCCGGCTTGTCTGTCCTGACCTATCTCTATTGAGCTCCCACAGTTTTGGGACTTGAGTCTCGGCTCCACTCCTACTAACCTGGAATGACCACAAACACATTTTTAACTTTTCACTAGGCTTAAGTTTCTTCATCTGTGATTAATTTCATTGACTGGGCTCAATGAAATTCACTTTTCGGTCTTACGAGTCTAATAAATTATCTTTATCTTTAATTTCATTCATTTAACAAATCGTTATTGTACCAGGTACTATGCTAGGTACTTTCTTCTTCTTTTTTCTTTTTAATACAAACTTGGATCTTTGGGTGTAACCTGCCAACAGAAAACAACAACAACACAACAACAACAGGAGAGAAAACCCAAAAGAATGAAAAGTAAGAAAGAAAAAAAAAGCTCCCATAAAAGATTCTTCTCTTCTCCACCGACCACCACAGTGCAAATTTGCACATCATGAGACCACAGCGGGTTTACAGAGTGCGATATACAAGCCACAATAAACAAGACAGACAGTACCTGTCCGCAGGGAGTTTATTTTCTTACATGCCAGGAATGGACCCTTTTCTCCTTTCACAGAGGAGAAAAGTAAGCTATTAAACTGAGTGACTTACCCAGGAAGTGGCAGAGAGGAGACCTGGGAAGCTGGGTCTTCTATTTCCTAGTTCAGGGGTGTTTTTCTTCCACACTATACCTTGTGTTGTGAATTCTCCTGAAACACATTCATCTCCGCTTGCTAATGACAGTGGCCTCTCCCAAGGGCGTTTGTGTCTGAGAGCCGGCCCCTCACTGTGTTGCCGCTGATGGAGGTAGCTGACAACAGGAATCCCTCTCAGAAACCACCCTCCTGGAGTTACCATTTTACCATGCGGAAGCAGAAACTTTTCAGTTTCCAATGAAATTTAAGACTCAAGCGTACAAGAATCAGAGTCTGACACGCAAGGTACAAGCCAGCCCACAAGCGCGACCTCCTTCCTAGTCTTCTCCTGCTGCTAGGGCCAGTGTCTGTTTGCCACTAGCAGATCCCATCTTTCCC
Organism: Pteropus vampyrus; assembly: GCF_000151845.1. Classification (NCBI taxonomy): domain Eukaryota; kingdom Metazoa; phylum Chordata; class Mammalia; order Chiroptera; family Pteropodidae; genus Pteropus; species Pteropus vampyrus. Next base: position 11,390,748 of record NW_011888804.1, read on the forward strand.
CGTTCCGCTCATTGCGTTTCAACCCCTAGCTCTACTCCATTTTAACACCTGAAGCAGCTGGCTGTAGATCTAAGCTCTGCCCACTCAGTATTTGTAGACTTTTGCCCACAAAACCTTCACCACTCCTTCAATCTGGTTTCTCAAGGTGAGACACTGAGATTTGGGCTAAGTAATGTACTGAGAAGGCAGTAAGCACTGGTGTGGGATTAGCCCCATGTTACTTCCCAAATGGAAGCCCCCTCATACATGTGTTTTGCATAAAACCTGGCCCCAGCAGGTTGGTACCTATATGTGGAACACCTATTTGCACCGTTGGTTAATTTCACCACCCCTTCACCATACTCATTTTAAAAATTTTATCAAACTTATACAGTCACGTAATTAAAAAAAGTCAACTCTACAGTTCTGTAAGGTTTATTAAGACAAAGAGTGGTCCTCAGCCTCCCGGTACCCGCCCCCACACCCATTTCCCCTTCCCTAGAGGGACCATTTTCAACTTGTTTAACTAATTCTTTTACCTATCTATAAATAACATGTTTGTATTGCTACTTCCTGATTTTTCAGCTCAGACATTATCTGTTGACTTCCCACCAGGGGAGATGAGGATTCTGCTCTGTTTTTTTCTACTCGTCCCCTCTACACATATGCACACTTCCCAGACTCCCTTCTTCCTAATGTAGGTATAGTGTAACTTTTAGTAGATCAATAATTAGTGTGCTCGTTATTATGACAATGTAAATGCCACTAACAGCTAAGCCATAGAGTCGACTATGATTGCTTTTT
>NW_011888804.1:11392770-11405424 GCF_000151845.1 Pteropus vampyrus
AGATGAGGGTTCTGCTCTGTTTTTTTCTACTCAACCCCTCTACACATATGCACACTTCCCAGACTCCCTTCTTCCTAATGTAGGTATGGTGTAACTTTTAGTAGATCAATAATTAGTGTGCTCGTTATTATGACAATGTAAATGCCACTAACAGCTAAGCCATAGAGTCGACTATGATTGCTTTTTTGTTTCAGAATCTTTTTGTTTTATCTCGTTTTCTCATATACTTAGTTTTCTAAAATCTTCTCACTAATTAACCTTAAACTCTGACAGCCATCCAGCTCTCCGCTCAATATGTTCTTGGGAAAATCTCATGGAGCCTTCTCTTTTGCTATGTGGGGGCGGGGGCATAGCTACACGGCTGCGCCCCTAGAACCCCCTTTTACTATCTTCCTGGAATTTCCCTTGTCTCTTTTCTGTGACGGATCATCTGTTTCTGGATCTCATATTTTTGCATTTCTTGCTTTCTTCCCTCTTTTTGATGACATCTATATTTTTAGAACTTCCTAAGAGTGCATGAGAGTGCAAGATTTCAAATTTTTTGAAATCTTGCATGTCAGAAAATGTCTAACTCTTGATTGATTGTACAGAATTCTTGATAAGAAGTCATTTTTGCCTCAGAACTTTGATAGCGCGGCTTCATTGTTTTCCAGCTTCCAAGGCTGCTGTTGAAGCCAAAGCTTTCTTTGCACGTGACCTTGTAGGATTCCTTTGTCCCAGGAAATAAGAAATTTCACAATAACATACCTATTGTGCTGGACACACAGTGGCCCTTTTGATCTGAAATCTTGTCTCCTTCGACTCTTGAGTGTTTTCTTGAATTATTTTATATCCTTTGTTGTGTTTCTAAAACGACCGTGATTTAGCTATTGGGATAAATGTCTCATCCGTTCTTTCCTAGTTTCTGTCTTTTTACTCTGCTTTCGGAAATTTCTTCAACCTATCTTCTAATCCATCCATTAAGTTTTTCATTTCTGACGTCATATTTTTTTTTCTAAGACCTCCCATTGGGGACTTTGCCCTTAAAAAAAATCTCTTTTAGTGAGTTTTAGATATAATGAAATTAGACGTATGTGTTTAATCCACTATTTGTACCCAGTATTTCTGTATACTTTGGTTATTTAATAATTCCTACCTTACAGTTGTTTCAAATCCTTTGAGCTTTCATAATGGTTTCCTATCACTTAACATTTTTGACTTTCACAATCTAGATTATGACATCTGGATAGGACCTTAGGATCGTTTACTTCATCCCTGTCACCTTACAGAGAGAATTCCCGATTCCCAGAGAGGTAGCATGTCTTATTAGAAAACACTTGTTTCTGCCAGAACTTACCAGAGCTGTGTGCGATGAATAATTCAGCAGGCACGCTGTACTCGTGTAGCTTTTTTTTTTTTTTTTAACTCTTTTCCAAAATGTGTTATTCGGGTATACAGGATAAATAAATTGCACATATTTAAAGTATTTGATTTCATAAGTTTTGACCCATACATACACTCCTGAAACTGTCATTGTAATCAAGATATCGATCACCCCCCCGAGTTCTCCCATGCACCTTTGTCATTCCTTCCTCTGACCTCCCCTCAACTCTACCCAGGAAACCACTGATCTACTTTCTGTTGCTATAGATTAAGTTGCATTTGCTAGATATAAATGGAACCATAAAATGTGACCTATAATTTTTGTCTCGCTTGTTTTTACATGCAGTTTTTGTGGGTGCTTTGAAAGCCATACCTGACTGTCCAAGTGGAAAGACTTCATCAGCTCTCCCTCCCTCTGCATCCTTTCTGTTCTGCATGCTTCCCATCTTCCCTCTTCCAGACCTAGGGGCTGCTACCTGCAATGATCTAGTCTCTCCATCTGAGCCTGCTCTGAGGAGCGGACCAGTTTCTTACATTCACTGAGGTGACTGATACGATTTTATATGTGTGATTCGTATGATTATACAAAAGACAAAAACCCACATTTGGCTTGTGCCAAAGAAGTACTACAGTTCTAATGATGGATTTCCAAGCATGAGCAAATGAGTTTAGAAGGGAGTTTTGGCCAAGGGCACCCCCCGAACCTCTAAAAGTACACCCTGCTTAACAGAGCCCTCATGTAAGACTGACCCTGCCTGCAGACAGGCAGAATGGATTGAAATCCCTTCTGGTCCCATTCAGAATTTTGGTTTCCTGAAATGTCAGCCATTTAGGAGCTAAGAAAAGAACTAATGTCTTGCCGGCCTTCCTTCCTTTTGGTCTATTTGGCAGAGAAAACAATCCTGTGTAGATAAAAGGTCACTCAGGAGGGCAGGGCCTCCCACGTTATTTCTATGTCTCTGTTCCAGGGGAGAGGAAGGCCACCAGAGGTGGCCCCCAGGCAGCCAGACTGAAGTCCAAGCTGACAGTGGCCCAAGGATTGCAGGCAGAGGAGCCTGGCACACTAGCCTGGCTCCAGAGATGCCTTGCTTGTCTCATTTCTCTTCTCATTCATTTTCACATTTAATCTTTACTTCTTCATTAATAAATTCACATTTAATTCTTACAGCACTACAAAGCAGGAGAATGAGAAATATTTCTCCATTTTAAAAACAAGAAAAGAGAGGTAGCATAACCTGCTCAAATTTAAAGCCTTTCTCAGCGCCAGCCCTGTCCATGGGGTCCCCAGGCCCCCTGCCAGCCGGTGTCAGGGAATGTGGAGGTGTGACACCTCTGAGCTGCCGCAGAGGAGTCAGGGCAGGGAGTGGAACCTCTAGGTGCACGTGCTTCTCCTTCCACGGCTCTGTGTGACCATCCCCCAGGTCTACCATCACTCTCCACAGATCAGCTGGGAAATGAACAGAGCCAGGGCGAAGGCAGTGGTCCCCAGCAGTCTGTGGGAAAGGACCCGTTAGATGTTCTTTGTGAGTAGGAGGCCCAGCTCAGCTTAAGCTGTGGTTAAGGAGGAAGACACACAGTCAGTCCCTCTGGCTCAGTCCAGCATTTGTTGAGTATGAACTCTACCAAGATGGGGCCAAGATCAGTTCTCAACCTCAGGGTCCTCTTAGGCCTTAAATAGTGGGAAACCTAACAGTGGTTGGTAGAGAGGGAAGAGGTTGTACAGAACCCCTCCCTCAGAAGCCCAGGAAGGACGTAGTGAAGACTAGACCAGAAGTAAGGGCACAGAGAAGAGATTCGAAGACCAATTTCAATATTCTGTTGGGGATGGCCAGCCCTGCCTCCAAGGACCCCAGACTGCCTGCCAGCCCTCCAGGTCACAGACTTCAGTGGCACAGAGGCTACAAGCAAGAGGAAGCAGGAGAAGGGAGCAGAGCATCCAGAGCCCTGCTTCTGCTTTAAGGCCAGCAGTCCCCGCTCCATCGCCATGCTTCCTTCACCTTCAGGGGCAAAATTTCCCACATCAAATTTCTTTACAAATTGGACTTCCCATGATCCTTTCAGCAAGAGAACAGGCATTTCTGTATCCTGAGAATAATAAAAAGAAATAGTAATTTTAAAAGAATAAATTTCTCATTTATTTCACACATTTATCGTTTCCTGTCTTTTATTCCACTTGATTCTATCCATGAGCTCAGGCGATAGCCAGGCAGCAATGATTGGCATCTAACAAACGAGGAAACTGAGGCACAGAGAGTTTGACTTACTGAGTCGCAGAGATTTAATGGTAAAGCCAGATCTAAACACTTCACCAGCTAGAAGGGATTGTACAGGTGAGACTAGAGCTATCCAGGGATGTTTGAGGGACAAAGTGCCCCAGGCCGAGAAGCAGGATAAATTCTGTGTTTACCATTCCCTGCGATTATCTGTAGCCTTACATGGTCTGAAGAGTTAAGACCAGATTCCAGTTCTAGTTCCGCCACTCATCTGCCGTGTGAACTTAGCACAACTCAGTTTTATTAGGTCTTGATTTTCTCATCTGTAATGTCAGAATTAAAAGGACGCAGGGATGTTTTAAGAGGAAGCTGAATTTAAATTATATCAAGATTCGTTATACTAAAAACGAGGTGAAGGACAACAGCCATGAACACCGGCATAAAAGACAGATTCAAGGCATGGTCTAGAAAGCTCTAGAGACATTTAGCTTTGAGTACAGAATAAGAGTTAAGCTATTGAGTTCATTCACTTTGTCTTCCGTATGATAGTTGCTTGACAGAATAAATCACAGTTTATATAAAGCCCCAACCCTCTAATCACATGATTGGGCCCTATCTACATTTTTTTAATTGTTGCCAATTGGCTGACTACGAATGGCTGTGAAATATATTTTAATTTGCCTTTTCCTAATTACTAGTGAGATTGAACTTTTCATTTTTTAAAAAACATTTTTTATTAAATTCGACAAGTAACATTATGTAAGTTTAAGGTATACGGTGTGTTACTCTGATACATTTATATATTGTGATATGCTTACCGATATAGTGGTATTTAATTTACCATATTAAATAATAGTACAATATTATGTACAATAATTATAGTATACTATTATTGGCTATATTCATTATACTGTGCACTAGATCTCTGTGACTTATTTACTACTCTTTACAAGTTTGTACTCTTAAATATTATATTGCTTAGCGAAATGTGCTCAGAGTCCATCCATATCACAAATGGCACAATATCTTCCTTTCTCGTCGCTGAATAATATTCCATTGAGTATACGTACCACATCTTTTTTATCTATTCATCTACTGAGATACATTTGCCTTGTTTCTGTGTCTTGGCTATTGTGAAAAATATTGAGACAAACATGGGAGTACATCTATCTTGCCAAAATCTTGTTTTCATTTCCTAGGAGTATGTACCCAGAAGTGGAATTACTAGATCATGTGGTAGATCTATTTTTAATTTTTTTGAGAAACTTCCATATAGTCTTCTATAGTGGTTGGATCAATTTACATTCCCACCAACAATGTATCAGGGGTTTGAACTTATTTTTACATGTTTCTTGATCATTTAGATTTCTTCTGTTTTGTCTGATCATAACTTCACCCATTTATCTAATCAGTTGTTTATTTTTATAGGAGTTTTATATTATGGACATTAATCCTTTATTGATTATATGCATGGTGGATACCTTCTCCCTGATTTTTCTTTGTGCTTTCTTTATGTCGTTTTTGTCAATTTAGCAGCATTTTCTTTTACAACTTTTACTTTGAGTTTTAAGAAATCTATCTTTGCCCAGAGATCAGAAAGATATTTTTTTATATTTGCTTTTTTAAATGTTGGTTTTTTCCCACCTTTATTTTGTTTTCAATTTTTCTTTTCTATGTAGAAACTCCATTGTCTCAAAACTATTCACGAACACACCATTCTTTTTCTGTGGTTTTCAGTATGCCCTCGACCATTTAACAGGTTCCCATCCAGCAGACAAGTTTGCTTTTAACCTTTATGTCCCATTCACCATGTTGATTTGCCTGTTCCTACACCACACTATTGTACTGATTTGAGATTTATACTTTAGATATCTATTAGGGCCAATTATCACCTTCTTTGAAAGGAAGAAAATTATTGTGGCTCTTCTTGACCGTTGTTCTTTTTATGTCATTTTTTGGATCCAAACTGTAAAATTTCATGAAAAATCCAATGGGGAATTTTAAGGGAATTGCACTGGATCTCCAAATTGATTTAGAGATCAATTAAAACCGCCAGTTTTACAAAGTTGACTCTTTTCATCCATGAGCACGGCACGTCTCTTCACCAATCTGAATCTTCTTTTTTGTGTGTATTTGTTAGATTTATTCCTAGGTAACTTCTAGGTTTTTTTTGCAAGTGCAAACGATATGTTAAAAAATTACTTCTTATAATAGTTTTGCTGGTATATAGGAACACTATCGATTTTATATTAATCTTATACCCAACAGCTTTGATGAACTCTCATTAGTTTCAATAATACTCCAAAGAAGTTTTTTGGATTTTTCTATATAGACAGTCAACTCAGCTGCAAATAATGCCACTTTATTCCTTTCCCAGTCTTATATCTTTTATTTTTCATATTTTATTGTGATCTCTAGGACCTTTAGTAAAATATGAATAGAGTAGTGGGTTTGGTCTTTACTAGGAGAAGGCTTTACTCTTTTACCATTGAGCATGATGTTTGCTGTATGTTTTTGAAAAATACTCTTTGAATTAAGAAAATATCTTTGTATTTCTAGTTTGCTAAGAATTTTTATTATGGATGGATATTTACTTTTTTGATCAAAATCACTTTCTGCATCTATTGAGATGCTCCTATAATATTTTCTAATTTATTAATACGAATAACATTGATTCATTATCTAATGTTAAGCCATCCTTGCATTCCTGGAATGAACCCTAATGGGTCATGATTTATGTTATTGTAATACATTGCTGAATACGGTTTGCTAATATAGAGTATTTTATATCTATATTCATAAATAATATTAGCCTCAAATTTTCCTTCCTCATACTTTCCTTATAATGTATACAAATGTAAATATACTATTTTTATAAGGATTAGAATCACTAAAATTAGAAGGGAAAATAAAAAGCATCTAGTTTGGTTTCATCACCTTGTAGGAGAAAAAACTAGAATTCAGAGAAGGGAAATGGCCTTTCTAAAATCACATAGAGTTAGAAACAGGATGGGAACTAAAGTAGTTTGCAGAGCACTTATAAATTCCGAATCACTTTCCCACTCATGATTGCATTTTATCTTCACAGCCCTGCAGGAAAAGTATTGTATATCACCCTCCATTTACGGATGGGCTCACTGAGGTCTGGAGAGATGACATCATGAATTATGTGGCCCAGCAGACCTGAGACTAGAAGCCAGGCTTCTGACTGCCGGACCAGAGGCCCCTCCCCAATTGTTTTTATTCTATGCCCAACCCCACGGACAGATCCACTTATTAGCCTGGAATGAAGAGAACCCTAAGATCTGCATCCTAAATCATTATTTTACGAGTGTCCAGCGATATCTTCACAACCGTGTCAAACAGATGGTCCATCTGCAGATAATCCCAATGGGCAGGGATGAGGGCTCCATGGTCCCTAAGGCTCATCTTGGTGGAGGGACACCCTCAAGGCCAGAATAAGTCCAGGGTCTCTAAGAATGTCCCCTATGTCCACTAATGCAGAAATGGGTCCATAGCCCCTGAATGGAATCTTTGCTCTAAGGTCAGAGCACAAGGTCCCTAAGGGTCCTGTTCTCAACAGTGCCGTAGACCAGGGGGTAAGGGAGCTCCAATTTCAATTCTATCCCCCTACCCCACCCTCTGGCCACCACCGCCCCTCCTCCATATCTCTCAGCAAGCTGCTTCCTGCACCAGCACCCTTGTTTTGCTTGTGCTATTTGTGTCTGCTTCTAACAGCTGGCCCCAGCCTGGCAGCCCCTAGCTCTGAGGATTATCCAATTATCCCATTAGCCCAGCATGTCCTTCCTTCCTCCAGAGCTATTAGCTCCCCATCTCCCTCTTCTTCTCTCCCTCCAAAGGCTGGTCCATAGCCTTCCTTGCTCCTTCCTTAGGCCTAGGGCTTGGGCAGCCCTCAGTCATATAGACTCAGAGAATACCAGAGCTGGAAGGGACATTTGCATCTGTCCATCATTTTGCAGGGAAGGAAACATGCCCGCCATACCCAAAGTCACATGACCCACTGGTACCAGCAAAGAACTGAAACCCAGGCCTCTCGACGTCATGGCCATGCTCTGGTCAGCACGCCTTATCTAGTGCTCACTACACTTAGCCTTGGAATGGAGGCGATGACTATTCCCACTTCACTCTCTGGGACTCTGTGGTTGAGATTCGAACTTGTGGTCGAGGTAGAGAGCTAGAACGCACACTGGTGAAAACCAGCAGTTAAGTCAGACCTCAGCAGAAGAAGAGGTGTTACCGGAAGTAGGTAACAAACTTCAGGTGCATAGGACAGGCACTGAGTGCTAATGGAACTCAGAAGAGGGAGAAGCAGCTTTCAGCAGAGGGCTCAGAAAGGCCTCCTGGAGGAGATGGTTGTTCAGGGGGTTGCTGAATCAGAGGCCTTCCCGAACGGGAAAGGCGGGGAGTGGGTTAAGAGGACGGATGATAGCCTTTGGTTTGGCTCAATCGGTGGGGCAGGGTGGGGCAGGGGGAGTGGGTGGGTGGGGAGACGAGGCTGGAGAGCAAAGCTGTGGCCCTGCATGGCAGACCAACAAGTGAGGCTTGATCTGATACACATTTATTAAATGCTCTGGAGCAAGGGAGGGACATGATTGGGCGTGTGCTTCGTGAAGACTAATCTGACCGCGCCGGCTGAACGGCTTGAGGTAAAAAAGAGACGAGCGCAGAGAGGTCAGTTAGGAGCTTATTCAGGTGGGTGAGAGATGGTGAGGCCTCGCTTAACACCATGACTTTTGAGGGGTAACTGGGGAAAGAATGGATGGAACAGATTCAGAAGACATTTGGAAAAAATAATGAACAGGATGCAACACACTAAATTTTGGAAGATAGGGAAAGGAGCCCCGCGAATGGACTTCGGAAAGTGAGGACTGGCAGTAGGATGTACGGAGTAGAAAGGGGACCCTCCTGTACTCTGCCCTCTGGCACTCATTGCGTAGAGCATTTTGTAAAGTTGGCAAATTTGCTTTATGTGCTGCGTGAAACCTTCTTTACCCTATGTCCCAGCCCCTTTGGCTGTTCAACCACATGTCCACGTGCTGACCCGATTAATCACAGGCTCCCCGCACCCTGAGACAGCAGTGCACTTAAGCTGGGATGACATTGCTGTCACCATAGGTGGTTCCGGTGGCAGGACTTTCAGGCCTTGGGCGTATTCCGTTGGCACAGGGCTTGGGGCTTTTTTGATTCCTTTCTGTCCATACCAGGTAATCGCCTCCAACCTATACTCATAAACTTGATTCAGATGCTGACTTTTTTTTAATACACTGTGTCATTCCTTCCTTCCAATTACCTGTCTTATCCCTCAGGCCTTCTTTGGGCTTCCAAAGACTGACTACTCTGGCCAAGAAAGATGAACCATCCTTATCTGACCTTGTGTCCTTGCAGTTCGGGGAAGGATCCTCGAGGGCCCACAAAGGTGCACAGGCCCCTTCTAGGCCAATGAGCACTGACTGCCCTTGGAGTGCATCGAAGACCCAGCCATTACATTTTTGCAGCCTAGTGGCCTCAAACATGAACTAGTTATCCCGCCAGAGCATCTGTGAACCCTGTATCTCCTTTAGGTTGTCCTACCAAGCCTAGCTATGCCCTTGAGAGCAGCATAGAGCAAGCTGGTTCCCTCTCCGGTCTGCTCACCTGCTGCCGTAGTGCTCCCTAAGTCATCTCCGACCTCACTTCCTACAGCCATTTTCAGTTTCCATTTTCTAGACCTTCCCCATCTTAATCGCCTTCCTTTGGCCATTTGTCGATTCTGCCAGGTGTAATTCTGCCAAGAGTCTACCATCTTGTGGCAGCCAGCCGCATCCACAGAGGTATTTCAGTTTGTCAGTGATCAGCTGTGGTGTTGAGAGCTGAGCACAAGTCTTTCGCCTTGAGCAGGGACCCCTGGGGTGCCTAATAACTGTGATGCAATGCAGCTTGAGGCCACAGTCGCTTCTTTCTCTGGCATTTTTCACATAGTTAGCTGATGCTGAACTTAGCCGCTGACATGTCCGTGTTGTTTTGAACTTCCTGCACATTTGCTTTTCAAACTCTGCGCAGGACTTTACACTGATCTTTGCTGTTTTATCTGTCCAGCCCCTTGAGTCATTTTGAATCCTCATTCTGTCAGTCCAGACATTTACTATATCCTTCCCTGTTCACCTCTTTAATAAGCCCTAACTCCTCAGGATTTGAGATTTATATAAACAAATGGGACAGGATGGGGCTAAAGATAGCCAATAATCCACATAGCCAGTGCCTCTGCCTCAGTCGTCTGCTGGTTCCCGCATCTACCTCCCGGCCCCCACGGACACCAGAGGCTTCCAGGTGCCTGGTTTAAATTCACACTCATTGCGTTTCTTTATCTGACAATGGCTGGGCAATGCCAGTGAACAGCATATAGAAACCAAGGAAGCAGCCGTCTCTCTCCTTCCAGCCTCCTTTCTACTCTCTGATAGCCAGAACACTGGAGCTATGACTGCTTGCCCTCTTGTGTTTTCTGCATTGAAAATGGGTTTGTTTGATTTATTATTATTTATTATTATCACACTGGATGATAATCCTGGGCATTTATGTTAGAAAGCCTGCCAAAGCACTTTTATATTTATTATCCCGTTTTAGGTAAAAGTAGGCAGGCAGCTCAGAGAGTGACTTGCCCATAGCCGGAGACGAAGGCGGTGGCAAAGCCAGGGTCTGAGCGTGGTGCTGACTCCCATTCAGAGCTTGGGGACCCAGGGTGGTGGCTGGAAGGAGTGTGTGGAGGGATTGTCGCCTATCTCGGGATGAGGCACAAAAGAGAGTCAAGCTGAAACCCCAAGAGATATAGCCCGCAGACAACTGCACGATGCTTGGCCCGGCCTCTAGAAGTTCTGCCATCGACAGAGTCATTATGACTTTGAGCTCTGGTCCTGAATTTTCCTAAAACTAGATACATTTTTTTTTTTTTTAATTCCGTCTATCTTTAACAATTCCAAAAATCTCTGAATCTAAACCAGGCTCTATCCCCCTCACTCCCCTTTCCAACGCAACTAAAAAAATGTGGGTGGATTGGGAAAGAACAGAAAAGAAAGATCAAAACTGTGACAACCCTCTGACAACATTTTAACTTGAAAATTGCCTGTAAGTGGATGGCATAATTCCGTGTAGGCAGATGTAAATCAGGCGCACATTCACTCCTCTCCCTCTGTCTCCTGGCAAACCCGCTCAGGAGAAGGCCCAGAGTTGACTAACTCTAAAAGTTAACTCAACTTCAACCTGCCTGATCCCCCAGGTGGCTGCAACGTGTTCCAATGAACTCCCGGAGCCTATGTCCCGTTCACGGCCCTCACCTCTTGCTGCCCAGACAGGCTGCATCTGGCTTATTTTCCCTAGTTGGTTGACAGTTCCCTGTGCACCAGCCCCCGTCTGCCCCCCAGTCTCAGTATTCATCAGCAGGAAGGAGCTTATTAAGCGGTTGAGAGAGGAACAGAGAGTCAGGAGATGGGGCTCAAGTTCTAGCCTGCTGCGTCCTAACCGCGGCCTCTCTGAGAGCTTACTGGTCATTGATGCCCATCCAGATGGCTGATTCTACAAAAGCATGCGCACATACGCAAACACTTCCCCAGGCAAAGAAAAGAGATGTGGGTGGTTCCATGCGAAGCCTTTCCCACTGGCGGGAAAAAGTCCTTCCCTCAGAGGACACTGCGTCACCAATCTAGCCTCTTGAGGATGACACCATGGCTTGGCCTCTTCCCACACCCAGCCCTCTCCAGAGTTGTGCTTTCTCCTCTAGCAAAAAAAAAAAAAGGGTTAAGTCAGAGAGCATCTAGAACGGTGCCTCCCCAAACTCGGGTTCTGTGTTCTCTGTAGTTCCTCTCCTTTGAGGCTCCCAGTTATCTGACATCTGATGCCTGCCCCCACCTGCCGCCCCCTGCAGCTCTGTAGCACCACAGGGGCTACCTCGACAGTGACACTTAGTGCTAATGACAGTGACAGCTGCAGTGAGGGGCGCTTCAGGACAGGGGAGGGGTGGGTGCGGGAGGAGGGCAAGGGGTTAATCTGATACCTTCCACTTTTCAGAGGAGATAAGGACCGGAGGGAGGGAGGGAGGGAGGGAGGGAGTGACTTCCCTCACAGCAGACCTCAGGTCTTCCTTTCACCCAACATGACCTCTCCCATCAGCAGAAGTGTGTCACTTAGGGTGCAGTACTTAGGCCCAGCACGAGAGTTCAGGGGGAGTGTGCCCACTGTGGCGAGAACCCGTGAGAGCTGCCATGCCAGGGGACCGTGTGACCTGACAGGGTAGGAGCAGGCTCTAGGCACAGAGTGCCATCCTGACACAGCTGTGCTTCAGCCCCAGGTGCAGGAGCGGGCCGCACAGAACTGTTCCCACTCCCTGAGCCCTGGTTCCTGTTTCCCCACCACAGCTGAAAAAGAAGGCCTGTGCCCCAGCTCTGAGATGTCCCACCCAGTAGATCCAGGGGCGTCATCAGCATCTCATTTCCTCTTACTTCCCAGGCGGCCCCTTACCCTGCCCTGCCGTAGTGGTTCGCCTCAGGTTGGTCCTTAGAAGACTGGGGGCTCCGTTGTACTCAGAACCCTTTCCTGAACCCCTTGCCCGGTCCCTCCCCCACCCAAAGCCTGCATGCTGAGTAGTCCAGCCCCCAAAACTCAGGTCCCAAGAAGCCTGAGAAAAGGTTAGAGAGACTATGTTTCTTCCCTCTCTACCTTTGTGGTTCTTTTTCTGGCTTCTACCCACCAACCGGTCATGAGGACCAACAGCATCCATGCTCATGGCCTCCTCAGGCATAGCCCAGGCCACCGCTCTACCTTTAGCCCACAGCTAGTGCAGACCAGAGTGTGTAAGAGGGAGGAGAAAGGCAGTGTGGACAGGCCATAGCCCCTGGCTGTCCGTTAGAACTCCCGGGACATTACCGCTGCCTTGGTCTACCCGGCGTCTCTGGGGCAAGGCTCTGGCTCTGGCTCTGGCGCTTTTCAAGGCGTCCTAATTGTCTCTTCTGAGCAGCCAGTCTAGAGAACCTCGGACTGATGTAACAGTAAAATAGAACCCAAACCTCTCTGTGTTGGTTTGGGGATCGTC
>NW_011888804.1:11406529-11413420 GCF_000151845.1 Pteropus vampyrus
CTGGCCGGCCAGCCCCAGCTTCCTCTCTTAAGCCACACTCTGGCACCACTCCGTTATGGCTCCGTGCATCCTTGAGCCCAGCTTCGTCACCCAAGAGATGGCCCTAGGACCGATGATGTAAGAAGCACATGGCAGCTCACAGCGGCGGGAAAGGGCTGCCTGAGACTCCCTGGGCCAACTCCTGGTGCCAGGACAATAGACCCTGCAGCCAGGGAGGGGAAATAATAAAATAAAAAGGACATCCTCACACTTATGTTTTCTCTAGAAAATATAAACGCCGCCTCCGGGCACAGCAGCTCCAGAATCCTTGGAAAGTCTGGGGAGGCTGGTGTGTGTGGGGCACTCCCCAGCCTCAGGGCCAGCCAGCCTGCTCTGCTACAGCTGCTCTGTGAAGACCAGGTGGCACTTCTGGATGCTTCTGGAGTGGGGACTGGGCCCTGCCCAGCCAAGATGCTCTGGTGCTGTGGCCTTGGCCTGATGTAGGGTCTCCCAGCATGAAATGCCCGCTTCCTCGGACTCCAAACCCTTCCTGCTGGGCCTCATGCTGTGCCAGCCGAGGCTCCCTCTTCAGTCCAAAGTGGGAACCAGCCACAGGAAGGGTCCCCCAGCTCACTTGCTCTTCTCCCAACGTGACTGGTCCCGTCAACTAGAAATAAAGATTTCCTTCCTTTAGGGAGGGGCAAACTCCGTGGCTCGTCAGGACACTCCTGCTCCATCCTGGGCCAGGGGGCCGTCAAAGCCGGGGGATTCTGGGCTCGCTCCCCTGAGCTCATGGCTGAGGAGCTCCATGTCCGGGAGGCCCGTGTCTCCATGGGACTCGTGGGCACCCCCTCCACTCGCCAGCCCCAGGGCATAGCCATTGGGCCGCCGTTCAGGATTGGGGGCGCTGCCATTGGCCCACACCCCGGAAGGGTGGCCATTGAGGCGGAGGCTGATCTGCTCTCCATCACTGCCATGAGCTGCCAAGGCCCGGGCACTGGTGCCACCTGCCTTGAAGGGCTCGTGCTGCCTCAGGATGTGGCTGCGAATGATCTTGCGGAAGGTCTGGCGGAACTCGCGAATGCGGTAGGCGTAGATGAAGGGATTCACGACAGAATTGGAGTGGGAGAGGACGATGGCCAGGTACATGAGCCAGGGCGGGGCATGGCTGCACTCCTGGCAGAAGAAGGTGAAGCAGTTGATGATGTGCAGGGGCAGCCAGCAGAGGGCGAAGAGCCCCACGATGATGGCCAGCGACTTGGCCGCATGGACCTCCTTCTGCAGCGTGGACCGAGTCCGCTCCCCTGGCAGAGGCTGGCTCTCCATCTGCTTCAGCTGCCGCCGGGCTGCCAGGAAGATGCGCAGGTAGACACCCAGCATGAGTAGTAGGGGCACCAGGACACAAGCGAAGAAGTTGTAGTACACCATATAGTTCATGGGGACCACGTCCTCAAAGAGACAGGCCACCTGGCCTTCCTCGCATTCCTGCGAGTGGTTCCTGTCCTTCAGCTGACTGCAATTGTTCCAGCCCAGCATGGGCGTCAGGCCGATGGCAAAGGACAGCACCCAGCAGATAGCAATGATGCCCTTGGCCCTCGCGCCGGTCACCAAGCCATTGTACCTGGGGAGAGAAGCCCAGTGTCAGAGGCCTGAGAAACCAGGGTAGGCAGGGCCAAGAGTCAGAAACTCATGCCCTGCTTCCTGCTCCTGGCCTCGGTATCCTCGGTTCAGGGGAGGGTCAAGCCTCGCTTTGGACCTTACAGGAGATAAGAGGACAGCAGGCACCCAGGAAAGGAAACCACTGCTCAGACCTTTAGAGAGTCACTGGACAGCATTACAAGTAGCCCTGAGACTTGATTAGTTTGGTCTGAGGGAATGAATAAGTGATTTTTTGGAGGGGGAGAAGATGTCACCTCCACATTGGTCTTAGATGAGGCTTCCCTTCAGAGTGGGAACGGGTCAGGAGGGCGGACTCCTTGGCTGGGGGCAGAACCAGCCAGATCAGACCTGTCGGTGATTCACATCTCTGATACTCTATGCTCTTCCTTCCCGACTTAGGGTCTTCAGAAGTGGCACAGTGGGGGTACGTGAGGAGTGGAGGTCCCAGGTCAAATGAGATAGCCCTTTGCCCCTCCAAATTCACCCACGGCCCTCTGGAGAGAGATGAGATCAGTGTGTTTTAACCTTTCAATAGCAGTCTTAACTTCGAGGAGGAAAGAGTTGCATGAGGTACTGAGGTCCAGAGAGGAAAAGTAACCTGCCTGAAACCCCTCAGCACTCTGGAGAGCCAGACTCAGTCCCAGGCTCAGGGAGTGGCCTGATCTGCTGGCCAGGAAGCGGACCAGCCCACAGAAAAGGTGGCGTAGGTTTCACTAAAAGAACCAAAAAATCCTCTCCCTGATTGAGGAAGGGGACCTCAGTGATCTCTGAGGGATGACCTTCTGTTACCGGTTCTGATTCTGGTGACAACAGACCGCCCTCCCCTCTACTTGGTAAACTCTACCCACTCTTCAGGTTCAGGCTAGATATCTTCTTGAAGAGGTTTCCTGCCCAAGAGCAACTAATCCCTACCCCATCTGGGCCCCCGAGGCTGGGGCCCCGGGGTGCAGGGCTTTCCCACATCCGTCTCCACATCGCCAGCATGGAGACGGGGATACAGTAGGTGCCGAGGAAAATGTGCTTTAACTTAATTCCAGAATTGGAAGCATCTATAGACATGATGCAGTCTGTGGAGGGCAAACACGGGGGCTTACGGGCAACAAACACGTGAGACAGGCTGGCAGGTGTCTACTCTGTGTGCAGGAGGCAGATAACACCGCTCTGCCCCTCGCCGCCATGCGGAATGTGTGCCCAGTGCCACCAGGTCTCAAGCGGGCTGGGGGAACCGACTTCCTGGGCAAAATCTCCCGTGCCAACTAATTCAAATTAACAAAAACTTGGTGGCTCTGACCTCTGATCCAGCCCAACCCCCTCATTTTATAGTTGGGGAAACCAAGGCCCAAGGAGAGGAATGGACTCGTCTTAGATGTTCCAGGAGCCCAGAGGCAACTCGGGCCAAGGTAAGTTTGTCGATTCTGAAACTGTCAATTCTGAATGCAAACAGTAAGCAGGCAGGGCCATTCCCAGGAGCTCCCCGGCCCTGCTCAGAGGGGGCTTGGTGCCTGCAACAGAGTTGGGCAAGAAGAGGGCCAGGGACTTGCCCATTTCTACCAAAAGCTTGCAATGCCCTACTCCACTCCGGAGCCTCAAATGCGAAGTCACGGGCTTTATTTTGTTTCATTTATTTATTTTTTGTCTGCACTTAATCCTCACTTACATAGCACTTGCTCTGCGCTACACACTGTTTTTAGTACTCTACAAATACTAAATATAAGTACTGTCACTCGGCCTCTCTGACCTTCAGTTTCATCATCTGTAAAATGAGACGAAGAATCCAGGGCCTGTGAGTACTGGTCCATAAGGCAGAACGTAAAACCAGTAGGTGGAAATTACAGGGAGTTCAGATCGTGGCTCAGAGTAAGAGCTTCTCAGTGGAGCTGTTCACAGGAGAGATGTGCTGCCTCAAGTAGCAGTGAGCTTCTTGTCATTCGAGGCAAACAAGCAGAAGCGAGCAGTTTTAGGGATGGTGTACAGCAGCAGTCCCCAACCTTTTAGGCAGCAAGGACCAGTGTTCCCATGAGAATCTGATGCCTGATGACCTGAGGCGGTGATGCTAGCGCTGGGGAGCGGCTGTAGATACAGAGGAAGCTTCACTCGCCTGCCACTCACCTCCTGCTGTGCGGCCGTGGTCATAACAGGCCATGGACTGGTAGATATCTGTGGCCTGGGGGTTGGGGACCCCTGGTGTAAAGGACCCTGGAGGCTACCTGCCTTGAGGACTTTCAAGTTGTCCTCCAGCAGCAGACCTTCTTGCCCTCATTCCCAGGCAGTGACAGAAGTGTAGCTGCTGGGGAAGGGAGGAAGCTTAATAATATTCACTGAATGTGTGGTGGGGATGCCAGGGCCTGGCGCAAAGGCTTCCAGGGACACGGTCTGAAAATCCCTGGTCTGCCCAGTTGTCAAGGGGAAGTCTGCCACTGCGTCTGGAAAGAAAGCCCCTTGTGGGGACAGAAACACACACCAATAGCACTTGCGTATGTGTCAAGAAGGTCTCTGGAAGGGTTCCCAACACTGCCTTCCGGGGAAGGGAGTGGAGCTGGGGCCGGGGGCAAGGGAGAATATTTTTCACCACACACCCTTTTGCTCTTTTTTGATGCGTTAGTACATGAAAGTATTAGTCATTTTTTAAAAACAGATTAATTTTGTTATTCAACGGAAAGATTAAATTTGTTATTCAAAGGAAAGCCCTTAGGCTTAAGGCCCTGGACTCAGGCCCCGAGGGAGCTGGAACAGCATTAGGGCCCAAATGGAACAACGGCTAAGCCACAGCCCGACCCAGCAGTGTCCCCTGGGACACATCTGTGATTTAGAGCAGTCACATCTTAGCCTCTTGGGGCCCAGACGTAGACCGTCTGGTGGAAGAGGTGACATGGCCATCCAGCATGTTCTGGGGAGCGCACAGATGTCATAGGAAGAGGATGCCAGAGCCACTGCCCATACTTGGAGGTGCCTCTACTGCTCTGGTCCTCTAGCTCTCAGGCTGCCCCTTCCTGGGGGCTCTCTGTTATCCACATTGAAGGGTCACCCCATGATCCAAGAATCCCCCCCCATGATTCCAGATAGGGCGTCGGGTGCATTTGCCCCGTACAGAGGAGAAGGGGAGCTTCCCTAAGCTGTCCCAAGGAGCCTGTGATCCAAGATTGAAGAGTTACTGAGTTTGCGTGAAGCCCAAACTCCATCCTGGACACCAGCGGTCCTGAGCTGGCCTTACTCCTTCCTACCTGCCTGTTCTTCTGTCTCCATCACCTCTCCCCAACCCAGAGCCCCAGGCTCATTCCTTCGTAGGGCCTTTGCCCAGGCTTGGTCCCCTTCCTGTTGCACCTGTGTCCCCCGACCCATCTTGCAAGACCCATCAGTGTCACCTCCTCCAGGGAGCCCTCTCTCCTGAACCTGCCCTCCTTAGAAGCTGGGGCATTCAGGTTTTGTCTCCATGGGGGTGATTCATTACGTAAGACTTCAGGCCTCCTCATCAACTGCTGCTCAGCACTTGGCCTGTTTCCCAAGGAGAGAGAGTGCTCACCTGAGAGACAGGAGCCAATGCGTGCGAAAGTCCCCTGGGCAAAGAAAGCCTCTGTCTCTTACTCTGGCCTCTCTGTCCTGGGGGCTCCCATCTCTGCCTCTGGCCAGGCTTCTTTCTCACCGACTTCCTGAGTAGGCCCTGCCCTAGCCCACCAGGATCCCTGCACTTGGAAAGAAGCACATAGATTTTTCTGAAACCGAATTCTTAAAAATAAAGGCGGGGGAGGCGCGGGGGGAGGAAGGAAGGAGAGAAGGAAGAAAGGGAGGAAGGGCAAGTGCCGCAGGCCTGGGGCTGCGCAACCAGGGCACGGGTCAGAGGCTGGGGCTCAGAGTAGCCGCATGGACCTGATGAGTGGAAAAGGACACCAGAGGGGGCTCGGTTCCTAGCTGGAAGGGGACAGAGGAGAACGGGCAGGAACGGCAGCCCAGCCAGGCAGTGGCTCCAGAGCCTCCCGGAGCTCCGGCTTCTCCTGTTCCTCCACCTAGTTCCCCCTCATGCCCAGTTTGCCCTCAGGAGCCCCCACAAGAACACCTTCGCGAACCTCACCCCCTGGCCACTGCCAGCCCAGGGCCCTTGAGGAACTGAAAGGGACCCAAGGAAACCTGGAACCGTGTGAAGGGTCCAGGAAACACTTTTCCTTCTCCAGCTCTGGCTTCCCCATGAGTAATAGGAGGGTCATAATATCCGCCCTGCCCCAGCCACAGTGCCTGCTCCAGGATCAAGTGAGATGCTACTGTGATAACATCATCTGGCAACTGTGAAGCTCTCTGCCCGAGAAGGAGGCTGAGCAGCAGCAGCATCCTCACCCCCATCAGCTCCCAGATCCAGGAGACCCAGGCTGATCCTTCCAAAGGCTTATCAAGCAGAGTTCAAATGACCAGGGTCTGAGTACAACTAGGTCCCATTCCAGAGGATCATGGGAGTCAGGGATGGGGTGGAGGGCAGGCTCACGACTCCATCCAGGGGCCAAGCTCTGAGCCTCCGACAGCTCAAGGAAGAGCTGAATCCCTACCCACCCCACCCACCAACCTCCCTCAGGGCCTCGTCACTCCCATCCACTCACTGGACCCTCATAACACAACACCTTTGTGAGCTCAGAAAGGTTCGTTCCCTCTTACAGACCAGAGAGGGACAGCTGACTTTCCACGGTCACACAGCATGTCCCATCCTCCTACATCGGGGAGTCATTCTTTTGACTCTCAGAAAACAAAAGCAAGAAAAAGCAGCTGAGGCCATTTCGGCTGAGACCAGCAGCCTTGATCTCTCCCTAGAATGCTGTTGCCCTGTGAGTCAGGGGAGAAAGTGAAAGCAAGGCCTCTGCTTCCCCAGAGCATGTTTCCATCAGGGCTGGCCCAGCCCTAGCCCATGCTCGGCCTGGTCCACCTGGGAACCCACAGACAGGCCTCCATATTCACAGCCGTCCCTCGACGAGCCTGGACTCTGGACTCAGCTCTGCCCGCTGAGGCTGGCCTTCTATCTTGACAAGGGTCCTAGGCTCTCCTGAGATGCAGAGCATCCCGTAGGGCCACATGGGGCCCAGGCTCTTTCCTCATTTGAGCAACATGACGAGGGTGCCCGCTTCCCTCTTAGAGCCCTCGTGACAAGAAATGGTCACTTGGTGCAGGTTCTGGGAGACAAAGGCCACCCTGTGACTCAGCTCCCCAAAGACTGAAGGTGCAGTGGGTGGCAGGCCACATTTCTTCCCAGGCCCAGTCCCAGCTGTGCTACTAACT
>NW_011888804.1:11413470-11416054 GCF_000151845.1 Pteropus vampyrus
CCTTTGTGAGCTCAGAAAGGTTCGTTCCCTCTTACAGACCAGAGAGGGACAGCTGACTTTCCACGGTCACACAGCATGTCCCATCCTCCTACATCGGGGAGTCATTCTTTTGACTCTCAGAAAACAAAAGCAAGAAAAAGCAGCTGAGGCCATTTCGGCTGAGACCAGCAGCCTTGATCTCTCCCTAGAATGCTGCTGCCCTGTGAGTCAGGGGAGAAAGTGAAAGCAAGGCCTCTGCTTCCCCAGAGCATGTTTCCATCAGGGCTGGCCCAGCCCTAGCCCATGCTCGGCCTGGTCCACCTGGGAACCCACAGACAGGCCTCCATATTCACAGCCGTCCCTCGACGAGCCTGGACTCTGGACTCAGCTCTGCCCGCTGAGGCTGGCCTTCTATCTTGACAAGGGTCCTAGGCTCTCCTGAGATGCAGAGCATCCCGTAGGGCCACATGGGGCCCAGGCTCTTTTCCTCATTTGAGCAACATGACGAGGGTGCCCGCTTCCCTCTTAGAGCCCTCGTGACAAGAAATGGTCACTTGGTGCAGGTTCTGGGAGACAAAGGCCACCCTGTGACTCAGCTCCCCAAAGACTGAAGGTGCAGTGGGTGGCAGGCCACATTTCTTCCCAGGCCCAGTCCCAGCTGTGCTACTAACTCGCTGTGTGGCCCTGAGGTCTGGCTCCCTTCTCTGGGCCTCATTTTTCCATCCAGAAGATGAGAGGAAATGACCTCTACGGGCCCCCTTGGGCCTGACACTCTAAATTTCCATTTGCTCATTAAGCCTGCTTTTCCTCCTGGCTGGGGTGCCCTTGGCCCTGCGTGGGGCGGCTGGGGTCTGCTCCACAGGTAGGCACCCCACCTGTTTGGGAGAATTCACCAAAGGGAATAGGGTACCCCAGTCCTTTGAGACCTCCCTCAATGGGGTCCCAGCCACCCTTCCACCTCCAGCAGGAGGGACATTTCCTAGACTCAAAACTGGCCAGGTAGGTGGAGGCCTTGGGGCTCAGCCTCAGGGGAAGTCTTCGCTTACACAGTAAGTGGCTGAAGGATCCAACACAAAAATCCCCTCCACCAGCCCGCCCTCCTCTCCCCAGTGCACAGGCTGCCTCCAAGACCATGAGTACTTGGTGACCTAAACAGCACAGAATTTGCATATAGGTTCAAATGACTCACTGTGGCATTTGGCCAAGTCACTTCCCTTCCCCTCTCTAGGTCATTTTCCTAATGTGTGAACTGTGAGGCCAGCCCAGAGGAGCTGGAGGAGGGCGGGCAGGCTTCTAGCCCCAAGGTCCTGTGGTTTCCCGCGGCGCCCCACCCACCCCAGCATCATGCTGTGCGAGGGATGGGCCAGACTCACAACCCAGGCCTGGGCCACATGCATCTGCCAGAGCATGGCGGCCTCTACCGCGTAGCCTGCGGGAGTCTAGGAAGGGCCAAGGTGCCGTGTGCCCACAAGGACAGCAAGACTGTACAACTGCTGGCCACGTGTCAAGACCTGGGCAGCCCCAAACTGAGCTCCATGGCCCTGTCACATCAACACTCTGACACCACAGACCTCACCCTGACCCTGGGTTCACCACACAGACCAGACCCTGGCACAGGCAGCCTTTGAACAAACATGAACCCAGCACGAGCTGTGCCATGGAAGAGAACACGGGGCAGCCCACCCCCCGGGGCCCCCAGCTCACCGGAGTGGGATGCGGATGGCAATGTAGCGGTCAATGGCGATGGCCAGGAGGCTGAAGATGGAGCTCTGTGTGAGGACCAGGACAAAGCAGGCGAAGAAGAGGCAGCTGTGGCAGGCGGCACAGAACCCTATGCTGATGGTGATGGCAAAGGGGATGGCAAGGACTCCCACCGCAATGTCGGCTGCCGCCAGTGACACCACAAAGTAGTTGGTGACATTCTGCAGGTTGCTGTTTAGCCACACAGCCCAGCACACCAGCACATTGCCCAAAACGGCCAGCACAGCAATGGCCAGCTCCACCACGATGTACACTGAGGAGCCCATGGTGGGCATGGCCGCAGACAGACAGAGTCGGCAAGGACGCGGGCCGGGCCAGCTCACGGTCCATAGCTGCAGTGCAGCTGGCCCTGCTCAGGCCCCTGAGCCCCTTCCTTACAGGAGCCAAGAGCGTCCCCGCTGTCAGAGGGGACGCTCTCTAAGGGCTTCTCCACGGCTGCCTTGGAGTCTCCAGAAAGCAGACTCCCTCCAGGGGCTCCGGTGGCATCTTGGATCAGCTCAGCATCAGTTCCCAAGGTACCTGTCAAAGGAGAAGCCACATGAGGACCCGGACCGCTGCAGAGTGGGCACAGCTAAAGAAGGTTCCCGGGAGTGGCCCGCAGCCACAGGTTCCGTTTATTTTCTAGGAGAGCTGAGAATCTTTCAAAGTTAAGTCACTCGTGTCAGCCCCCCGTGCTCAGCTTCTCAAGCCCTCGGTGGCAGCCCTGCCAGTCTCCTGGTCCCTGAGCTCCAGCTCTGCCATGACCCTCCAGCTCTCCCAGGCCCACCCACCTTTTCTCTCAGGCAGCCTCGGTCAGCTCCATCCCCCGTGAGCTCTCCCTGGAAACTACCAGCACCTCCCCACA
>NW_011888804.1:11416104-11421417 GCF_000151845.1 Pteropus vampyrus
CCCCCGGGGCCCCCAGCTCACCGGAGTGGGATGCGGATGGCAATGTAGCGGTCAATGGCGATGGCCAGGAGGCTGAAGATGGAGCTCTGTGTGAGGACCAGGACAAAGCAGGCGAAGAAGAGGCAGCTGTGGCAGGCGGCACAGAACCCTATGCTGATGGTGATGGCAAAGGGGATGGCAAGGACTCCCACCGCAATGTCGGCTGCCGCCAGTGACACCACAAAGTAGTTGGTGACATTCTGCAGGTTGCTGTTTAGCCACACAGCCCAGCACACCAGCACATTGCCCAAAACGGCCAGCACAGCAATGGCCAGCTCCACCACGATGTACACTGAGGAGCCCATGGTGGGCATGGCCGCAGACAGACAGAGTCGGCAAGGACGCGGGCCGGGCCAGCTCACGGTCCATAGCTGCAGTGCAGCTGGCCCTGCTCAGGCCCCTGAGCCCCTTCCTTACAGGAGCCAAGAGCGTCCCCGCTGTCAGAGGGGACGCTCTCTAAGGGCTTCTCCACGGCTGCCTTGGAGTCTCCAGAAAGCAGACTCCCTCCAGGGGCTCCGGTGGCATCTTGGATCAGCTCAGCATCAGTTCCCAAGGTACCTGTCAAAGGAGAAGCCACGTGAGGACCCGGACCGCTGCAGAGTGGGCACAGCTAAAGAAGGTTCCCGGGAGTGGCCCGCAGCCACAGGTTCCGTTTATTTTCTAGGAGAGCTGAGAATCTTTCAAAGTTAAGTCACTCGTGTCAGCCCCCCGTGCTCAGCTTCTCAAGCCCTCGGTGGCAGCCCTGCCAGTCTCCTGGTCCCTGAGCTCCAGCTCTGCCATGACCCTCCAGCTCTCCCAGGCCCACCCACCTTTTCTCTCAGGCAGCCTCGGTCAGCTCCATCCCCCGTGAGCTCTCCCTGGAAACTACCAGCACCTCCCCACACGGCCCAGGTCAGGAGCAGGACCGATGATCCCTAGAGCTCCCATCTGGAAGGATCTGGGGGTCCATCTGGGCCTGTCTCCCACTGCCAGCCGGTAAGTCCTCTTGCCTCACCAGCAGCGCTGCACAGGGTGGCAGAGCAGGCACAGAGGGAGCCCGCCCCTTAGCAGCCCCCGCCAGCTGACTGCACACCTGGGCGGGGCAGCGGCCTCGCCTCCCTTCTCCCACGCCCACTCCCCAGCCTTCTCCTCTGCCTGACTGACACGGGGACAGACTGAATTCAGTTCGGCGTCAGGCAGAAAGTGGGGCGCTCAGCCAGGACTTGCTGGGAGACCGTGGACGAGGATGGTTTTCCTTTCTGGGTCTCAGTTTCCACATTAACACAGTGAGGAGTTTGGACCCCACAGAGCCTCTGGGGGCCTTTTCAGCTCTCAGCCATGAGAAGGAAATAAACAGGTTTGAAAGGGCTTCCCCAGATTCAAAATGCCATAGAAGTGTAAGGAATTACTGACACCCCTCAGAAGCAGCAGCCAACGATCTTGATCTCTCCAGCCCAAACCCCCAGTGAACCCCCTTGAACTTGTAAAATGGTCTCCATTCCCCTGCCAGCCCCAGGGGCCTCTCCCCACTGCCTCCGCCTCCACCTGTCACACTCACGTATGCTCACAGTGTCCCCCCATGCCAAATCCACCACCCCCTCCAGTCCCTCATGGGGCCCTAAGAGTGCACAGGCAGCAGCTGCCACCTGGCTGGGGACAAGAGGCCCAAAGCTACCTTTCAGCCATCTGCACAGTGGGCTCTGGGGGCTACATTCTCCCTCTTTCCTCCAGGAAACAAGGATCAGGTGGGACGGCCGACCTTGGGAGAAGGTCACTCGCCATGTTCCAAGGGCCAGGCTCCTCCTGCCCTGTCACGGAGGTGACATAGGGTTGCAATAGATGAGCCCCAAGTTTCCTTCTAACTCCAATGTGCCTCAGGTGGCTGGAGCTGCGCTGGCATGGGCATGGGCTGCAGCCACACCCGGGGGCGTTCCTTGTGCCCACTAGGAGGCTCGGAGTGGAGCATCCAATACCAGAAAGCAGGAGGAGAGAAGAGGAGGCCAAGCTTCTGAGAAACCACGAGGTTCTCACAGCCTGTGGCTTCTCCCAGGCCTGGCAGGGGCCCACTGCCAAGGGGCACAAACAAGCCCTGCTGAACTCCCGCTACACATTGGGCACTTGCCGGCCAGCTGTTCACAAGTGAGTAATTGGCAGAGGCGGGCCACACCAGATCTCCTGGTGCCATCCCTGGCCACACAGGGCGTCCCTTGGTGTTCCCAGCCTGCGGCCCAGAGCAGCATTCATCAGCGCCCCCCCAACTGCAGAGGCTGTGTGTCCAGGGTTGTCTCATCCTCGTTCTGCAGAAGGGAAGTGACAGGCTCAGGCCTGCCTTCCACTTGGGGCCTCCCAGGCCCAGCCGCAGCAGCAGAAGCAGTATCAGCGCCCAGTGTGATCAGGCCCAGCCAGGCCAGGTAAGCCCCAGGGAGCCTCCCACCACCAGCGAGTTGCCCACCCTCCTAGCGCCTCATAGCCACCTGCGTCCTTCTGACGCCAGCTCCAGCCTCCAGGGTAATCTGCACTGAGAGGTGCAACAATCTCCACCCATTCAACCAGCCCGGGCTAGAAGCCTGATTTGAGTGCAGACCATCATCCAAATTCAATTGGGCCCTGCCAGGGGGCCAACAAAGTGAGCCTATCGGTGATGCCCTTGACCAAAACACGTACCACATGTCTGTGGAGTGGTAGCTGGGCTGCTCTGATGCACTGTCCAGAGCCCTATGATGGGGTCACACCATCAGCACCCACCCTGAATGCTGAGCCGAGTCCCTGTGAGCCGAATGCCTGGTGCGGAAGGGCCTCCGAGGGGCCTAACCCAGCGCTCTGCTCTGTGAGGCTCTCTCAGCAGCCCCAGGGACCGGCTACCTTCTGCACTCTGGGCTGCCATGTTGAACAGCGCCTGGTACCAACACCCTTCCTGAAATTGCCTTCCTGCTATCCACCAGGCCTGGGATGCCTCGCCAGATCCTGGATGCAACTGCCCAGATCCTCCTGCCCAGGTCAAGCCTGCAAGGAGCTAAAGACACACCCAAGGCCCCTGCCAGCCAAGCCTTAAAAGGCTGCTTCCTTGCATGTCCCGCTCCCCATCCGCTCTTCCTGTAGGCTCTGCTAGCTGCTGACAGCACATCCTCAGGTGAGGCTGGCCTGGCCCCATGGGCAACTTGGGCATCTCCCAGCCGTGAGCAGAGCAGAGCACATCGGCGAAGCCCGAGGCACTGCGGGCAGGCAGGGCAGGGAGGAGCTGGGAACCACTGTTCTCACCCTTCTATGGGAAGCCGAGGAGCTTCTCGGCATTAGGCTGGCAAATCGGCCTGGAGTGGGGGCACCATGATTTGTGGCCTTTGCCAGGCTTTTATGGTGTAAATGCACCCATTATGGTCAGTTTCAAGGTACTAATGTGTCACTGACAGAAACTGAGAATCAATGCACACCGTCAGTCAGCTCGAGAGAGCCTGAGCCTCTGGTCTCCAGCAACCACAGAGCCACCAAACCCTGTGCTCTCCCAGGGCCTACCTGCCTGGATACCAAGAGTGTACTCCAGACCCTCTTAAATCACTTGTCTCAAATCAGCAGCCTGATGGGGGCATCGGGAGCCATGAGCACCATTTTACAGATGAGGACGCTAAGGCCCAAAGAGGTCAATGAGCTCTCCCAGCCTTGTCATGAGCATAAATTCCACATAAACGCTGGAATTAAGCTGGGGGGATGCCCACGGAAAACACTGCAGCAGGAAGTGTTTTCTGGGGCCTCCTGGCCCCTCTCCATTTTCCTCCCTTCAGAGGCCTCCAAGAGCGACAGGAAGGTCGTGAGGCCCACGGGGAGGGGATCAGGGGGTGAGGCCAGGATCTGGCAATTTTCTAATCCTTTCTGTTGGCTCTATCCATCTAATTAATCTTTGAGTCTTCTGTTGCTAGCCAGGAGGGGAAATTAAATATTAATCATGTAATATTTCCTTGTGATTGTCCTTTGCTGGGGACAGGGCAGAGGTCAGACGTTGTCCCATACAAACTAGAGACACATGCTGGGGAACGTGCATGACCCTTGAAAAGACAACCACACGGGATTCCCAGCAGTCAGACTCCAAACGCTGCTTCTTCCTGCCTCCTTCCTCACCCCCACGGGCCTGGCCACTTCAATTAAAACTCCATTTAATCAAAACCCACATATCTCCTAGCACACTTCTGTCTCCTTCTATGTCAGACTAGCGAGGCTTTCTGCACACACTCGCAGATGGTGGCTGTACCCCCAGCGCCTGCTGGATGAAGGTTCCCGCCAGCTTCCAAGCAGGATCCTGAATACCTGTTTCTGGGTGCAGCTAAAGGCCACGTACCGAGCCCAGCAGAGGGACCTGGACCTGTCGCAGCCACACCAGACCCACTCCTGGGCTCCAGAGTCCTTGCCTGAGAACCCTCCACTACTTTCTCACAGCAAATGTTTCCCAAATACCTACTCAGTGCCAGGCAGCATCCCAGCTGCTGAACCACCGAGAACTCTGTGCCATCTGCTGCCCCAGCAAGGCCCTGAGCCAACAGCAGGGAACCCTGAAGAAGGACGTGTCCCAGGAAACCGTCCTGAGAGCCAGCGGCTACCCTGGCATGCGGGTCATTCCCTGCCTCCAGGACCTCAGCTCCCACTTAAGATGAGCCTACAAACCACAATTTCAAAGCACAAAAGGAAAATTCAGACTAAGAAAGATAAGGGACGGCATGTAAAATATGGAGATTAATTCATTCCAGAAGAGATGAAGGTAACAGTTATCTAACAGCGATTTTCAAATACATTCAGGAACTTTAAAGAGATAAAGGAATAGCCTCCATAAACAAGAATGAAAACTTACGATTCCATTGGCGGAAACGAAACAAGGCAAAGATGAACAAGAAATAATGTAAAATCCCAGAAATTAAAAATAGAGAATTGAGACAGAGAACACACTCGATATGATGTGCTTCAGGAATGCAGTTTGGGATCTGAAGACCACGCGGAGGAATGCTCACAGAAACTTCACAAAGAGACAAAGTCTACGAGAAGACAGGTGAGAAAGATGGAAGGTGGATTAAGAAGCACCAACGTCTCGTCTTACGGGAGCTCGGTCAGAGAGTAGAGAGGGCAACAAGAAGAGCTGGACAGGGAGCTTAGCTCCTGCTCCCAATCGCAAGCCTTTGGTGTGGCCCAGCCTGGGCCCCAGGACCCACAGAGCCCCTTTTGTCTTGGCAGGTGTCTTCCGGTGTTGCCTAAAGGTGAGCAACCCCCAAGTACTACCGCCTCTTCCCTCCCGCCCTTCAGGGCTGCCAGCAGCTT
>NW_011888804.1:11422382-11424661 GCF_000151845.1 Pteropus vampyrus
AGACAGTTCTAGCCCCTGCCCAGCAACCCCTGAAACAGGCCTGTACTGCAGAAGTGGGTGAGGGCCCGGAGGAATCTGGACGGCTCCTCAGAGTATGGACCATTTGGCCTGGACTTGGAGGACAGGGAAATGAGGGGACAGAGAGGGAGTGACTCCAGGCAAAGGTAACAGCCAGTGCGAGGCTCAGAGGCATGTCAGAGAGGGCCTGAGGAGGTCCTAGAAAGCTGGTGCATCCCGCCTTCCCTAGGCGCCCCCACTTCCCCGGGGCTGGAGTGAGGGGCAGCTGCTCTCCCCTCTACCCAGACCCTCCTGTCCCCAGCACAATCTTATGGCCTCCATATCACAGGGGCCCCTTCCATGATTCTGTGGGTGGGCTGAGGGACCTCTGAAACTAAACTGCCCCTTCTCCCCACCCGGAGCTCCCAGGCCCTCCCAGAAGGAGAGAGCAGTCTCCTCTCTGTACCCTGGCTCCAAGCTCCTAGCCATTTCCCACTTCGCTTCCTCGACCTGGGCCCAGCATAGACCTCCAGGGTCCCACGGTCAGGCGCCACACCCTGCTGCTCCCTCCAACCTCCAGGCCACAGGGCAAACCCTCCCTTCTGTGGTCTCCAGGGCTTCCCCGGGCCCAGACCCCTTACCTAGGGGTCGGGACGTGTCCCTTTTGTCAACTCAGCACCTGATTCCAGTGGTCTCCTCAGCATCCTGACACACACACACCCCAAAATCCTTTCTCCGCTCACCCTTCATGCCTTTGCCGTCCATCCGGCCATCCTTCCGGAGGCTCTCACGTGTGTGCATCTTTCAGCACCCAGTTTGAGTTGCAGCAGACAAGGCAGACACCGTAAAATGGTTGGGGTGGCCTTTCCAGCTTATCCAGGATAAGGTCGCTCAGGAATTAGGCAAATTAAATGGTAGCAAGAGCTACTACAGGACTTCAGGTCTCTGCAGAGAGCCACTACTGGCTGTGGTCCTACACAGCAGGCACTGCCCAGGGCCATCCAGAGGCCCTGAATTTTGCGGGGTGTGATGCCCTGAAGACAAGTGCTTGCTCCCAAGCCAAGTAGAGTCCACATGTCCCTCTGCTGACAGCAATCTTTGTGGTGTTCCCTGACCCCACGAGGCTAACAGACCCCCTCCACAGTTCCCCAGCTCAACACAGATCCTGACCTGTCCTCTGGTCTGCCCTGCCTCCCTCCACCTCCCACAGCCAATGCCCGGTTCTCATTTACCCTGCACCACAGCTCTGCACCGTAAGCATTGCTTGAATCATGCTTGTGTTGCAGGTGAGAATGATTCCAGGGACAGTGAGTTAGTTGCCCAAGGCCGCTCAGTGAGCGAGTCAAGACCAGAACCCAGGTTTGGGCATCAAAATCTCCAGTTCATTGGGTTGTCCTTGAAGCTAGTCATTGAGCTCTTAGGCAGTGGGCTCCTGGAGTGGGGGGCAGGACCAGGGTATGGTCTGGAACCTGTACTTCGCAGGCCAAAATGAGTGAAGAAATATGCAAGCCCTCAAAGGCCACCCAGGACCAGCCTGGCCCAAAGCCTGTCTCCTGCCAGCCACCTGGGCTGCCTGCCCTCCGCCCCACTGAGGCTATGAACAGGGAAGCCAGCTTCGCCCAGAACCTGATCTGCATGAGGGGATGGGGATGGAGGGGCAGTGGCCTCAGGGACACTAAGACCTGGGAGAGCCGGGGAGACCCCAAAAGCAAGGGCAGAACAAGGAGGTGTTGACACCACTGCCAGTGAACAAGCAGTGAGGAGCTCCTGCCATGGACCTGCCAAGGCCAGGGACAAGGGACTGGCCCGGAGGCCAGAGCCTTCCCAGCATAGCAGGACTAATGAGCAGCCCCTGGACCCACAACATCCTCCCTGACCCGCTGTGCTCCCAAGAGCTCCTTATCATGGTCCCAGGGGCTGGGACACCGAGGCTGAGCTCTGGCTGAGCATGGAGATGACATGGAGAGTCTTCTGGGGTGTTTAGAGCCAGGAGTCCACAGCAGCTGGAGAGCAGAGGCGGAGGGGAGGGCAGCCTGAACTCCAGGCCAGAGGGGAGTACAAGGCCCTTTGGGTGGAGACGGGTCTGGGTGCTGCCTGTGATGGGGAGGGAGAGCTGGCTACAGAGGGCAGGCGGCCTAATCCTCCCCCAGGAACCAGCCACTGATTCCCAGTCCCAGGGAAAGGGGGGTGGGGAGACCCGCCCTCCAGCTTCTTGCTTCCCACACCCCCTTCCGCAGAGCTCTCGACTTCCCATTGTACAGTCAGGAAATTAAAGTCTAAAG
>NW_011888804.1:11425846-11562251 GCF_000151845.1 Pteropus vampyrus
CGTGATCCCGAGAGGCCGCAGGGAACCAGAGGAGCCGGCCCGAGAGCCCGGCGATTCCCCTAGTAGGGCCTGGGCCGCACTGCAGCCCCCGCCCGCAGCCCCGACTTGCTCTCCCAGGCTACGTCGGTTCTGCCACTTCCTCCTGCACCACATCCCCTCCCCTTCGACGAATCTCTGGCCCCGGAGGCCCCCACCCCACCCAGTGAAGTCTGCCGGGCCTGGGCCTACAAACTCCTCTGCCCTCCGAGAAGCCCCCAGGGCTGCCCCTACCCCTCTGGTCCCCATGAAATTCTGTCTCTTATCGTAGGTGCTGGTTTAGGTCAGTGCCCCTGTGTCATCCCCTCCCCAATATCCAGCTGTGACTCAGAAAGTGCCCACTCCTCTGAAACTTCTCCCATGGCTCCCCAGCTACATTACCACAACTCGGGGCACTCAGGGGACCTTGCCCTGCCTGGTCCTCAGCCTTCTCCTCGCTCCCAGAGTCTTGCTTTGGGCTGTGGGGGGATGAGGATGCCTCTAAGAAGCTGGTCCCAATTTACAATGACTCCTCAGCTTCTTACAGCCCACATTCTGGCCCAGGGCCCCTCCCATTCTAAAAGCCTCTGGTACCCAGTCAGGTCCTGTACCCCATGCCCCATTTTTTTGGCAAAGGGAGGGGGAGTCAGTTTCTGCACCACAGACTAATCTGGCATCTCAGACCCTTGGGCCAGGAGTCATTCACTGCCGCAGCCCCCGCCCCCCACACCTCAGGCCCATGTTCTGGAGACTTTAAATTTGGACCAACCTCACATCCAGCCCCAGCTCAGCCATACAAAGGGATCTGCCTTTGACCCTTGCATCTGGACAGACTTGAAGTAACCTCAGTTCTGAGCCTAATAGACAGCCAGAGAGCTTTGTGGGGACCCTTGCATTCTTGAACCTCCTGGGGCCGGCAGCATTTCTGTGAGAGGCCCAGGGCAGAGGGGCTTACCCAGGTCCTCGCTGGACCCCAGCCTTGAGGCGGGAGCACAGTGTCTCCTGCACTGCTGGCCATAGGAGCTGGCAGGGGGAAGTGGGAGTGCAGGCACTTGGCCAACACATCTGAGAAGCCAGAGCCTGTGACTGAGCCCATCGCTCGCCCTGACTCAGCCTTGATCACCTCCTTGGGTCAAGGGCTAAATTTAGCCTGGGCTCCCATCACCATTTGGCCAGCTTGGCTCCCCTCGTCCCCCTCTCCCTTAATGTCCAGTGGAGCCTCCAAGGCCAAGGGGTGCTGAGGAGGGCAAGCTGGGAGGAGTCAGGGCTCCCATGCAACTGGAGAAAAACTCAAGACCTCATGGGGCAAAGTACGCTTGACAACCTTCAAATTGAGAACATCCCAGTCCCGGATGCCTTTCCAATCTCAAACCTGGCCCTGTTCCAACCTCACCTCCACTCCTCCCCAGTCCAAGCCTTTGTGGAACCCCAGCTGGCTAAGCCATCCCCCTCAATTCCATTAAGGGGGACTGAGGAACCGAAGGAG
This sequence comes from Pteropus vampyrus, assembly GCF_000151845.1. Classification (NCBI taxonomy): domain Eukaryota; kingdom Metazoa; phylum Chordata; class Mammalia; order Chiroptera; family Pteropodidae; genus Pteropus; species Pteropus vampyrus. The sequence continues at coordinate 11,427,348 of NW_011888804.1, forward strand.
CCTATCCCCATCCTTCCAGGCTCTTGCTTGTCTAGTGAAGGAGCTTCCACACCAGGGAGGAACACTGCCCTGGTTCCTTGGCTTTCCCATGGTCCTTGCCTCACCTATAAAATGGGACGATCTTGTTTCTGCCCTGCTACCTCCAGAGCTGAGCCAGAGTCAGACCATGAGGTACCAGCTCGGGGCACTACCCAGCCAGGGGACCCACCCCCAGGCCTTCAGCTCTCCGCCCTTGTTTCTGGGCCATTACACAGGGTAAACTTCTATGGGGGGTACAAAATCCTCCTGCCCACACTTGTTGGATTCATATTCATTCAAGTCCTTACTCAACAAAAAGGCAAGACACAACTTGTCTTGAGAGTCACCTGGGACCCAGGAGGGACTACAGGGGTTCATGGGGGCAGAGATCAACATTCAGCCAATTGCAGGGGTCACTCTTGTCCCCTACCCCTCAGCATGGGCCCCAATGATTCTCTCACCTGCCATTTCCATTCTGCGGCCCAGCATCCTTCCTGCCCAGACCTCCTGGCCATGCTCCATGCCCAGAAATGGAAGGCTCCATTTCTGCAGCTGGTCCTCAGAGTTCACCCATGGAGCCCAGTGGGCAGCCCCCCCCCACCTCAGTGTGGGTACCACAGGCTTGGGGTAGCTGTGTCCTCAAGCCAGGGGTGGTCAAGCAAGGCCTGACTCAGCTCCAGCCCCAGAGCCAGCGCCCTAGGCCCTCAGGTCCCCAGCCTTCCTCTACAGCAGAGCCTGTAGAGGAAGGCTGGGGACCTGAGTGAAGGGAGCTGCTCCAATGGTCCTGTATCATCTGTCATATGCTTTTGTCCAGGTCTCCAGTGCAGCCATTGCACAGCGACAGCACATGCCGAGGACCCTCCAATTCAGCAACGACAGGAAGCAGGAACATGACAGGGCTATTCACAAACTCTGCCTCCCCGGTGGAGCGGACATGCTCATGATTGATCCATGTCATCACCTCCAGGCTCTCCTGGGAGACAGTGCTGCCACATTCCTCACATCTCAAGGGGCCTGCGCCCTGGCACCAGGAGCCTAAAGGCACTTCCTTGTTTTTGGCCTTGCTGCGCTCTCTCCAGCTCTGTGCCCTCCTGAGCCTTGAGAGGCTGAAGGAGGCTCCTGTGCAGGAACCTGCACCTGGGCCAGCCCTCCAGGGAGCTCTGAGGGTAGGGACACAGGCCTACTGCTCCTTGGTGGGCACGGGGATGCCCTTGGCAGGCCCCATTTTCTACCTCTGAGTCTTGGCTACCCTATCCATCTCCAGGCCAGGCTTTGAAGGCTGTGGGCACCCGCCCTTCCTTCCATCCAGGCCTGGGCTCCTCAGACCAGGCAGTGGGACCAGCTGGGCTCTCGTGCTCCAGAATTCCATTCTCAGACTCTCCACCCCCTCCCCACTCCGCCAGCTCTTTGTTCCTGTCCAGGATGCACCTGGACAGCCTCTGGCTCCTGATTGTTTTCTGTGGAGCCAGCTGGGCAACATCAGGGAGAAAGTGCCAGACCCAGGACGAAGTACCAGTGAGTGCTGAGGCTACATCCTTGGGAACCGACCAGGCCACCCTGAGGTACACACCTACTTCTCCAAAGGGGAGGGACACTGCACACTTCCTGGGGTTCTGGAATTGAGAAAGTGGGGAAATCTCACAGGGCTTCAAGTTATACTAAGACTAAGGCAGCCCAGAGGAGGCAGAAACATGCCTGAGGAAGCTCCCTGGCCACCCATAGCCACAGCATCAGCAGGGAGGACCCTATCCTCTAGTCCAGCCCCCTCGAGGATGCTTCAGCCCACGTTGGCTTCTGGGGATCAAATAGCAACCCTGCGAGGAACCCCGTGTCTCTGAGCTGATCTGGGTGTATTTGTTTAGATATGGAAACAGGCCCACATGGGGATGGGGCCTCATCCTGGGCTATACGGTGGGCAGGGACAGCCCTATGCATGCCAGGGCTTGTCCCTCACTACGCTAAGGATGGTCCTAAGCCAGCCCAGGCACTGGGCAGCAACCGCCAGAATATCAAACCGCTCACCCCTTCCCCACTCTCCCTGTACCACCCTACCCCACTTTACAGAGCAGGGTACCTGGTAGCTGGGTCCAGGATGGGGCTGCTTCTTGGGGTCACCATATTGCAGAAGTGGGAACAGCCTCAACCTGTAACGAGTATTGGTGGCAGACCTGGTGGGGCTGGGGTGAGGTGGGGTGATGACCCAGGTGTCCAGACTCCTGCTCAGAGCAACCCGCTTCCTGCCTGATGGGTGCTGGTGAAATGCCTGTCTTGGGCTCTTCCCTGGCCCTTCCGGTTCTGCCTCCTCTTAGGACCGCAGACATCCTCCTTGGAACTCAGACTCACACACACACTAGATACTGGAGACATCCTCCAGGGGGTCCTGGGGTCTTCCTTTGCTCAGAGCCTGGCACGGGTCAGGTCGCTCTCCACCCTTGACCCATTCTCATGGTCACCCCAGCTCCGGGCCCTTCTCTCACATCCAGCATGCAACCCAGGCGTTCAGCAGGCAGGGCCCTGCCCAGGGAGCGTGGAGGCCCATCCTCCCAAGCCCCACCCTGCATCCTGCACAGCTGCAGCCCAGCAAAGTCCTGACCTGCCAGGATCAGAGCTCAAACCAGAGCTTTCCCAGCAACTTGGGATCCTGACTGGAATCCACCCCTCAACCACCTGATGCAAAAAGCATGGTGCCTGCAAACACAAGGCCCCTGTCAGTCCTTGTCCCCCACTTTAGAGACAACCTCGGACAGAACCCAGGCCAACCCACGGCTGTGGGCAGTGAGGCCCTGTAATGGTGGAACCGGAGAGCTAGCCACTGTGCCATTAGGGTATGCTCTGGACACCAGTCCCAAGTCACTGTGGATGGAGGGGTGTGAGATCCTTTCTGGCTTTCTCCCCTCCCCGAGAAACCTGTTTTCCTGCTCCCATCCATCAAAGCTGTGGCCCTGAAAGGTTCTAGAACCTTCCCTAAGGCAGAAATGATACCCTTCCCACAGTTGCTATCCTGGGACAGAAAGAGCAAGTGCCAGTTAAAGAAAGTAGAGCCCTTGGGCTGGCCCCACTGGGAGCCAGCTGTCCCATCACCAGAGGTCCAAGTGGGCGGAGGAGCCCCCACAAGCTCTACTAGTTTAGAGGTCAGGAAGTCACACTACAATAGGACCTCCTCATCGTCTGCTCCTGAGACACCTAGCACGACAGGCAGATGTTTTGGGGAGGGCACCCCTACCTGAGGGGCATCAGCTAAGATACCCAGTGCTGCCCTCACTGCCCAGGGCTCCAGGGAGACGTCACCCCACCTACCACTGTGATCAGTGTCCACTGCGTGCAGGGCCCAACACACCCATCTCAGCGGCCTATCACTGACCACAGCAGAATGACCTCCACACACTACAGCAGAAGACATGAGCTCAGTACCTGAATATCCCCAGGCCCTGCGCCGGTGAGTGGGGAGAAGCAGGAGCCACATGTGGTCCTAGATCAGTCCTTCCTATGCCTATCCCTGCCACCTAAGGTCTGGGGCGCTGAGCATTGTAAGTCAGGCCATAATAAGTGCCTGCAGCCATCAGCACCATTTGGGGGGCTTGAGAGCACTCACAGGACACACCTCAACTCAGGTGCTGGGCCCTGGGACTTCTGGGAGCAAGTCACTTACTGGATGGACCCCTGACAATGGAGAGGGGGTTTGCAGGCCCAGGAAGGGTGCCCCAGGTCACCCAGTGTGAAGTAGGAGGCATCCACAAAGGCTCCTCTGCATGTGACATGTGATATGTGCAACGTGACAAGATGCAGTCCTGTTCCAGGCTGTGCTCATAGATTCATAATCATTCCACACAAGACGCATAGCAGAAAAACGCTTGACTGGTTGGCTGCCTCTGAGTGGTACAATTATAATTCTTTTTGGTTTCTCTATAATTTTGTATATTCTGAAAATTATCTCCAAGATACATTTCTTAAGAAACCAAAAAACCTCAAGGCACTGCCCCCTCTCCAGAACAGCACGTGTCTGGGCTACAGCTGGAGAACGCCAGGCCTGCCAGCCTTGTAGGGCAGCTCGGACAGTGCTGCCGCGGCGTCAGCACCTGCTGCAGAACCTCTGGGCTCACCTGAGCCATCCCCCATCTCAGGCCCAGGCATCTGGCCAAGGCCGTGGCTGTGGCTGAAGCCCAGGGTGGGACCACTCCCAACCCTGTCAGGCACTCCCCCCAGAGCCCAAGGGGATGGAGGTTGGTTTCGGGTGCCCTCCTGGCCACAGCCAGTCCCAGAAAGTGGCCAGGGTCCTGTCCACACAAGGTCAGAAGGGCAGCAGAGAGTCATGAACTAGGAAAGCCCAAACCTGATGTTTCAGCAATTTTAATACATTCAAGAATATTTAATAGAACAAAATAAAAAAGTATCAGCAGAAGCCCGTGGGCAAGAGAATGAGAAACATAACTGGCCCTTTTGCAGTAAAGTTTGTGCTTGAAGGGAAGAGGCAAAATGACTTCCTGGAGGCTTCGCATCAAATGTCACTGGACTAAAAGCACCTCAGAGTATCACTTTTAGGTATGTGTTAACCATCTAGAATCATTTCATAAAGCCAAGTGTTATAAGGATCCTATTAGAAAAAGTAAAAACTCACGCTTCTGGAATCTTCTCACCTGTGGACCCACGTGCAAATGAGGTGGGTCCCCAGACAGGTTAGGCCTGGGCCAGGACTTCCCTGCAGCCACCCTCTAACCCATCACCAATCCCAGGGCACAATGCTGGGTAATGCCAGCCACACAGACACAGCCCACCAGCAGCGGCTCTATTCCTCCAAAAGACGCCAGTGACATTCCCTGCAACCCCCGCCCCCAGGGCTGGCCCACTCAGCTAGAAAGGTGTGAACTGCAGACCCAAGATGTCTTCTCCCTCATAGGACAAGACAGTGCCCCCCACGTAATAAATAAACAAAAACATGACTGCAGATTAGACACACTGAGTCCAGACAGATTTGTGAGGGCAAATGGGAACAAAAGGAGGACTCAAAGAACCAAGTGGAGAGACAGTAAAGACTGTTAACAGTCCCTCAGGTGACAGCACAGGAACCTGTCAACAGAGCAATCGAAATGAAAGAACCAGGGCTGTGAGGATGGGGACAGGCATCTACTGGAGTCTTCTTGTGCACTCAAGAGGATAGGCTCTGCTCACCAGCCTCTCCTTCCTTAGCTGGAGTCGGGCATTTCACAAAAAGCCTCCAGTTGGAGCAGCAGCTGGAGCTGCCAGGTTAGGACTTCTAGCCAAGGCAGATGGGCATTTACCAGCCACTTGGTGACCGTGGGTCAGCACGCTGCACAGCCCGTTCATAATAATCACATTCTTTTCCAGGCTATAGACATGTCAAACTCCTAGTCTAGAACATCATGCTTGAATGCAGCACCCTCAGCCCACGCGCTGGCTGGCAGCCTTCTGTGAGTCCCCTCCTTGTGGTCGGGGCAGCGATTCTGCTTCCAGTGGTAGCAGCTCTTCCTCACGCTACTTTGCAGGCGTCAAACATAGTTGTGTTTTGGAAGCAACAGGTCTTGACGTTGTTTAAACCAACACGGGATGTGGGCTCCCTGTTTCCAAGCAGGGCTGAGTCCCAGTCTGAGAGTCACCTCAACAGAACACCTTGTAATAAGGCTTTGTTGGGTTCAAACTGTGCAGGGGGTTGTGGCACAGCTGCTTGTTGCTCTGAACGTGGAGAGGCTGCACAGCAGGGGACCAACTCCATTACCGGGTTGCGGCAGCCTCTGCGATCCTCTGTATGGTGGCTGCCCTTGCAAGGAACGTTAAGGCACTTCCTTAAATTCTTGCCTAGGAGGATTATATCCGAGTGACTCAGAGTGACTTTAAATTATACTGTATGGGCTCCCTCAAGTTTAGCTGTTTCTCCTGCTACTGCCAACTTCATGCCTGGCTTTCACCATGCTAATGTTCAGGTTTTGTGTTGTATCTCTACGCTTACTAAAACAATTGAACTTTAGTACTATTACAACAAGAGCTATTTTTTCCCCCAACATTGTTCATGGGGAAAAAAAAATTTTTATTCTTTAAACTAGAGAATTTCTAATGACCAATTCTGTTGTCCAAAAACCTGAAGTCAGAGCTGGGTTAACAAGCCCCTTCAAGGGTGGAGGACAGGTTAGCAGAGCAGTGGCGAGGGGCCTGATGACAGAGGCCCAGCCTCGCAAACTGTTCAAGGACAGCAGAGAGCCAGGAATGCCAAGTCTTCATCACCTGTTAGCTCAAGCTGAAAACATCTAAATTGTGTTGGCTAGGAAGCCCTGTCACATGGAAGGAGTGGCTGTCCCACTGCTATAGTGACACACTCCTTTAAATAAAGCCCACAGAAAGGGCTGAGGCCCAACTGCCTGGTACCAGATGTAGAAATCTCTGTCAGGCACTGAGTCCCCTAATGGTTCACACGGTAACGGAACGTGCACTGGCGCGCAGTCAAGGAGTGCCATGGCTAAAAGCTTTCACTAACCCCTGTGAGCTGCCCACATAATTTAATCCCCTTTCCCAAGTTTAGCTGTGTGTGAGACTTTTTTTTTACTACCCCACAGCACTAACAAAGTTCAATATTCTCTTCAGAAGAAAAACTCCAGCAGCAAACCAGCGTGTGTGATGTGTGTTGAGCCCATGCTGACCTCTTCTGGATAGGTCATGTGGGAGGAGCCTGGTCTGTGCTGTGGGCTACACAGGTCCGAGTTCTCACAACTCAGAGGCCCTGGGCTGAAGGCTCCAACGCTTAGGGGCAGCCTAGAGAGTTACTGAAAGTTTTACGGGGCGCGTAGCTAATGGTGTTGGTGTCGCCTGGTAAATGTGGAGGGTCCTCCAGGTGTGCTCAGGTTTCAAAGTACTTGTAGATTGCCGTCACGTACAGCATCACGTTTTGCCAATCAGGCCGTTCAGTTCGCACCATTTCATTAATGTCCTGGCAGAGAAGGAAGAGGCCTGGTTAGAATTCCATGTCACCTCACCCAATAGCCTCCTGGCCGCAGCAATAGGGCTCCTGGGGCTGGAGAGGGGCCCTGAAGGACTTTTCTGGTCTAAGCCCGATCAAAAACGTCAAAGGCCTGACCAAGACACCTGCTCAACTCTACCAAGTGCCCCAGGAAGCACCTCCTCCCTAGGTGTCAGCGTCACCTCTGAGCCGCCTGCCCCTGCTCAAGTCCCATACCAGGGTCACCCTGTTGCCCCGCAAGGCTGGGAGGGTTTCATCTACCACTGGGACTTCCTCCTCTACCTGCCTTTCTTCTTAAACTCTCCCTATGGTCACTTCTGAGACTGCTTCTCACCCCAGTTACCATTCTGGGAGAGCCTACATGCTGGAGGCTCCCAGAACTCAACATTCTAATACCCTTCACTATGGCGATCATCTGAAATCATCACTGATACTGTTTTCTAACTGTACGCTGCAGAATACCAGTAACGTGTAAGATGTTAACTGATGCAGGAGGACGAACGTGGGAAACCCTGGAGGTTGATGTATGACCAGAGGCCTTCAAAAGAGACCCACTGTTGCTGAAGATCTGTGACTTTCTGAGGGAGCTGGTCTGAAGAGCACCACTCTGAGAGGTTCCTGGGGGCAGGGATGCACCAGCGCCCGCAGGATGGGAAGGGACACCCACTGCTAACTCAGTATAGAGAAAAGATAACGTTTGTTCAATAAAAATCCTGACTAAAAATTTTTTAGGGTGCAGAAACTGCCCACTTTTTATGTTAGAACTTTACATGTGATCTAAAATATTCAGATAATGAAAAATATTTCAATAACTACAACTTTTCTTTCTCTACATAAAACTGAATAGAAGCTACCCTAAAAAATATATTTCTATGAATTCAGAAGAAACATTTATATAACGCTACATGGACACTCTTATAGTATAAATATGAATGTAAACATTTCTTCAAAACTATCAGTTGTTACAAGTAAGGGTGATAGGGAAGTGGCACTGGGGGGCCCCAAGGGAGATCCTGGGGTCTCTGACCTGGCCCCATGGGTTCTTTACTCTGTGGAAATCCCCAAGCTGTGCACTGATGATCCTAAAAATACCTCAGTATACAGTTTATTTAATGACAGTGTCCCCAGGTGTGAAAGGATTGGCTTTGCATTTGGATATAGTATTATCTCCCAGCAATCAGAACTGGTGACAGAGCAAAAGCCTAACAGAACATGAGCTGCTGCAGGCGCTGAGCAGAGCCCTAAACAAGACCCTGAAACACGCAGGTTTTTGACAACTCATTTCTTGTACTGCGAGCAGCAGTTTCTCATGACCCTTGTGAAGAGCAGGAGCCACTTGTTCAGCCTGTAAAGCTGCCCTCCGAGACTCCGCACTCGCTCTACCCTCTCCCTCTAGTTTGACAAATTCATACAAACTGCTGGAACGTGCATCTGACACTGACATTTATAAACTTGCTACCATTTTCCTTCTGACTCCAAGGGTTCAGTTAAGGAAGAAGGTGACTCTAAGGAAGAATGTGGCTCAAGGTCTCCAGGGCTGAGGTCAAGACTACTCCACCCAATTCAGGGAACTTCCTTGGGACACTTCCTGTGAGGCATAAAGCGCCCATAGGGCAGAGGTGAAATCCTGTCTGCTCCCTCACCTAACTGGGCGCTTGCTTCTCTGGCGCAGGGCCTGCATCGCCTCGTTGTTATCACACTGCCACACCATCTGGGGACCTCCCTTAGTAAGAAGCGAGTGGTTCCTAATAAAAAGTAAGGCCCTGCCAGTGACTCCTAAGGGAAGAGGGGGGCTTACCAGTGTGGATTTGATGCCGACACTCTCAGCTGCCTGGAAGGCCAGGGTGAAGTTCCTTCTCTGTAAGAGAAACTGTGTGACTGGAGTGGACAAGCAAGACCAGAGAAAAGCAACCTGGACTATACAAGCTGCTGGGAAAGATGGATGCCCACTTCCACTTGGCGCTAAAGCAAACTACCCAAGAGCCCTCCGATCTCCTACCTAACACCAAGGGCCTGGCCACATACTCACCGCCCCATTGCAAGGCCCGGCCTGCTCTGCTTGTAACTAACTGTAGAACAATCCCCAAACATCCATTCCTTCTTCATTACAGAAAAGGGTCACTTCTGACACATTAGCCCTGAGATGCCTGGACATGGACCCCGAAATCTAATAAATACCTGTCAAGTGAGTTTTCTCCCTGTGGGAACCTTTGAAGGCTGTCTGAAGGGCAAGAGGCGGCTGATGTGGAGGTACACAGAGAACCAGAGGAGGGTTCGGGCCTGGGTCCTCTCCCAGTGCCCTGGCCAGGGGCCCTGTCCTTGAGCAGCTCCCTAAATGTAATGTCAGACCATAGCCTGGACTGCACGGAGTTATGCTTTTAGCCAGTCCTGGGCCAGGAGGTGGCAGGAGGCTGTGGTTGGTGCTGCCACACCACTCATGTCTTGAGCAGCTCTCTATGGTCCATTCTTGGTGAAGCCCTTGATCCTAAATGTTGTCACCAAGAAGGACCAATGGCTCCACTGAGAATGTCATTACCTGGGGAATTCTGGACCAGGCAAACATCCCACACAAGGTGGGTCAGGGACTGGCTGGCTCAGCACAGATAATCCAGACCCAAAATAAGACAAAGTCAGAACAGGGGCCATTGTGAGCCAACAATGTAGTGTATGAAACACCAATAGTGTGGTCCACATCAATGGAAGGCTCTGCCTCTATTTCTCACCCCTGCCAGGAGCCAGGCTGTTTTGTAACCTGCCTTACCTTATCTTGGCTGTTCAGTTCCTGATATGGAATGTGGGCTGGAAGGTAAGTATGCAGGAGAGCACAGAAGGCTAGCCCATCGTTCCAGCTGCTGCTAAAGTTTGTAATGTCAATATTCTGAAGGAAAAGAAGAAAAATATATAACCAACACATACTGTGATCTTCTCAGGAGAATACAGAGGAGGGTGGAGGAAGCCTGAGGTGCCACATGACCTCCAAATCTTGGGCAGCACCAGCCTCTGAAGCAAACACAGCGTGCTGGGGGTCCATGTCCCAAGACCTGGCCGGTGTCAATGACTAGCCCTTTCATCCATTCCCAAACTCATCCTACCCACCACCTGCAGATTGATGCTACTGCAGTGGCAAAAATTTGAGCCGCCCTACCCTCACCTAGAAGAACCACAGGCACAAGAAGATGGTCCCACAGTTCCACAAGCTCTCGGGGCACTGGGGAGTATGAGTTCTAAGTTAAGAAGAGTTAGGATTCATCCTGATCTCCCTTATTAGGAACTCTAAGCTAAGATTTACAAAGATTAGGAACTCTGTATCCTGAAGACATCAACAGCCACCATCTTCATTAGGAGACATTAGGAGCTGAGAACCACCTTGACTTTTAAGTGGCACCTTAATTCCACATTTAAATTATTTGTGACTACAAAAGTAACATATCATTCAGAATATTTGGTTATGTGATAACACAATTCAGCTAGTAGGTAGCCTTTACCCTTATTTGCAAGAACCCTTTTGAAGATAAAACTCCACCATTAAATTTGGGAAATGCGTACTTTATTAAAGTGCCACAAACTGAAAAAGAGAGCACTTCCCAAACACCTCATTTTATGTTTCATTGCTGATTTCATGCCATCTTCAACTTACTGAGGCCAAACCACCAGCTCTTGGGTACCAGGTTCTACAGAACAATACTAATGTTATTCCTATTTGTACAGTTTTACAAAGTTTGCTGTTCCTTACTCCATTTACAGAATGTCAGGTCTGACACCAAGTATGTGGACTGTGGCTCATGGACGAGGGGCAGGTGTTGGGGCTGGGGACCAGGGCAGGAGACTGGCCTTTCACTGGAGACTTCCTCAGTTTCGCCATCAAAATGATTGTCTGGCCCTTCACTACAGTTGCCCAGAATAGTGCCCTCTGGGGTTTCCTATTCAAACACAAACCTTCTGAAAGGCTGCAGCTCTATGGGCAGTTACTCCAGAGATCACGTCCTCTCAGTAACCTGATTATCTGCTCCTGACAGCTCAAAGATCTGACCTGGAGGCACGGGTCATAAACTCCTATGAGGAAAGTTACCACATTACGGCACAAATAAATAAATGCAAACCTGCCAAGAGCCACAGGAAATGTCTCAGTAAGCCTGTGGTGAGCGTCCTGCCTAAGAGTGCACCTGCCAGCAATCCAGTGACACCAAACGATGGAGCCTGGGCAGATCCCCCCTGCCTCAGTGCTGAGGTACTCACACTTCCTGGCCATGAAGACACAGCGCTGCTACATTCCTGACAGGCTTAGGCTACCCTTCAAGGGGGCTTTGCTTTGGCAGATAACGACGCTCATGGCCTCTTATGACAGTGCAACAACTGGCACCTGACAGTTACTGCTGATAACTGCCGCAGCAAACTTGCCTCTTTTATCTCATCCGAATCTCAGGAAGTAGCCAGTCCGGGCCTCTGCTCCATCTGGGAGGAGACCAGGGAAGGGAAGTGACCTGTCCAAGGTGCTGGGCTGGCAGGGAGAAGTCAGGGAAGGGAACCCTTGTCCCAAGCATCTTACAGGTGACATGTCATTTAATTCTCACAATCACCCAGGAGTGTTTTTAAATAAAAGAAGCTGGGGCTCAGGCCTCAGTCACATATCTAGTCTGGGTGATTATTCAAACTCAGATGTAAGTCCTAAGTCTGTCAAGGACCAAGGATGCTGGGCATCACTGCATGAACAGTGGCACAAAAACTTCTTAACGATGTGTCCCCACTCTGTGCAAGGCCAATAGCAGCATATGCTGCTGAGGACTCCCAACCCTTGCTCCCAGAGTTCATGTTCACTTCTGGAGGAAAATAAATCTCCATTTCCTGCCACTGTGGCCCCTTCTCCAGCTCCATGAAAGGCAGGTGTCTCTGGCAGAGTCGCCTACGTGTCTGGCCTCACCGCGCCTCGTGCCAAAGGCTCCTGCACAAGAGGAAACCACTGCGCCCCAGCTCCCCAGCTGTGGGAGCCCCAGCCTTTCCCAGCTTCCTCAAGACAAACCCAACCTCAAACCTGGCCTCTCCAGTCAGAGCTGCAACTTCATTTACAAAACAAGTCAAAGTGGATTTAAACAATGAGGAAACAATGACTCCTCGAGTTCCAGGACAGGGGGAGTTACCTTTAAGGACCTGACAAACTTCCAAATCAAAACAACTCAAGCCCAAACCCAGGCAGGCTGGCTCGGTGACCACCTCTCTTACCCTCTGGGAGCTGGAGGGAGGGCAGACCCAGTGTTCTACGTGGCACAGGACAACAAGGCCAGTAAGCACCAAACCCAAGTGAGACCTCTGAGATCCCCCTACTTCCCCCTCCACCCCCGAACCAGGTCCAGAGAATGACCTTGAAATCAGTGTGTTTCAAGGGAAATGGGGAAAAGCCTTCGGCCTAAGAGACTAGGCCTGCACCTTCTGTTCCCCATCTCGTTATTTGTTTTTAATGTTTAGGGCTGAAAAATCAAACTATTATGAATTTACGCAGACCAAATATAGAAAAGTGCACTAACAACAAATCTGGTTCTCTGAGGCTGAAATGCACGGTGAAGACAGCTCCTTTCTGGAACTCTTAATTTCATAGCTATCACAGCCTGTTAACGTATTGACAAGATTAATAGGAATGTACAGAAGGCAAAAAATTGTATAAAATCACCAGAGAATAGCTATTCCCATAGGAGGCAGGTCCTTCCCTGCTCCATAAAGATCACTTGACCCAAAGCTGTGACCAGTGCCTAGCTAGGCCCCCTGCTCACTCCCCTGTCCCTTAGGCACTGCCATGCACACATGGAGCCACATCCCTCCAGCTGTGTCTGAACCAGGACCACAAGTGGGGTCCAGACACCAAGGGCAGAAGATCCTGGGGCCCTAACTGGGTTTCCTTGGTGATAAAGACCAGAGGGGCAGACGTGTTCACAGGTTATCACTAGAATTGGCCTCTAGCCAACTCTTTTCTTCATTCCTCTGCTCTCCTCCTAGACTCTGCAGAAGGGCTTTGAGTAGAGTGACAATAGGCACAGGTAGTTCAACCTGCCTGTTGCTTCCTGGTCCTTATAATTTATGATTGCTTTACTTGCTCATGAGGGCCCTGGATTTTCTTAGCAACTAAGGAAAAAAGCTGAGGTATTTGTGCCTTGGACAAAAGTAACTAAACACTACCTGTATAAAGCCTTCGGGTGGGGTCTGAGCCAGGCCTGGTGCTTGCTGGGTGCTGGTGTGAGGTCCCCCCAGTTAGCAGCTTCTCTCCTATAAAGTGGATAACCCTCAGCCCATTTAAGATGACAAGTCATTAATGTACTTTGAAACCATAGTAAGGGGTTTTTATGGTTTCTCACTTGTTTTAGAAGAGACAGATACTTTGTAGCAGATGGCATCAATACTATTCAGGACACCAAGAGGCAACAGAACACCAAGAATGTCCTCAGGCTGCTCTTGTCTCACGGAAGCCCTTACTCCTGGCCATATGGTTACAATTCCACTGACTCTCCCTGTACTCAGGTAACTGGTAAACCTCTGCCACCCAAAACGGCCTTCAAAATCCCAACTTTTAAGTATTCATTCAAAACACACTGGTAGAAAATGTGCTCTATAATCACTTGTTTCAAAGTGATTCGAAACGAGGCACTGTGCCTTTCTAGCAGGGGTGATGTGGCCTCCAAGTGTGGCTCTGTCTTCCGTAGGTCTCCAAAGAAAACAAAGTGTGTGCTAGAGTTGCGTTCTCCCACTGGTGGTAAAGGAGACCTTCCCTGGAGAGAAGGAGCAAGGAGCTGAAGCCCCCAAGGCAACACCCTCAGATGTGCAGCTGAGCCTGTGGGTGGAGGATCTGGAGACAGAATGCTCACTGGAGGGTTCATTCACCCATTCAATGAGTCCTCATCTAGACCAGACCCTGGATCGGGCCCCAGCTATCCTGGAAAGGGCCGTCTTGTAGGACAGAGCCTGACAGTTGGACCTGACATGAACCTGGGCTCAAGGCAGGTGTCAAAGATAAGTGTGGTTGAACTGGGGACAGGGAATGTTAGGAGCAGCTGGGTGGTAACTGCAGAGGCCTCTGTGAGAAGGTCTTGGGCAGTGGGTGGAGAAAAAAAATGAGGGCTGCAGAGATACTTCAGAGGTAAAGCGAATTTGACTTGGTGACAGACTGGATATGAAGAGTGAGAGCGCATGCAGTGCCAAGGATGGCTGTGATTTCTGTTAGAAGAAATGAATATCAGTGGGGACCATCAATGGACACAAAGTTCAATGGGGGTGGAGAAAACGATTTACATTTGTGGTGCTTTTGAGATACCCACAGGGAGGTACCTAGTGGTTCTGACATGAGGGTCTAGAACTTGGGAATATAAATGTGCAAGGACAGTGACTAAAATAGCATCCAGGTGAGATCACCTAGGGATGGTCAGAGCGGACTGGGAAGGAAGGAGGCCTCAGACCAAGCCCCTTGGAGATCGTACACGTAAGGGTAGCACAGAGTACAGCCTTCAATGGGACATGGGATAGCCAGCAGGTGGGAGAAAAGTCAGAAGCCAAAGGTAGAGAGAGGCTGATAGCATCAGTGTTGCTGAGAAGACAAACTTAAAAAATCTCCTAAACTTAGTAACGTTTGGGTTGCCATTAATCATTGGTGAGCGATGACAAATTATTATGGGAAGAGCACTCAGGCATTTTTAAGAAGTTACTATATCACAAAGTTAAATGATCAGTTATAGTTTTACAACTTTCACAGATAAGATTTTTTTATAGCATGTTTACTTCACAAAGGTTGTCTAGAAATGGAATTTCTATTTTCAAAAGTGGCATTTTTAGGGCATGAGGAAAGGCCTTGACTGTAAAACATATCTTCCAGTGCATTTCTCTCCAGGGACAAGGGCCTTTTTATGCTCTGAAGATTAACCAAGGGGCTACAGGGTCTGGGACCCTCCACTCTGCAAATGTCCTGAGTCCCACCCACATCGACAGCCTCCGGAGTAGGCCAGCTGGCCTCTTTAAAATAAACTATTCTTAAAGCCCCGAGCTAGCTGTTTTAAGGGGAATATGCACACTAATGGAAGGACTGTCTACTGTTCACCATTTACTGGTGAGAATGCCAAGCTCTCTAAGGAAACAATTTTCTTTTTAAAATAGAGACACACAGTAATTATAATGAAAGTTCCTAATTAATGAATTCGGATTTAGCATTTAGTTTTCAGATCACTTCAGGGCTTCTCTGCTACACAAGATAAGTCTGTTTGGATTAGGGCGAAAAAAAACAAGAGGGTTATGATACGTGCCAGAACAAAAGTTCAAAAAAGCCTTGAGTACAGACTCAAATGAGGCGCTCTGCCCCTTTTCTCCTAAATGCGCATGTCCTTCTGTCCAGGAAACGTCGACTAAGTGATCTGAAGGGATAGGCAGACGTGGCCTATTTCACAGGACCATCTGCTGTCCTTTTTACTCTCATAAAAACTTAGACTTAGACTTGTATCATTGCCCAACACCTTCACACCCTGTGCAGAACTGGCTGGGTGTTTTCTACTCGCTGCTTCTTGAGCTGGGAAAGAGCCATCTCCTGCTCCTGTGACTTTAGATAGATGCTGTTCTCTGACTGTGGCCTTCAGGTGGGCCGTGTTTCAGCATGCCTTTATATGCATTGAGAGTTGAGGGGTGGGTTATAAGAGGCAAAAAATTATACAAATCTCCACCAAAAAAAAAAAAAAAAGATTTAAAATGTCATAAAACATCTTTAAATGTTTTAATTTGTCTGAAGTTTAGTTAAGGGCCATAAAATACACCCCCAAATACCACATGTTCTTTAAATAGTTATTAAGGGTCTGATCTATTTAAGGAAATGCCACTTTTATGGGCATAAGGCAAGAAGCCAAAAACCATGATTCATCTCTCTGCTAACACGAGCAAGCACCAATTTCCTTATGCCTGGCCACAGGTCCAAACACAGTAGAGGCAGGGTCCTACTCATGACTGATATACTGGGAATGATACATGCTGGAGGGTCACAACCTAGCCTTCAGAAGGTAGGAATGAATTACAAACACAAGCCTTGCTCACAGTGCCTCAGCTGGGTCAGCCCCAGGTCGTGAGGCAGGGTTCGGAGGGAGTTTGGGAGTTGGGACTGAAGCAGGTGGGGTGTGCCTTTTTCTGTGTGGTATGGTGGTGGTAGAGGATGTAATTTCTAAAAAGACAGGGAAAAAAACATCAAGAGGCAGTTTTTACCATTTCCAGGAGTGACTGTTAAACACAGAAGGCCCTGGAAGTAATAAGCACTAAAGCCTGCTTGGTGCCAGGGTTGCCACGGTGTAAACTGGCAGATCCACTTTGGCTGCAGATCTAAGGATGTCTCTCTGGGAACTTTAGCACTGTCTCCTTTTTGAAGTTTAGCCAAACTTTGCTCCAGGTCAGGGAAAGGGAGGGGAGGGTATGTGTCCAGGGAGAGTCTGAGGCTCGCTCATCATGAGGCCCAGGTGTTCTGTGACAAAGAGGAAGGAAGGGAGGAAGACAGGGTAGGTAGTCCAGGGTGAGCCAGCAACCCTGAAAGCAGAGTCTTGCATCATGTTCCCCCTAGGGTGGGGGGCAAGTTCTTATAAGGACCCTCAATCCTCACTGTGTGTCAGAATCCCATGCAAAGCCTTTTCAAGGTGACAAATGCTTGGCTCTACCCTAGGGAGACTGATGCAACTGGTACAGGCACCACTGTCTTTAAAGGTCCCGAGATGACATCAGGGTGCAGCTAAGAGGCAGGACTGCTCATCTGAAAACTGAAGGTGGGTGGAAGTACAATGGACAGGAACATGTAAAAGGTTAAATCCCTGAGTTCATGATGATGCTCACAGAAGCGCACCAGCCCAGTCTAGAAACCACTGATGATCTTGAGTGCTGGCAAATCAAGGGAGAGAATCAAGTACTGGATGAATTTTCCTGACCAAACTGGACACCAAGGCAATCAAACGGCTGATGAAGGAAAGTCTCAGTAAAGAGGAATCTAACGAATGAAAGAGGGGTGACTGACAGAATTAGAATGGCACCATTTGGCAATAACAATTTCAGTGGTGGTGACATCACATAAAGAAAGGGTCCGTTCTACTCTACTCTCCCTGGACGGATGGACGCAACTCTGTAGCGCAGGTATTTCTCCCCAAAATGTGAAATGGAACCAGATCTAACTTCTCACTCTATCTACAGTTTATACCAGGGATGGCACCAAAGGGATGCAGTTACCAAAACCTAAAATGTAGAAGAGCCATAGGACACATGGTCCAGTTCTTTCAAAAAAGACAAACTAAAAGAGCAGGGGGAAGAGGGAGGGAAATTTTAAGATTAAAAAAGACTTAAAAAAGGGATAGTATCCAAATGCAATGTGTGAACTTTACCTGGATCTTAATTCAAGCAAATCAACTGTAAACTAACTATGATTCAATCGGGAAGTTTGAATTCCATCTAAGTATGTGATGATTAAATGGTTGGGATTTATCTGCTTTGGAATCATTCAGGTGGGGGCAGGAGAGAGGATCATGTGCCAATGACTTGTGGCAGGGTGATGTGTACAGGAAGGTCATTTTACAATTCTCATTACTTTAGTGTATATTTGAAAATTTCCATGAAGAACAAACAAACCTACAACTCAATAATAAAAAGAAAAACAATCCAATTGCTCAAATGTAAAAGTGGGTAAAGGACCTGAATAGACAGTTCTCCAAAGAAAATAGACAAATGGTCAACAGCACAGGAGAAGATGCTTAACTCTATTAGTCACTGCAGAAATGCAAATCAAAACTATAATGAGTTACTACTACATTCCACTAGGATGCAAATTATTTTAAAAAATAGAAACAATGAGTGCTGGTGAGGATGTGGAGAAATTAGAAACCTCAGACACACTGCTGGTGAGAATGTAAAATGATGCAGCCACTGTTGAAAAGTTTGGCAGTTCTTCAATAAGTTAAACATGGAATTATATCACCTAGCAATTCCACTCCTAGGTATATACCTAAAAAAATGAAAATAAATACCTAGACAGGAATGTTTATAGCCACAATAGCCAAAAGGTGGATACCCAATTGTCTACCAATGAAGAAATGTAAAATCATACAATGGATTCTTTTAGGTATATCATACAATGGATTATTTTTGGTATATCATACAATGGATTCTTTTTGATCCACAGAAGAAATGAAGTACTGACATATGCTACAATGTGGACAGTCCTGAAACATTGTAAGTGAAAATTATTTACAAAGGCCACATATTATATGATTCCATTTATATGAAATATCCAAAATAGTGAAATCTAGATGGAAAGCAGATTAGTGGGTGTCGGGTTGGGGGACCAGAAATAGGGAGTGATTGCTAATGGTTATGGTTCAACAACTCTATACACCAGGTATATCTCATAAGCAACTAACTTTTCCTAGAGCATTTACTGAGAAGTTACATGTTTAAATGCAGTGATTCACGACTGGGCTTAATGGGCATTTGTCCTATCCCCCAAAGGCTTCCCCAAAAATAAGTGTGTCTGAGGGGGAAAAAAATTCAATATTCCAAAACATCCTTGGGATGCTCTCCTTTAGTTTATCCTTAGGACAAGGTCATCAATTTTGTACTCAGGCTCTAAAACAGAAGGAGGCAGTGCAATTTGGGTGGTGTGGGCCTTGAAAGTCGCCCAAAGCAAGCCGCCACAACTCACATGAAAACCCTGCTCAAGTGCCTTCTCTGAGAAAAGGCTCTTCAGTCTATGCTAGAACCTTCTGGTGATAGGAAGGAAGCTCTTTACCTCACAAGGCTGACTGCTCCACTTTAAGAAATTCTTTATGTTGATTTGAAAGCCACCTCTCTGTTGATCATTATTTGAAAAGCAGAGGGGTATGGCAGAGGAATCATGGGTTTTAGAGTCCCATGGCCCTGGGTTTTGAAGGTTGGGGCTACTTTTTTTTACTAGCTATCGGACTGTGAGCACAAAGTTTAACTTGGAACGAGTATCAACTTTCTCATATGCAAAATAGAAAAAAATATGCAACTATGAGGATTTAATAAGACAGTGTCTGTAAGGTACATGGAACAGCACCTCTAGCTGGAGCTCGGCATATCCTGTCTCTTTCTCCCTATTGATCCCACCTTCCAAAACACAAACAAGTATGAAACAGGAGACTGCTCCTCCCGCCCAGGAGAGCTGTGAGTACCAGAAGATAGGCACACTGGTTCCAAGTCTTCTTCTTTAGTCAGTACCCAAAACTTCAACACCTGCCATTTAGGCCAGAGATGAAGGTTTGATGGCTGTGTGAGCAGTCAGAAAGAGTTCAGTCACAGGTCTCCGATGCATCTATTGCAATGAATAGCACTTATATAACTTTATCTCTCAGGTTGGTTCTTCATCAAGCACTGAACAGATAACTTGGAACACTGCAAAGGTTTGCTGATTAATGTGCTGGTTTAAGAAAATTCTGAGGGAAAGTAGAGAAAATCCAGGAAAAAAAAGTCCAGAGGATCTGAAAGCTTTAGTATAATGATAGGGAAGGAAGAGAGAGAGGGAGGGAGGGAAGGAGGGAGAAGCGGGGATGGGGAGAGACCTCTAGTTTCTAAAAATGAGGGCTGCTAGAAGATAACACTTCATAAAAAGTGAAGGATAGACAGAGTATCTCTGTACTTGTTCAAATACCTTTAATTCAAAAAATATAATTTATGCAAAAAAGTATACTACCACAGTGACTACAGTATATTATTAATTCAATATGGAGAAAAGACTAAGACCACAGCACTGGTGGTGAACCCCGAGTGGAGAAGATATCCATTTGGATGCAGCCTTATTTTCTTGGTATTCGCATTTCAGAGGAAGATCGCTCACCTGCCCTGCCCTGCCCTGCCTCTCGGAGTACCTTCTGATGCATGCCAGAACAGAATGTGAGCCTTAAGAGGACCACTGGTCTTCCCTGGCACAGTACTTTCCATTTCTGAAATCGTAGTTAATGTATTTGGTTTGACTCAGGACAACAAAGAACGAGGCAGCCTGGATGTGAAGTGGCCCGCAGTCATGCAGTAGCTTGGGAAGGAAATGATCTCAGGAAAGAGATGCTCAATATAGCGTGCTCACCTTAAGATGAACTTATTTTATTGCTTACAGCAGGAACTGAAGTGTTCTTTTAAATCTGTCAGTGTATTAGTTTCTACACCTACAAGATACCTTTTTGGCAGAAGGGAAATGGCAAAACATCTAAAAAAGGTAACACCTTTTAGGTAACACCTGTGGTACCACCCTCTTGTAATTCTCTCCAAAGCCCCAAACTCAATTAACTTATCTTTTCTGTAGTGCAATAAATAAAGGGAAATGGTAAAACACTTTTCTTTGGACCAAATATAACCAGGCACCACCAGTGAAGAACATGATGGTGTTGTCACAGGGTCCCAGAGTAGAGCCTGTATTCCACTGGGGCCCCTTGTGTGGCACCTTACTCCTTATCCCATACTTACTTTTCCTGTTTTATTTTACATATGCATTGGTTACAATCTCTTTTTTGTTGGTTTCCTGGCATAAAACACATTAAAATGCAGCCAGAGAGAGGGGGTTGAGAGCCAAAAGCAGGGCTACAATGGTAGCTGAAAGAAGTATAAAGGCCCCTCAAAACTGGATTCTATGTAGCATGGTAATGAATCCTTGAGATTACAAATCTGAGTTTTAAAAAAAGTTAAATTATGCCCAGAAAAAGGGATATTTTTTAAAAGGCCTGGAAATATAATTATGTTTCAGAAATAATTGTGGAAGTTCCCTGAGGGCAAAGGTCATGCTCTAGACTGCATTATATCTCTCTTTGTATTTAATGCCCTCTGTTTGTGCACAGTAAGTGTTAAACATATTTAATGACTGATTTAGAGCAAAAAAAATTTTTTTTAAAAATTTTCACCAGTTTAGATGCTTGAAGGAAAGAGTCTGCATTACAAAGATGCATCCACCAAGAAGCCTTCCCTCACAGAAGACACAAATCTCAGGAATCATTCTGTCACCATGGCCAATAATGGAATTCTGTCTTGCTTGGCAACTTATGATCTGATACCTAACCCAATAAGGTGGCATCCTTTGTTTCTTCCACAATTTTCTCTCCAGAGTACTGAGATGAAAAATATGGTACATTTTATCAACAGGGATCCAAAAGTCCACTCATCTGCAATCTACCAAAATATCTCTTCAACGAAAAGATTATTCTTTTTTCTCTCTCCTTTAAAACATCTTTCCCTTTGAGGATAGATGTGTCCTCTTCCTTTCACCTCTGATATTATGGCAGCTCTTAATGCCATCCTTCCAAACTAAAATAAGAGTCTATGGGCCGAAAAATTAACCTCACTCCATACCTCACACGCTTCAGAAAAATTAATTCAAAATGGATCAAACACCTAAATGTAAAACCTGAAACTATAAAAATTCCATAAAAGGAAAGGAGAAAATCTCTGAGACCTTGGATTAGGCAAAAGTTGCTTACATATAACAGTAAAAGCACACATGAAAGAAAAAATAAATATAAAAGAAAAAATAAATATAAATTAGATGCCACCAAAATATGAACTTCTGTGCTTTGAAAGATACTTTTAAGAGACTGAAAAGTCAAGTCATAGCCTGGGAGAAAATATTTGAAAATCATGTATTTATAAAGAATTTGTGTCCAGAATATTTAAAAGCAATCTCAAAGCTCAGTAAGAAAACAACATGATAAGAAAATGGGCAAAAGATTTGAATAAACACTTCAGCAAGGAAGATACACAAATAACAAATAAGCATATGGAAAGATGCTCAAAACCACTAATTCATAGGTAATTGCAAAATCAAAACCATGGTATCATTATTCACCTAATTAGAACGGCTAGAGGTCAACCACACAAAGTCGTGGAGAGGAGGTAAAGGAACGGGAATGCTCACACACTACTGGTGGAACTGTAAGAGAGTATAGTCACTCTGAAAGACAGTTTGACAGCTTCTTAAAAAGCTAAACTTACACCTACCACATGATCCAGCCAATTCACTTTCCAGATGTCTATACAAACACCTGCACATGAATGTTCAAAGGAGCTTTACTTATAATCACCAATAACTGGAAACAACTCAAATGTCCATCAATAGCTAAATGAATAAACAAATTGTGGTATATCCCTAAAACGAACTATTCCTCAGAGAAAAAAGAGAAATTAACTTTTGATATATGCAACCATATAAATGAATCTCAAAATAATTATGCTACATGAGAAAAGCCAGAACCGCCCCCCCCCCCGCCAAATTATATACACTATGATTGCATTTATACATAACTATTAAAAAAAATGCAAATACTATACAGTGACAGCAGATCAGTGTTTGCCTGGGGATGGTGATGGTGGTGACAATGGTGGTGGAGGAGGAGGAGGCAGGATGAAAGGAGTACAAGGGGCTTGAGGAAATTTCCATGGAGATGGTGTGTTCATCACGTGTAAGAATAGTTTCATAGTTTCATATGTCAATAGCCATCAAACTATAAACTTTAAATATATGCATTTATTATATGTCAATTCTACCTTAATATATTTGTTAACGACAACAACAATAACAACAACGAAATCTCAGAGCCACAAACACATTTAGGTTTCACACAGGTTTCCTCAGCTTTTAAGTTTTTTACTTAATCCCAGTGTTTCCAAGTTTGTAACTGAATGTACAGGGTTAAACCATGGCAGACCCAGATGCAGGCCAGATACAGTCAACGTGACTCTAACTGAAGGGTGCTGCCTAAATGGAAGACATCTCGGGTGGGCTGTAAAGGGCAGAGGGTCATATTCTTGAGTGTTTCAGAACACAAGCTAAATCTAGGTGATTTGCTACACAGAACTGCAGAGACAAACACATTCAGCTTATAGAAAGTGGAATTCTTCACCAGATGGTCACTAATCTATCCAGGTTCCCTCTCATCTGCAAGGCAATGTTTTTTAAATCATTATAAGATTCTGCCAGGTTAGTGTCACATTATTAGCTTCCTTACTTACTTAAAGAGACAAGAGTCTCTGTGGCAGATTGGGTTTTTCAAAAATGGTCATAGCAATATTTCTGGCTCTATATCCTCTTTAGAACCTTGCTGCACCCATCAAAAGCATCTATCCCCCTTCCCCTTGTAACTGAGCAGGCCTTTTATGACTGTCTTGACAAAGAGTGTGGCAGAAGAGATGCTATACAATTTCCAAGATTAGGTCATTAAAGGTGAGAAGGATTTTGCCTGCCTCTCTTGGGACGTTTGCCTTGTAACGCAGCCAACACACTGTGAGGAAGTCCAGGCCACATGGTGAGGCTGCATGTGGGTTTCCGGTCATAGCCCAGTGAAAGTCTCAGCCAACAGGCTACCATCAACCACCAGACACATGAAGGCGGAGGCCAAGATGGCTCAACCCTCTAGTGCCTCAGATGAACTGAGAGAAGCAGAGATGAATTGTCCCCACTAGGCCATAGATTTATGAGCTAAATAAATGTCATTATTTTAAGTCATTAACTTCTTGGGTGGTGTCTGTCATACAGCAGTAAGTAACCAAACCAGCCTCCTTTCTCCTGGATCTAAATATCCCATTTGGAAAGGAAGCTACAGTTGAGCCTTGAACAATGTGTGTGTGCGGCGGGGAGGGACGGGGGGAGGGGAAGAAGGCACAAGGGATACCAACCCATCCCCTCCCATCCAGCAGTCAAAAATCTACATATAACTTTTGACTCCCAAAAACTTAACTACCCTCAGTAACCCTGGGGGATTGGTTCCAGAACCCTGTAGCAGATACTAAAATCTGCAGATACTCATGTCTTCTATATAAAATGGCATATATCAATGCATACAGTTGGCCCTCTGTATCTGTGGCCTCCAAACCATGGATCGAAAACAATATAGGCACTTATTGAAAAAATTCTGCATGTAAGTGGACCCACACAGTTCAAAGCCATGTTGTGTAAGATTAACTGTAGTTTCTCCTTCTTCCTCCCTACATTATCTAATGGTTAATTACCCTTTCCATAATCATATATCATGAGACAGCAATAAAGCATCTTTACAAATAACCTGCTTCTACAACAGAGAGGTCACCCTAAATTTCCTGAATGACCTCAGGCTAAATTCATTTGTGAAAAGCCAGAGCATCATGTATATAATGAAATTAGCCTGTCAAATTTCAACTCCTCTGTAGACCTCACATTATTATCTCGATATCCCATCCCAAGTGGGTAAAGCACACGAAAAAAAAAGATTTTTCATGATGTAAGAAAATAAAGGACTATGCACGCTATTTGAGATAATATACATATAAAGATTATTTGACCCAGACAATTTAATGACTATGCTTTCAGCAAAACAATTAAGCAGCTCTTAAAATGTTATCTGATTTCTCTTCTATTTCTCAGCATTACTCATAATAAAAATACCTACCTACTGGAAACTTCCTAAAGAGTCTGAAGCACTGCTGTGAGGCAGGATGAATTTGTAAAAGGAGCCTGAGGCTGGGAATTTGGAGACCCAATTGTATGATCTCAAGCAAACATGCCACCTCACTGATTTGCAGTTTCATGACGTATGAAATGGAAGCCCCAGTTCTGCATGGTTTCTAGGGACTATTTCAAGTCTAACTTTTTCCAACTTCTGCTTGCTGATTCAGGTGAAGTACTTCAGATTTTATCAAAGCAAACAAACTCCCGAGACTATTATCTTAAAGCTAACCAAGAGCACTGGCAATCAAACCATTTTACTACATTCAGCAGGTTTTCTCTATGTCCTAAGTGGGAGTTAAACGGGGAAAGAATGAAGGGAAGAGGAATAACAACAGCCCCCACGGCTTTATTAATCTCCTCAGGTCCCTCCCATCTCCAGCACTTCCACAGCCCATTCTGTTGATGAAGTCACAACAAGTACACCTGAGAGTCTGCTATTGCTGTGTATGGTCCAAGCCTCTGCCAATCAGCCAGAAGGTCACCATTTCTGAATATCTTTCCAAATTTGAGGGTCCTGAATGTAGCTCTAAAAGATGCTCACCATGAGGAAAATGAAAACCAGCATTTTAGAACTGGTGTTATATATGTAACTCCTCCACTCATTCACCTGTTATAGGAAAATCTAATTGGTGTCAGCTGGGGAGAGAAAAACGTGATTGAGTAGTGTCACACTAAAACACTGAGCAAATTAACAAACAGTAATGGTACTAAACAATTACAGTTGACCCATGAATAGCATAACATGGGGGCTGGTACCAACTGCTCGCACAGTTGAAAATCTACGTATAATCTAAGTTGGCCCTCCACATACTCAGATTCCCAATTACCAGCTGACCCTCAAACAACATGGGTTTGAATTGCATGGGTCAAGTGAAAAAAAAAAATCCACGCATAAGTGGACCCACACAGTCCAAACACGTGTTGTTTCAGGGTCAAGTGTAATTTTAAAATTTATAGCCCTGACATTTCTGGAAATAGATGTTAATAGTTGCTGTCAAATCATGTTTAAACAGAATGTAGGAAATACATTATGATTCTGGGAAAACTCTGTTTCCCAGCTGCTGTGTTTGGCATTAAAAGGAATCCCCTGAAAACAGGAAACAGTTCTTTGACTCCACTGTGACTATGAAGCGACTGTCTAACCTCCACTGTGCATGACAGAGGACATAGGCCCAGGAAGAGCCGGTGATGTTAGCTCTTCCTATTCCCTAGTGGCTCTTTGTAGGCATGTGAACTTCTTGCCCAGCTGCTGCGAGCTTTCTGGATAAAGACATCATGTCATCAGATGAGAGAATGATTAGACTGTAGCTGTTTTGGTAGCTTCATTTGTGGAGAACTTGAGTATATGTAAGCCCACATAAGTAGGTGGGACTACAAATTTGGCCATTCTTTTTCCCTTTGTTCAAGTATTTTTAACCCCTGGAACATAGTGATATTTATAAACAATAAGATCTTTCTGTATAGAACTTAGTTTCCATGCAAAGTGACAATGTAAAATAAAATTTAGACTTTTAACCTAGATTTGATTCAGATTAAAACCCTTATCTACTGCTTGCACCTTAAAAATTTTTTTTAACTCTGGGAAGCCATTCCTGTGACCTAAGATTCCAGTTATAGAAGAGGAAATTAAACCAACTAAGCTTTGCTTTGACTTTCAGGAATTCCGAATGCATTATTATAACTGCACTCTGTCTACCGGCAGAACTCCCAGCTTTCCTAACTTTTCCCATTCCACCCTTCCCTACCTCGGTCCTCACTTCAATCACAAAGAGAGGTTACTAGGAAAGGGGAGAAAGAGAAGGCAGGATCAGGGGGAAGTGGCACTCCATGTTTTCCCCAGAGAGACTGAAGATTTTTCTTAAAATGGGGAAGGAGAGTCTACAGCCATGCCACCCTGAACAAGCCCAATCCTGTCTGATCTCGGAAGCTAAGCAGGGTCGGGCCTGGTTGGTACTTGGATGGGAGACCACCTAGGAAGACCAGGTGCTGCAGGTGTAAAAAATAAAAAAATAAAAAATACAGGATTGTAAGCTGACAAGGTCCTTGCAATCTGTGAGGTCAACCAAGAGTTGCCTCGCCTAAAAAAAAATTTTTTTTTTAATAAATTAAAAAAAAAATAAAAGGAGGAAGGAGAGGTATCAATAGAAATAACATTCCACTCTCAACATCGGACAGACAAGGGGGAAGAGAGGTCATGTATGCAGAGAATGCTTCTCTATTCCCTGGCACCTCCAGCATGCAGTGACCAAGAAGAATCACAAGAAAACTGAGCTCCTGGGGCAAATCTCATGTGAGGAAAGCTCCCTTTACACAGAGAATTCACTAACTCACAAGATTCGAAATGCTGAGGAGTGTAGCTAACACCAAGAGCTTGAGTTATCCAGGTAAACACTAGCAAGCATCATAAAAACACTTCATACAATTTACTAAGTGAACTTCCTTTTCTAGTTGTCTACAGTCTAATATTTCAAAGGACTGTGAAGGACTGCACTATTTTTATCTGTCCATTAGTTCTTACTCTACTGACTTTCTTCAATCCACAGAGACACACAAGTCTGAGAGAATAAAGGATAAGTGCTCCTTTGTTGTTGCTTAATGAAAGATCAGGGAAAAAAAAAAAAAAAGACACCTCCCCACCACCCAAAAAGAAAGCATTCCTGGAAAGCTTTCCATTCTAACTGTGGTGGATTAAAGGTCAACAAATCCTCTCCATTTAAAACAAATATAAAACTGGACAAAACTGTCAAAAGAATCATTTCAGGGCTCTTAAAATCAATTGGAGGCAAATAAACTAGAACCATTATTCATAAAAAAGAACTAAAACTTCAGGTAAAAACAGTGGGAGTCTGTGGCCCTCTTGCGGAAGCTGTTCTCATCATTTTTCTTCTTTTAAATTTTTAAGAAACAGAACATTGTATGAAGCAATAATTATAACATTATACTGCTGAGTTTATAACTCAAATAAGTCCAATATAGATAACAATAATAGCAAAGGAAGAGAGAGGAAATGGATCTACACTGGAGCAAAGTTGCTGTATTTTACCAAATTAAGTCAGAAAAACTTTATGTAAACTATGATAAGATGTATATTATAATCCCTAGAGTAATCATTAGGAAAATAACTTTAAAAAATAGTAATATGGTAATACTCAACTATATACTACCTATAAGAAATGCACTAGAAAAATATATACCATGGTAATTGTAAGCAAAAGAAAGTTAGAGTTAGGTGTATTAATATTAGACAAAGTAGATTTCAGAACAAGGAATATTAGCAGGGATAAAGAAGTTCATTTCAAAATGACAGAGGTAAATTTCTCAAAAGGACATAATTCTTAACATTTATGTACCTAACAACAGTTTCAAAATACACAAAGAACCATTAGAACTACAAGAAGAAATAGAGAAATCCACACTGTAATAAAAATATTCCAATATCTCTTGCTCAACAACTGACAGAACAGACAAAAAATAATTAAAGATACTGAAGATGTGAACAACACTCTCAACCAATATGTGTAATTGGCATTTAGAGAACAGTTCTCAAACAACAGCAGAAGAGCATTTTAAAAACCTATCTACCATATTCTGGGCCATAAAATGAGCCTCGATAAATTTAAAAGGTATTAAAGTTATAAAGAGTATGTTCTCTGATCATAATGGAATTAAACTAGAAATCAGTAACAGAAAGATCTCTGGAAAACCCTCAAGTATTTGGAAACTAAATAACATACTTCTAAATAATCCATGAGTCAAAGAAGAAATCAAAAGGGACATTAAATTAGTATTTTGAACCAAATGAAAATGAATACACAATATATCAAAATTTGTCTGATGCCACTAAAGCAGTACTTAGGGAAAATTTCTAGCAATAAACATCTATAGCATAAAAGAAGAAAAGCGCCAAATCAAGATGACAACTTCTACCTTAAGTAATTAAAGAAGAATAAACAAAACCCAAAGTAAGCAGAAGGAATAAAATAATAAAGACCAGAAAGTACAGGTCAATGAAGTTAAACTTAATAAACCTTTAGGTAGATTAATCAAGAGAAAAAAGAATCCTTCAGAGTCTACAAATATCTAAAAGAAAGAATATTATGAACTTTATGCCAATAAATTTAACTCAGATAAAATGGACAGATTCCTTAAAGATATAACCAAAGATTACTCAAGAAGAAATAGTTAACTTGAATTGTCCTTTATTTAATACTTATACTCCAGAAAGCCTTCCCTGACCCCCACGAAAAGTTACCAGTATTCTGACATATCATAATAGATTGATCCTATCACTTTGGAGGCTTCAATTAAATTGAATCACATAGTTTGTACTTTTTAAATATCTGGCTGCATCTCCTCAGTATTATGTGTGTGAGATTCATTCATGTTGCAAGGTTTTTTTTGTTGTTTCCATATAGTATTCTATACCCCAATTTTGTATTCATTTACCGCTTGATGAACACTTGAGTTGTTTCCAGTTTTTGACTCCTATCAAGACTATGAACCTCATACATGACTTTCGGTGAACACATGTATACTTTTCTGTTGGTTATATACTTGGGAACTGAACTGCTTACTCATATGATATGTGAATATTCAGCTTCAGCAGATACTTCCCAGTTTCCAAATTGTGTAGAACATTTTACAATGTCATCGGCAATGTTTAAGTGTTCTTGTTCTACTTCTTTCCCAATACTAGGTACTATCAGCTTTTCAAATTAGGCACTCTAGGTTTAATCTGCTGTAGTTTTATCTCATTACGGTTTTAATTTGTATTTCCCTGATGATTAATGATGTTGAGTACTTTTTGAGCCGTCTATTGGCCACTGGATAGCCTTTTTTTATGAAGTGCCTCTGAAGTCTTCTTATTTGGATAGCATAAGTCCTATAACTTTGTTTTCCAAGATTGCCTGGGCCATGTGGATTTTCATATAAGTGTTTTAATCAGATTGTCAATTTCCATTGCGGGGAAAAGAGAAAGGAAAACCTTGCTGATATTCTGATTTAGGTTACATTTACTTTATAGAGTATCTGCTTTTCCAATCAATGAATTTCACACATCATGCCATTGACTTAGATCTTAATTTCTTACTTGATTTTTAAATGCTAATGAAAATTAGATATTTAAAATTTTTCAGTTGTTTTATTAATTTTTTATCTGCAGCTTTGTTAAAATTTTCTACATCATATGTTTGCGAATAAACAGTTTTATTTTTCTTTCCAATCATTACACTTTTAATTTCTCTTTTTGCCTTATTGCCCTGACTACAACTTTCAAGTCAACGTTGAAGAGAAGTGGTGAGAGCTGGCAGTCTTGGTACTTTCCTCATCTCTAGAAGAGTTTCAGTGTCACCATTAAGTTTGATGTCTAGTCTAGAGCTTTTCTAGGTACGCTTCGTCAGAGTAAGAAAAATCTATTTCTAGTTTGGTAGAAATTTAGTCCTTTAAAAAAATAATAAACAGTTGTTAAATTTTATTGAATGCCTTTTCTGCATCTACTGAGATTAGATCATATTTATTCTTTCATTTTGAAAACTTACCCTGAAAGATTTTAATTATTTGAAATTTTTTTGAGATTTAGCATATGGCCAATTTTGATAAACATTCTGTGGCCAATTTGAAGGAATGTGCAATCTGCAGTTGCTAGTGCAGCATTTTATAGCTGTCAGAACAATTTGGTTAACAGTGTACTCAAATATTCTATAGCTGTACAAAATATGTTTGCTCCTTCTATTAGTTACTGAGAGAGGTGTATTAAAATCTCTAAATACGTCTGAGGGTCTGTCTATTTCTCCTTTCAGTTCTTTCAGTTTTTACTTTATGTTCTTTGGGGCTATGCTATTAGATGCATATGAATTTAGGATGTACCGTAAGTGCCTGTGAAGTCTTATTGGGCAATGGCAATGTAAGTCTTCCAACTTTGTTTCCCAACACTGCCCTGACTATTGTAGGTGTTTGTTTCTGTTTTGATCCTTTCATCATAATGAAATGTCCCTTTTATCTTTAGTAGTATTTTTTACTGTGACGAACACTTTGTCTGAAATTAGTTATCAATTATTTACATTATTATTTCATTTCCCCCTCTATTAACCTCTTAGTTTTCCATTTTTTGTTACTGTTTTAGATGCTTCCAATATATAAATTTTCTAGCAGCTATATTAAAAAGTAAAAAGATGTATAATATTAACATATTATCATTAACCTAATATATTAAAATATGATCATTCTAACAAGTATTAATATTTTTTTAAATGGAATGCTTTATATTATTTTTTTTCCATACTAAGTTTTCAAAGTCTTAGGATACAGCACATCTCAGTTTAGACTAGCCACATTTTAGGTGCTCAATAAATCATATGTGGCCCATGGCTACTGTATCAGACAGTGCAGCCCTAGAGCTTTATAGCATGTGACCCTTATTAATATCTATCGTAAATTAAGAATTTTATACCTTTCTGGACAGTTACTGTTTTAGTTGGACCTTACAACATGTTAACTATGTATACTGCCTCACCAACCTTTTGAGCCATTTTATCTTATATTTTAAACCTAAATATATCTTTAAACAAGATACTTTTATTATACTGCAGCCAATATTCATGTATATTTACCCACATACTCCTTCCAATGCTCTTTATTCTTTTATTCCTTCCTGCAATTTTGTTTCTCTATGGGATTATTATTTTTTTGATGGAAAAATTTCCTTTTTTCATTTCAGAGTGGGCCTGCTGGTGGCAAATTCTGTTTTTGTCAATCTGTTGAGAAGTCAGTTGCCAACCTTATTATTCCTCTGAGCTAGTACCTTTTTTATTTTATGATTTTTTCTCATTGACTTCGATTTTTAGCAGTTTTATTATGACACTCCTTCCCTCTCCTCCTAGGACTCCAATTATACACGTGTTAAACCTTGTATTATTCCATGTCTATTACACTCTCCTGTATTTTATATCTTTTCATCTCTCAGTGCTTCCTTGTGGATATTTTTCACTGATCGATCTTACAATTTACAAATCTTTACCGTGTCTAGTGTGCGGTTAAATGCATGTACTGGAGTTAATAATTTCATCTGCTGCATTATTTAGTTTTTAAATTTCTATTTTATAGATCCAATTCTCTAGAAAATTCTCTCTCTCTCTCTCCATCTATTTTCTTGAACACATTAATCAGTCATTTTAAAAGCCTGCCTAAGAGTTCTAATATCTAGATCACCTGAAGTTGTCTTCTATTACTTTACTCATTATTTCTCTTTTCAATCATTTGGTCATTTTTTGGCATGCCTCATGTTTTCCCCCCCCCATCTTTAATTCCACCCCCACCCACTTCCACCCCTGACCTATGGATGCTGCCATTTCCCTTTAAGAACTGGATCTCTGAAGGCGGGTCGTCTCCTCCCACACATATACTGCGTGCACCCAGGGCCTGCCTCCCCACCCACACCCAGGGCCTGGTGCACCCTGGATGCCTGGTATTTTTAATGGAATTCGAGATACTGTGTGTCAGAGTATAAGGGGCTGGATGATGCCATCTCCCCCAAGAGGTTTTAAGTTGCTTCTGGTAGGCAACAGAGTAAGGGCTGATCATCTTGATCTAATCGGGGACAGTTTTGAAGCTGTTTCAAGCTGATCTCTTCCAGTCAACTTATTTGTAAGGCATAGTTCTTCTGAGGTCTCCACTGAAATCCTGGGGTGTTTGCCAGGGTCATTCTACTGGCTGGCCTTGAACTCTAATTTTTGTCTCCCTAGTACTATGAGAATAAAAGTTGTGCTTACGTTTTTATCCTCTTGGCAGCAGCTTTCTGCTGAATTTCTCTAAGTCCACCTCCACACATCTTAGGATGTGACAAATTCCTTGAGGGCGAAAACTAAGTCAAATATTGAGTTCACTACTCTGAGATTGTCTTTTCCCTGGGATTCTGAACCCTCAAATATTGGCTGCCTTCAGCTCTGAATTCAAATTTTAGTCTTCCTACTCAGTCATTCTGAAACAAGCTCTGGACCACTGCTTTGTGTATGGCCTCTGCCCCATGCCAGGAGTTAGCAAATGCTCCAAGGGTTTAAAAAGGCAGGGGTAAATATGAGGCTCAACTCAATGTGTTTCCTTTCTCTCTGCAATTTTGGCTCTTGTTCAATTTGTCCTGGCTGTCTTGGTTAATCTCCAATACCTTCAAAGGTGTTTGTTTTGTTTTATATTTTAAACAACTTTTATAGTAGTTATCAGCAGAGTTTGGTCTGACATTCTATCACAACCATAAACATAAGTCCATATTGAGTATTAATTACTGATGTGCATTTTACTGACTAGTCCACAAGCTTCCTAAAAATAGAAAGTACCTTTTCACAGCCCAATTTCTGCTTCAAAATCCAGCACACTATTTGGCACAGAGGTTAGTATGTATTTAAGTTAATTTTTATATTAGGAAATGTTACTAGAATGCAAGTAAAGCATAGCACATAAAAACATCACTTGTAAACCATTCAAGCCCATCAATTCTTCTGATTCCACTAAGTTCCACTGAGAAATATACAATCTTTTCTTCCTTGGCCCAAGCACTAATGAACAAATCTCTCCATAAACCTGTACATTCTTAACGCCTACTTGAGATTAGATTACCTCAGACAGCAGTAAAAGCTTTTGTTCATTTATTAAAACTATTTTGTACTAGATTAAGTGATTTTATTATCCTTTAGATTAATTAATCCATTTTTAGGTCTGGCATTTTAACAGAAAACAATGAGATTTTTCATCCAAAGTAAAGCTCTCTTAAATTAATCTTGAGAGGCTACTTGACTGCATCCAGTTAGGTTTTTCCAGAACAAGAAAACAGTGGTACAAGAGAAGTTGTTAAATATGAAATTCAGAACAACAACAACAACAAAATGTTTACTGAAGTATAAATTATTTTATTCTACTACCTGGTTACTCTTGTATTATCAATCTTGTATTGTTAATACTTAAAGAAACAGCTATAAGAACTGAAAAGTAGTTGCCTCTGGGAAGCAGAAATTAGAGGTGAAAGAATAAAGTAGTGGATTATCACTCCTCCCTATGAACACTTAAGAATTATTAGTTACTTGCATACTTAAATTTTAATTTTAAAACATAATTGTGTACAAACTGAGGTACTGATTTTAAAATAAAGGAAAGATTTAATCCTTAAAGCAATACTTCTTAAGGTTGCTTATGTAATGCCATGGACTCACACTATAGCCTTGAGGAAGTGATTTATCCTTGTGGGGGATTTCAGTCTCACATTTATAAACCTGACAGTAAATCAGAACCGTTAAGGCCCTTTCTACAGCAATATTCTAGTACTCTAAAATATCAGTGAACAGTAAGTGGCAGGGCACAATTTAAGAGAGAAAAATGTATTTGTTAGATAAAAGGCCAACTCACAAAGGCTTGTTTTGTAATGGATGGTTAATGAAATTACAGTGATTAGTACAATTATTTTAGGATGACTCTTAAGAGAGTTAAAGGAAGATGATACGGGTATTAGGGAATCTATCTCCGCTGATTAGACAGCTCCTACGATATAAAGCATGCATGGTCCAAGCATTAATGATGTATTTGGGGCCTGAGAGAGCAGTACGTGCTAATTGTCACGTAACAGCTTATGCTCTAGTGAACTAGTCAAGTGTCACAACCTGCCTTTTCCTGCAGACTGCGAGTAGTCAGAGACCAAAGGACTGGTCCCAAACTGCCAGCTCCAAAGGATGGGTATGCTCATCCATATTTACAGCTAGATAAGGAAAAGGCTCTGGCATTTCTTATATAGCTTTTGACAAATTAAAAGCACCATCAAATATATCTTTCAGTTTTAAAAGATTATGCATTTAGAATATCCAATTTTAACTCACAGAAGACCCTGAAATAAAAGAACCAATATCTTATCTACTTTTAAACAGAAATCTGTCTCACAGGAAACAAAAGCCAGATAAACAAAAAAGCCGTACACGTATGTTATTACAGCAATGTCCGTAAGAAGCAAGGAAGGGGGAACTGGGTTTGTAACATAAGACTGTCTAGTGTACAAAAAGGTTTTTCTTTATGTATGTTAACAATTCTGTTTTACATTATATTTCCTCTTACATCGTAAGTACCCAGTAAGTGAAAAAAAATTAAGTTAATTGATGTTCTTAAGTAACTGATATGTGTGTATTTTTTTTAAACTCACAGAATTTACCTTAAAATCATAAAATCAGAGAATTTAAGAGGGAAGGAATCAAGAGACATTAATTAAATCATTGATTTAACGCTTGAATTATCTCAATTAATTGGATTATTCAATCATTTAATCAATTTGATGTCTGGTAGAGTTTCACAATCAAGGTAGAAGTACTTTAAATTATCTAAAATTACTCAATTTAAGTAGTAGTCTAGGAAAATTTAAAGTTTACGTTACAACACTCAATAACAGAAGAAAATAATAATTTAAAAATCTATTATACATGTAGTATATGCTGGAAAATGTGCATGACGGCTTCCGTTACTCCTCCATTTTACAGAGGCTCAAAGAGGCTAAGTGATTTTGCAAGGTCACACACATTATGAGGCAGAGCTGACAGTCAAAGCTTATCTGACACTCAAGTCCAAGATCTTAATTACTATTTTGTGTGTGATTTTCATTGTTTGGTCTATAGCTCATCTGTAGTGCTTATAAAAATGCAGATTCGAGGATCTTGCTTTATACCTCCCAAATTACCCATCTTTAGAGTGGATCTTAGGAATCTACTTTTCTCACAATCTTCACAGGTTTCTACACACAAGTTTGAAAATCACCGTTGCAAAAATGAATCTCCAGTGTATCCTATTATATTTAATACATAGGTTTAGACAGTTACTCAGTTTGCCATGTGCTGAGTCTTACGTCAGACACTCAAACGAAGCCAAGACAGGCCCTTCCTGTCCACTGGTAAGAGTATATAAGAGCTTACAGTCTAGAAAAGAAGACAGACATGTGAACTGACAACTTCAATATCCCTGTGATATACCTGTGGGATCTGGGAACACAGGGCTAATGAGTCACAGCTGTAAAGACACCCGAAGAATATGCCCTGAAATACAGAAAACACTGTCCTGGATCAAGTTCAAGTAAAAGAACTTAGCTCCATGGGCTCTGTGAGGAGAGAACGGGGGAAGGGCACATGTGAGGGATGAACCCTTGCAGGGAAGGAGTGGGACAAAAACAATTTTGCACAGATGCTAACTTCTAATCTGATGGAGCAGACACTCTTCAGATGAAAGGGATGGAGGGAGAGGATGGGGGTGGGGGGAGTGGGCATTCAAGGCCAAGGTGAGATGGGGATTTCACAAGAATGAGGAGTCAATAAGCCTACATGGGGGCCAGACCAATCATAAGGGGTCTTGTTCGCCATTCCAAGGATCTTGGGCTTTAACTGAATGGCCAAAGGAAAGCAGCTTAAAGAGAAATAAGCAGATCACAATTTCAAAACATTTTGGCAGCAGAGTAGAAGATGGAGAGGAAGAAGAGAAAATTACTTACATCCATGCAAAAACCTTATACAAAATGTTCACTGCAGCATTATATGTAAATAGCCTAAATAACCCAAATGTCCATCAACAGATGAATGAATAACAAAATGTGGTGTATATCCATACAATGGAATATTATTTGGACATAAAAAGGAATGAAGAATTGATAACATGCTATAACATAGATGAACCTTGAAAATACTAAGCTAAATGAAAGACGCCAGTCACAAAGAACCACATATTGTGTGATTCCATTTATGTGAAGTGTCTAGAATAGACAAATCTATAGAGACAGAAGGTAGTTAGTGGTTGCTTACAGCAAATGGAGAGTGACTGCTAATGGGTAAGGGATTTCTTTTTGATGAATATATTCTAAAATTGATTGTGGTGATGATTGCACAATTCTGTGAATATATTAAAAACCAATAAAATGTGCATTGTAAATGGGTAAATTAACTCTTATGTGAAGTATATGTCAATAAAAAAGGCTATAAAGAAAAAAATTAAATGGTTATACAATATTGACTTATGCTTGAGATTTCGGTCTGAGTTCAAACGTATAACCATCAGCATTAATGTTTCTGCCAAGTAAAGCTGAGAGTATCAGTTTTATACCTGCTTTTAGGTCTACAGAATCAAAATATTTTAAATTAGAGTTTTATATCTGGCTTCTTTCACTTAGTACAATATTTTCAAGGTTCATCCATGTTGTAGCATGTATCAAAACTTCCAACCAGTGAACAAGGGATGTGTTTCCATTTAGATTTTCTTTCTTTCAGCAACCTTTTGTAGTTTTCAGTATTAAGCTTTGTTTGTGCTCCCTTGATTACATTTACTTCTAAGTATTTTATTCTTTTTGATGCTTTTTAAAATGGAAGTGTTATATCTTAATTTCCTTTTTAGGGTTTTCACTGATAATATATAAAGATGCAAGTGATTTTAACATCGACCTTGTATCCTGCAACTTTGCTGGATTTATTTATTAGCTCTAACAGTTTTTATGTGAATTCTTTAAGGTTTTCTAGATATCAATCATGCCATGTGCAAACAGAAATGGTTTTAGTTCTTTCTTTTCAATGTTATTTACTTCTTTCTCTTGGCTAACTGCTCTAGCTAGAATTTTCAAGAAAATGTCAAATAGCAGTGGTGAGAGTAGACATCCTTTCTTGTTCCTGATCTTAACGGGAAAGCATCCAGTCTTTCACAATTAAGTATGATGTTAGCTGCAGGTCAGATGCCCTTGAAAAAGTTTCCTTCTATTCCTAAGTGCTGTTTTTTTTTGGTCACAAATGGATTTTGAATTTTGTCAAATGCCTTTTCTGCATCTACCAAGATTGTGATTTTTCCCCACTTCTTCCAGCAATATAATGTATTACACTGATTAAGTTTCATATGTCAAATCAACTTTGCATTCCTGGGATAAGTCCCATTTGGTCACAGTGTATAATTCTTTTTAATTACTGCTAGATTCTACTTGTATTTTTTTTTGACATATTTTTTATTAAGCTTATTGGGGTAACATTGGTCATTACAATTATATAATTTTTAGGTGTACATTATAATTTGACATCTGTATATTCTATTGTGTGTTTACCACCCAAAGTTCGGTTTCCTTCAGCTACCATATTCTACTTGTATTTTACCGAGAATTTTTGCATAAGGAATATTGGTCTGTAGTTCACTTGTGATTATCTTTTTCTTCCTTTGTTAACTGGCCTCACAAAATGAGTTAGAATAGAACTGTTTTCTCTTCTATTTTTGGAATAGTTTGAGAAAGACTGAGGTTAATTCTTTTAAATAGTTGGTAGAATTCACCAATGAAGCCAGCCATGGGGTCCTGGGATTTTCTTTGTTGAAAGTTTTTAAATTACTAACGAAATCTCTTTCCTTGTTATAGGTCTATTTAGATTTTTTTCTTGAGTTCAATTTTTCTTTTATACACTGAGTTAGAAAATTATTTTAATAGTTACAAAACATTTTTTTTTTTTTTTTACAGAATCGGTATAAAATAGCAGTTGATTTCTCCATAATTATTAGAATTACTTATATCTGAGGTGGCTAAGTGAGGCTGAAATCAACAAAAGGTCTTGGACTGTTGGCTCAGAAATCATCTTAGGAAGCCCACCTTGTTGATATCTGTCATGCTAGCTCTTATGAGATGACCCAGTCTTTTTTTTTTTTTTTAAAGTATCTTTTTATTCATTCTTTGGAGACTTCTAACTCCTGTCATTTACCAATTCTTAATTCTTCAACATTTAGTTCTTACTGCATCCATTTCAACTTTTTTCTTTTCTAGGTTGTTTTAATAACATTGTATTGTCCAAATTCTTTTCTCTTTCTTCTCGCAAGTGTTTTATTACTGATGAAGTCTGAGCTATACAATTTTTTATGACTCTGTCTCTACTGGCATGAACCTCTATCAAATGGAACCCCACGAACTCCTCACAGTTCACATCACCACTGGGTACTGCCATAATGGACAAAATCTTTCTTGAGTCAATTTTGATAGTATATTTCTAAAAATTTGTCTATTTTATCTAGGTTATCTAATTTGTCAGCATACAATTTTCCCCCCTGTTAAACCATTAGTTACGTCTCCTCTTTTATTCTTAATTTTGGCAATTTAAGTCTCTTTTTTTTTCTCCTTTGTCAGTCTAGCCAAACATTTGTCAATCTGTTGTCTTTTCAAAGAACCAACTTTTGGTTTCATTTAAACTTCTGTAATGTTTTTCTATTTCCTTTACCTCTGCTCCAATCTCTATTATTTCCTTCTTCCTGCTTGCTTGCTCTTCTTTTTCTACTTTCTTACAGTAGAAGGATAGATTATTAATTTGAGATTTTTCTTCTTTTTAAAGTAGGTGTTTACAGCTATAAATGTCATTCTCATAGCTGCTTGACACCTCCCATAAGTTTCGCTATGTTGTAAATTTTCCTTTGGTATGCTGTGAAATTAATTTCTAATTTCATTTCATTGTAATCAGAAAAGACACTAGATATAATTTCAACCTTTTAAAATTTGTTGAGACTGGCTTTATGACTCAAGATACAGCCTATCCTGGAATATTCTTTGTGCACCTGAGAAAGATGTATACTCTGCAGTTGTTGGGTAGAGTGTTCCACAAGGATCTTATAGGTCTAGTTAGTATGTAGTTCATATATATAGTATATAGTATATAGTTCAAGTCCTGTATGTCTTTATTGATTTTCTATTTAGTTGTATCCCAATCGTTCACTTTTTTTGCTAAGTAACTTTTTTTATTGTGGTAAAATATATGTAACATAGAATTTATCATTTTAACCATACTTAAGGGTATAGCTCAGTGTTGTGTAACCATCACCACCACCCATCTCCAGAACTTTTTCAGCTTGCATAATTAAAGCTCAGTACTGTTTAAACAATAACTCCCCATTAGCCCTTCCCCCCAGCCCCTGGAAACCACCATTCTGCTTTCTATTTTTATGAATTTGACAACTCGTGTAAGTGGACTCATAAAATATTTGTCCTTTTGTGTGTGGCTTACTTCATTTAGTACAATGTCTTTAAGGTTCATCCATGTCTATAGCATGTGTCACAGTTCTTTCTGTTCTAAGACTGAATAATATTTCATTGAATGTGTTAAACATTTTGTTTAACCATCCGTTGATAGATACTTGGGTTACTTATACCTTTTGGATATTGTAAATAGTAATGTTATGAACATGGATGTATAAATATCTTATCTAGTCCATGTTTTTAATTATTTTGGGTAAGTATATATACATGAGAAGTGAACTGCTGGATCACAGTAATCTTATGTTTAATTTTTTTGAGTAACTGCCACATTTTTTTCTACAGTAGCTGCACCATGTTACATTCCCATCAACAGTGCATAAGAGTTCCAATTTCTCCACATCCTTGCCAACACTACTAGTCTCCTGTGTATCTAATGGAAGCTGGAGACATGTAGACACCGACCATTATGACTTTCTGAGAAATGAAAGTCCATCGCAATACACTTGGCTCTTTAAATCCTAAATGAGCTGAAGATCACTGTCTGAAGTCATGTATAAATCTGTCCAAAAGGGATTTATTTATGGCAGATCTTAATCTGTTCCTCCACTACTCCATTATCTCTTCTACACAAGAATTGTCAGGAAATTTTATAGCTAGTTCCTTTATGTTATTTTGGTGAGATGAGGGCTGATGTGATGGCACCAAAAATACAGAACTCTATAATCTCCTGCATGCTGTACTCCTGCGCAATTGTACCAAAATATGAAATGGCAACTGAGAACACTGGCTGCAAGCTGGGAAATGTCTCTGAAACTAAAATCATATGTAAGGACACTTGGAATGTAAACTATACTTTTTAGCAGTCTAATAATGGATATATTTTAGAGGTTTCCATTTTGTGTAGAATTAGGACTACTTCTCCAAATACCATAATTAACTTTACTTAAAATAAAATATTGAAATAAGAGAAAGACAGGGGAGGAAAGGGAAGGCTATTAAAACAGTCCAGATGTGAAATGATTAGGGCATGAAGACAGTACAGTGGGAAGAGGGAAATGCTATGGAAAACAACTTAGCCAGAAGAAAACTTCAAACATAATAATTAAAATATTAATTTAAAGTAAAATAAACATATTTTCACTCTTACTCCAGATGAGACCTCAACAAAAGCATTTTACCAGGACTTAAATAAGAAAGTGCTATAATAGCTGAATAAGAGTACTGCAAAGATTAGCTGTACTAATCTTTGTTTCTGGAAAGGTAAGAAACTTTTAAGTGACACTCCACCAAATATGAGGTAGACTTTCAATGTGCTGAATGTATTCCTGAAATTCAGTATAGGACTCATCATTTCTGACATAAGACATACAGCAAGCTACAACACTCCAGCACTTAGTTTGGCAATTGCCTGTGTGAGACAAAAGTACCATACAATTACCTGGTAGCCTTCTGTTTTCTTCTGACACCACTTCAGCAAGGCATTCCTCTTTGATCCTCCATATTCTCTCGCCAATGCTGAGAGAGGGTCCTTCCTTTCTTCCCTGATAAGTGAAAATAAGAAACCCACAGTTGAAGTACTTTTTATTTAAGCACCATTATAAACTAGAAATTCAATAAACAGAAGCGACCGGTGTTGGTCTGCATTTTTTCAACAGGATAAATGCACACACTAAGGCATCCAATGGCAAGAAGTATCTTTTCATTCATTTCATTTCACCTATTAATTTTTACAGGGTCCCCATAGACCCAACACTTAGGGGTTTCTGCTATTATGAAGGGAGGGACTCTATTCATTATACATGTGGAAATTGGCAAAGATCCAGCACAGTGTGCATTCACAATTAATGAAATGCATTCCACAATGCTCAGAAGGGGGAAAAACAACCTGATACTGATAGTATCTGAAAGTTTTTATGGCTGCCTTTCATTCAGTATCTTACCCTTCCATAATCTTTATGCTTTGGTTTTATTTTACTTTTTTATTTCCTATCTTTTATGTTCTCAATCATTTCATATCTTTTTAAAAAATCACTTATTATAAACACAAAGGACAAGGTTATGCAAAGTAATGCAAGGCATAGTTCTTGTTTTCAAGGTGCTTATAACTGGGGTGACATAAAAGATGACGATAAACACAAAAAATATCTACAGAATGTCTCAAATGTGTTTGCTGATAAGTTGTACACTCTTTGTTGACTGTAGCTAATTAGAATTTTACCTTGCACAGAAAATGGAATTTTTCTGTAAACTCACTCACTCATTCAACAAACCCTCTACAGAGCACCACTATACAAGGTAATGTGTGACTGCTGGGGAAAGGATGGTGAAAATCAAAGGGCCCTGCCCTCTCAAGGAACTTCAGAGTTTACTACAGGATGGATATACTACAGAAGCTTAAAAAAAAAAATAAAAAAATCAATGGCTATATATAACTCATTTCTTAAAATTACATGTAGGATACTTCAGGGCACTGTTAATTGCCTTGAAGGTAGAATAAATATCCTGTCCCAGACCAGATACTGAATCGAGAAAGATCTTGTGATCACCTTGGTGATAGAGTTGGGTAGGCATACAATCCTACTACTCATCAAGTACCAAATCCTTCCAGGAGCTACTTTAGAAGTAGAACAGAACCTAAGGAATTCCTGAAGAAAAAGAGAGTGTTTTGTAAAATAACCTGCTCCTTGAAAAGTAGCACACTCTTAAAAGCTTGGACCATTTTTTAGTGTTCACTTTGTAAGTGAAGCAGAGACTCTAGCCCCATGTCCCATAAACTCAGACCAGTAACTGCCCTAGAGGTTATTATATACAGGTGGCTTAGTATTCTTCAGCACATTGATTTTGTCTGTATGTACCCTTCAGAGTATAGAAGGAAATCAAAGAGAACACATTTAGAACTGAAACTTTTCCAGTTGAGAGATACACTGAAATGGCACCAATTTTTACTTATCTTAGAACGAAAACACAAAAATATTTCAACATGCAGTTTAGACTGTTGCCTTGAAGAAATTTACTTTTATGTTTGTGTGCCAGTTTACCAGATTCCAGCTCTAGTTTAAGAGGTTCAAAAAAGTTTGTTGTAACACCACTGAACATAAGAAAAGAGAATGAAGATAAATTTAAAATAAATGAATGAATACAAAAAGGCAAGCCAAAAAAATATTCTCTATCGTGCTCAAAATAAAAGTACTACAATCAATGTGAAAGGTTCACTCTAGTTCATAGCAGGTCTATTTCGTTCTAGAAAAAGCATAAAAAGCATCCAAAAAAAAAGAGTAAACTCTATGGACACAATAAGCTGCAGAAAAGAGCTTCCTAAAGCTGAAGGGTTGTCTCTCATAACTTCTTCATTGTAAGATGAGGAAACTAAAGCTGAGGAGATGCCTTGCTGAAGACCACAGTCTCTAAATGGGGGAGCCAAGAAGAACACGTGCCTTTCCAAAACGTATAAAGACAAGCACAGACATTAGCCAGGGCAGAGCGCAAGCTACCCTCATCACTGCATCCCTACTTGCTTCAATGACGCAGAGCTTATGGAACCACTATTTTTAGAAGCTGGTCCCCTAGAGGCAGGGCTTTAAACGTAAGTATACGGCTTGAGTTTGAGAGGTGAAATAATCCTATTTTATTCTCAAGCCTATTAAGTCAATATACAGCTAAATTTCTGAAACCCATTCCTATCCCTTCAATTCTTAATTCCTCTTAATGCTTAATTCTTTTCACTAGTTCTTAATGAGACTTTCCTCATCCCTATAAATAATGCATGCTAAATTTTTGATATCTATTGTTTTCTTCTAAATTATAAATAATTCTTAGTCCCAAATGGCCTAATGAGAAATACAAATAAAACATAACACTACAATTGTTTCTCAATTATTAACATAGCATCATGTTCTCAGCTCCCAGTCTAAACAATTAAACCATCTTTGGTAGTTCTTATTCTTTCATTCCTTTCTAAAAAAAATCTGTTGAGAAACTAATCATCTTTCCTTTTGAAAAACCTCCTGAGCCCAACCCTACACCTTCACCATTTCCACAGCTATCACCCTGGTCCAGACTTGATCACTCTGTCCCAGAAACATTATAATAGCCTTTATCTGCTTTCTCCAACTTTTTTCCAGAATAAAATAATCCTCAGATCATCTCCTCACACTAATTTACATACCTCACTTTATAGCTGCTACCACATCAAAGTGACTCATTTGACTTTAAAGAGGTTCCATTGCTTAGCCGCACACTATCTAATCAATCTTTTTTCCACTGCCCCCAGCTATGGTAGGTACACACCTTCTTCTGGTTTTCTGCACCCATCCTTGGTGGGTGTGCAGTGCCATCTCCTTGGTAGCTAGCTCCCCCAACTCCTTGCTTATTCATCCTTTTTGTACATTCATTCAAGTCTTTCCCCATCCACCACCCTCAAGACCCCAAATTCCCCTCTTCTATCTTTCCCTATCATCACTCCATCCACACCCCCAGTATTTGAATTTTGCAATACTTACTTTTGTATTCAACCATTCTCTTACTTAAAAAACCAAAACCAAAACACCAG
Organism: Pteropus vampyrus; assembly: GCF_000151845.1. NCBI lineage: Eukaryota > Metazoa > Chordata > Mammalia > Chiroptera > Pteropodidae > Pteropus > Pteropus vampyrus. The sequence goes on from NW_011888804.1 coordinate 11,471,323, forward strand.
CTGCTTTAGAAAAGGGACTATCTCTTATCATTTTTACTTTTTACTTCTATACCATCTTACCCAATTCTGGACATAAAAGAGGAGATCAGAAAACACTAACACATAAAGAAAGAAAAAAAATCAGTGCCTGAATGCATTATTTTACAACTTGATCATTAAAAAGGCCAGAAAAGGTATGCATGAAATGCATCAGCATCAACTGTTCCCTACCTTATCCGGCTTCGGGTAGTAGGGGTCACGGACGCTGTGGGAGAGGAGGAGAGGGAAAGCTGTGGTGACGTGGTTCCCATAGCCATAAGAGAGGCCGGCGATGCTCCCTCAGAGGCAGAGATGTCTCGTTTCATCTCTTCACTACTTCGTCGAGACACTGATTATGAGAAATAGTTGTTATGTATTTTATAGCAAAAACATTTTAAATTGAGTTCTTGAGACATTTTGACAGGTTCCAAGAGAGCAAAAATTACCATACTGGAGGAAAACTAACATTTTCTTTATCTTACTGATAACTTGAATTTTTTTTCATTTAAAAAAATGTAAAAAAAGGTACAGTAGCTGAAATGTGCACTAAACCCCATATCCCCAGATGGCAAGAAGTGTATCTTACCCATCCCTATAACACTCACAGTTCCTGCCTAGCACACAGTAAGCACTCCTTAAACATTCATTTAATCACAAATACAACTAAAAACCAAAAGCTAATTAAAGCAGTACTTAATGACTACTCACTTTCAACTAAAATCAACACAGCATTCTGAACTTAGCCAAAAACACTCACTGTTAAAGGGACAGAAAGGAAAGAGATACACTTAACTCTGGGTCAGGCGATGTTCTCAAAAAACAGTTAATGAGAGCGAAACCAAAAGGTGTCAAGTCAGCTACTGAGAAATATAAACAATCTCAAAAGTCCTACTTTGAAAGTCTGGCACAGTAAGACATTACCTTGTTTGAATTACATAAAGTTCTGAGAACTGTTAAATGGAAATAGGCACTTCAGCTATTGGTAACACAGCCACAACGAAAAGCACCTTTCTAGCAAGGATGTGCTGAATACAAGCATGTGCTCACAAGGCTGGGCTGAGTACAGTGAGAAGTGAGACACGAGACAAAATTCCTGACCTCAGATAAATTCTCTCACCTCAGAAACACTGGATATGCAGGAGCCATTAACTGTATCACTTCTGCGCTGGTTGTAATGCAGTCAATGTTATACATCAGTAACCTTTCCCCCTGATTAGTGAAACTGCTTCCCTTTTATTGGTTAAAATTTTCTTGATGATTTTAAGATAACCACAAGCAGAATGTAACACTACATTAGAAAAGTAATGTCTTTAATGATCCAAGGGAAACAGATGCTTTCTCCTATTACAGGATCTTATTAGAATGCTGCACTTACATATTCTGACATAATTTTATAGTTCTTGTTTTTTCTTTCAATATCAGATCTCCGTATTCCTTAAATCAGCAGCATCTTTTAAGTGGTGTGCTAGGTAATTCAATATATGGCTAAATTTTGGAAATCCATTCCTGTCCCTCCTTCAATTCTTAATACGTATTAATTCTTTTTAATTCCTCCTAATGCTTAATTCTTCTTACTACTTCTTAATGACTTTTCCTCATCCTTATGAATAATGTATGCTAAATTTTTATATCTATTGTTTTCTTCTAAATTATAAATGCTTTTCAGTCCCAAATGGTCTCTGACAAAAGAGAAATACAAAGTAAAATAAAACATTACATTTTCATGTATTATTTCTCAATTATTAACATAGTATCGTGTTCTCAGCTCTCAGTCTAAACAATTAGAGTCATCTCTGGTATTCCTTCATTCCTTTCCTAAAAATCTGTTCCTGAAATTAATTATTTTTCCCTTTGAAAAACCTCCTAAGCCCAACCCTCCTTTCGCCATTTTCACCTTTCATAATTTTATATAAAATAAAGGAAACAGACTGAGAAAGAAAAGGAAGAACTGTTATAAAAAAAAAAAACCTTTGAGATCTGGGCTTCGGGATGATAATTTTGGCTGGACTCTCCACTAATTAAAAGACAGCTATGACTGTATAAAAACTGTACTAACTTAAATCTACGTACAAGTGAGATGTTAACTGTATGAGGCAGAGTTATAGGAATCTCCTTTCCTGGTCCAACTTCCAGTTATGCTATTAAGAGTAAGAACAGGCCACAAAGGAAAAATAATGCAAACAACTGATAAATGGAAAAATTAGCTCTAGGAGATAAAGTAAGCCTGTCAAATTCATCATTACAAGATGGTTTTATCATACTGAAAAAAATCTGGCTTCCAGAGAATTTTTGATGTGCTCTGAAATAACTCTTCAAAAACAGTCATGACACAACTTGAGATAAATATTCTCATCTTTCACAACTATTATCAACTTTGCATGAAGCTATATTTTCAGCACATCATCTAACCCACTCTAGGCATTTAATAAATACTTATTAAATGAATGGAACTGTCTAGTTTTTGTTTTTTTAAATTGGGACCATGAAATATGATTTCTATAGAATCTGAATGACACAATAGAGGAAATTCAGAGTGAAAAATATCAAGCCAAGAGCTTTTAAAGAAGCAAGTAAAGTTACCTAGGTCTATTGAGAAAAGTATTCAGTACTGTTACTAAAACTTCTAGAAGAGTCTTTTTTAAAGGAAATTTCAGATAAAAGTCATTACCTGAGATGGTCTTGGCACTTTCCATGGCAGGTACTCTTGGCAAAGAAGCAGGTCGGCTGGTTGAAGATGTTCTTAACAGATGCTCTGCACAAAGTGGAAAAGGTCACAATAAAGAAATCTGACACTGAACTTCGCTGTAACAAAGGCAGCAAGAAGGTGAGTTTTATTCCTTTTGCAGTCCAGCGCACTTCAACAATTCCCCATAGAGTCCATTCATACGAAACGACTTCCGTAGACAAGGAACATGGGAAAACACTTCATTCAGTTTTTTATTTCTAGGGATGGGACATTTGACACAGATGAAAATGCTTCTAAATCACCAACTGCTACTTTGATGCAATTCAACTGAAATTCAAAGACCCCCTATTGTAGCGAGGTCTAAAAAGTGCAAACTAAATAAAAGCTTTGCCCTTGTGCCTACATACAGTTAAGTGAGGAAGCCATAACACATACAACCATAAATAAGTCAGGATGTGATCATTAGAATAAAGAAACGATAAAGTGCTATCAAACCACAGAGGGAGAAGCCATTCACTTTGACTTCAGGCATCAGGGAAGGCTTCAACGACATGCTGCAATGACATTAAATTGGGCTTTAGTAGTAGAACAGGGATGGAGAACAGTATTTCAGCCAGCTCATTACCACAGCAAAGGTACAAGGACATTCAAGTCAGAGAATACTAAAATCTCAGCCTGGCTAAAACACAGGGCACATGTAAAATAGAGAAGGCAGCAAGAAAAGGGGCTTTAAAAGGAGGATGAGGCTAACTGACATGAACCTTCATTACCTGATATGTGGACTTTAACCTGAGGGCAACAAGGAAGCATTAGACATTTCTGTACATTCAGGGAAGAACACAATCAGAAACACAGCCTCAACTGTCTACATTTGCAACCTCACCTTGTTCTACTCCTCCCTTGCTTTCTAAACATTTACAAGCTGTCTGGGGAGTTTCTTGAGTTCCTTGAACACCGGCACAAGCTGTTCTCTCATCTCCTATACTCCTCTTCCAGTCCCTCCTTAGCCTGGCTACCTTCATCATCCCACAGATCTAACTTCAAAATGGCCTCCTCAGGACCTGCTCCCCCACAGTGGGAACCCCTAAACACAGACCAACACACTTCTTACCTAGGGCTATAAGCCTGACAAGGCTGTCATCAGGCCAAGCCAACAAGCACAAGGACAGACTAAATGTGTTCTACCTGGTTGGGGTGTATTATAGATGTGTAATTAGGATGAGGGGAAAAAATACCTCTTATACTTAATGAAGACTATTAGTCTCATTGTCCATGAATGTCCCTACAACAAACAATTTTTTAAAGGAGAAAGCTGAGATTTACTGCACACTAGGTTATTCAACACTTCTTTTTAAGAAGTGAAAATTTAAAAAATATTCCCTCTCAAAATATGATGTCAAAAGTAAAGGCATATGTCATCTTGCAAGGATAGCACATTGTTTATTCCAAAACTTATTTTCTAATCACATGAGGAACATCTGGTTGTAATTACATACTACTCGGAGGGGAAGGGAGTGAAAAAGATGAACTTACTTTCTTAATGAAGAGAGAACTTATACAGCCTAGAGTCATTACATCTTTCTTATCTTGAACAAACATCACCCTCTGTGCAAAGAGACTACATGCAAGCATCAATCAGAATTCTGAACCCTGTCAGCAGAGTTGGCATTCATCCTCACAGAAAAGCATATTATGCCCAAAGTCTAACAGACAAAACTAAGTTAGTAGCACACGGAAATAGTAGAAAACAGAAGTCAACATTCTTAATTTAATCAAATTCTACATTTTACAATTATGAAACTGGTCATTTCCCTACAATCTTAATCTCCCAAAGAACATGGCAAATAAAGTGAAAACAAAGGTTATAAAGACAAATGAATCAAAACTAGTGTGTAACTAGGGCATAGCCCCTGTCATGCCCTACATGGAAAGTGTTTCTAAATTGCCTTACCTCTTTCTCTTCTACACCGCACACTCCAAGCACACAACTGAAACAAAGCTCATGAAATTTACTGCTGATTCATTTGCCCAACACCTGGGTAAGTCTTTTTCTTACTGCACGTCTAAGGATTCAAGTCTATCTCAAGTTAGCAGACAACCCCTACCACAGACTAATGTCTACTTTCTGAAAATGAACAAAATGGCATGTATTTCATGATTCTGATTTAAATAACCCCAGTAGGTTATTCTTTTCAAAATTATTTGTGGTAACTTTCCACTGGCACAACACAGTCTGCTGCCATTTCATGAAATATTTTCACTGTGAGACTCAAACAAGTGCTCAGAGGCACTCGTCACAGTAAGGACACATGCCCATCTATTACTGCAAGTAAGCAGGCTGGATTCCATCTTCATATCAAACTGTCGGTTTATCCCTCTTCAGGAAATAAGATTAGTGTATTATAGCTGACTATGGTAGACAGGAGAGATAATATTTTACAGTAATAGAGTCTACTGCCATATGTAGCTATTCTTGTCTTTAATCTATTCATTAAACAAAAATCATTTGGGTGTCCACTACTTGTCAGGCACTTAGCTTGGCGTAGAAGTCAGAGAAAGGAAGATAGGAGGCAGGAAACCTGCCCTCATGGATCTCAAAGAGTCTAAAGCAGAAGCCAAACATTTAAAAAATCATTACAAGTGAAGGATGCTAGGAAAGAACAAGTACAAGGGGCTCTGGAAACACAGCAGCAGATGTGACATGCTCTTGAAAGGAGGTTCGGAAAGGCGTCTGGAGGAAATGACATCTCAGTTAGGACTAGAAGGATAATTAATAGCTTTTATATAGGCAAAGGAGAGCTTGGAAGGAAGAGAATATTCCTAGCTGAATGTTCGGCAAATACCGAAAGAAATCCAGGATGGTGATGTTCAGAAGGTAGGGGAAAGAGAGGAGCAGGTGAGGCTGCAAGAGGGCTGAGAGGGCCAGACCAGACAAGAGCAAACGATGCAGGCGATCCAGGCCAAGTTAAGGAGTTTGAACTTTACCCTATTGGCAATGCGGAGCCAATGAAGGTTTTATTAGCTGAGCATCTTTATGGCTACAGTGGATTGGAGGGGGTAACAGTTAAACTGTACAGAGAAGCGATAAGGATGGCTTGGACTTGGGTGGTACTGGAGAGAAGTAAACAGATTTAAGGGCTCTTCGACTGGGCAGAATAAACAGCCTTGCTGACCTACTGAGTAAGAAAATGAGACAGAAGGAGGTTCCACGTTCAAAGATAAGAAAAAGAAAGAGAATTACGAGAGGAAAAGAGATGAGAACACGTTGAAATTGAGAACCATATGAAACACCCAGGGAAGATGTGGAACAGGCAGATAAGGAGTTCAGAAGAAAAGTCAGAGTAAATATACAGTTTTGGAAATTATCGGCATACAGCTGAGGGGATGAGAATGAATTTGGTGATAAGGAGTTTATGGTAACCTTGGTCAGAGCAATTCATACACTGGTGGAGACAAAAGTAAGGTAGGAATGTGTTGAGGAGTGAATGGGAGATATGAAAAAGACAAGTTGTGCAGGGTTAAGAGAGAAGTATAGTAGCTGGAAGAGGTGAGAAGAGGGGGAGGGTTTTTTGCTTAACATAGGAAAAGTGTGAGCCTTTTAAAATGGTGATAGAAAGAAGTCAGTAGAGAAGATAAAGTTGAAGATACAGGAGAAGAGGCGAATAGCATCTATGAAAGCCCAAGGAGAAGAGATTCAGGGTTAAATAACGGGATAAATCAAGATAGTCTGTTTACTTCCAAAAGACAGGTAACAATAATATAAGCATACTTGGTCTGCTACTTAATTCTCTCTTGTTTTAGAAATCATAAAAACAAACAGGTACAGGCAGTTGTCCCTTTATTGTTTCCCTGATCAAATTTATAAGAAAAACAGTAGGTTTAAAAATAGGAGCCTAAATATCCAACTTCTGTTCAGAGAGGAGTAGTTCCAAATGGATCAACGCTCCTGCCAAAAACAACTCTAAAATCTTGAAAAAAAAAAAAGAATGAAAATCAACTACTTAAAGGCACTGAAGAGAAACCAAAGGAGGCAGAAAATGAAAGGAGTCTACACTTAAAAGGAGGAAATAGCACTAGGTGACTTTCCTAGTTTTTCAGCTATAAGCATGGCCAACTAAGGCCATGTAGGGAAGCTAAAGTTTGGTAAGAAAACCCACAGCCTTACTGCCTTTGAAGAAACATAGGACATATCTCAGGACAAACATAACTGCTGGAAAGAGAGGAGGTAGGGGAAATACCAGAAAGGAAAGAGTCACAAATTCTGTATATAAACTATGCCCAAATTTTTCACTGACCTCTGAAATCTACAAGCACTCAGATTCCAAAGAGTTGAATTAAGGACAAAATAACTGAACAGGTATTTCTACTGAATAAAAGAGGTAAGCCAACCAAGTTAACTACATGCTAACAAAAACTAATTTTCTGCAGAGGAACAAAACAGAATCTAGAATCTCTACAATGTATGGGTCACCTAGCCCAGGATACAATCCAAAATTACTAGACATACAAAGAAAAACGAAAAAGTGACCCATACTCAAAAGAATGGAAACCTACCTGAAGATTACCTGTATGTTCGAATTAGCAGAAAAGAATTTTAAAGCAGTTATTGCAAATATGCTCAATGTCATAAAAGAAAATATGTTTCCAACAAATGAGCAAATAAGAAATCTCACTAACAGAGTTACAAGAGTATGAGACAGGCTCTTTCTGAGATGCAATGCAAAGGACGGCCTAAAGCTGAAAATGGAGCAGACATTGCCAAAAATCCTCTGGAATACTAGTCCTCCCACTAAACACAAAGTATAACTAGAGCAACTGGAAGCTTGTGCACACCCAGAACATCACAGCAACAACAAAACTCAAAACCCAGCCTAGCTCCTAAGATAAACTCAAACTCTCACAATGAAAAAACCTAGCAGAAGGAAAGAGGTGCCCAAGTCAAGGCATAAAACCAATCTATTATCCTACACAGGATGTCCAGCTTTCAAGAAACAATTATCAAATATACAAAAAAAAAAAAAACTCCAAGGAAAAAACATTCTGTCTAGCTCACTATGTCAAGACACAAAGTAATCGATAAAACTACACCCAGAAATGGCACAGGTATTGGAATTATCGGACATGGCACTTAAAATAATTATGATTAATATGTTAAAGCCTCTGACGGAAACAACAGACAACATGCTAGATCAGCTAGGATTTCCTATTTGATTTTTGCTTACAGTTTCCATCTCTCTGCTAAAATAAAATTAGGTTCTCAACTGAGGGCAATTTTGCCAATGTCTTGAGGCATTTTTGGGTTGTCACGACTGGAGAGGTGGGGGCGCTACTTGCATCCTAGATGGTGCTTACTGTCTACTGGTAAAGGCCAGGGATGCCGCTAAATAAGCAGAGAACAGACAATGAATTTCACTGTATATAATTCTTTTTAATCAATCAGAATTGGGGAAAGGAGGATGGAATGCAGACTGGTACAGAATTAACCTAACTGTATTACAAACAGCCACACTGAGATAGTGGTGAAAAAAAAAGGAGCCAACCTAAGTAATTTTGCAAAAAAAGGTGTTTTGACTGATACCTTAAGCTAAACACAAAATGAATTATACACAAACACCAGGTAAATTTGCTTCTCAAAGAGACATGGTTTAACAATTTTGAAACTACTGTATACTAGGGTTGAACAAATAATGTATTATAGATAATGAGAGCCAGGTTTCTCACTGTCAAGAGAAAAAAACGTTACAAGTAAGGAAAGAGTAAAGGCTAGAATGTACTCTTTGCTGCTGGCTTGGAGTTAGAGGCATTAGTATAAACTCATGGTTTCTGACAGACAGACAGATATAGAAATAATAGTTTCATGTGTGTATGCACAGGTTGGTTATACATACATAAAGTTTTCCTACCTCTACCCAGAGAGGGACTGGAGGCAGCGAAACCCAAGTAGCGGTAAGTACACCTAGCACTCAGATCTTGTTTTCTAAATACTGTTCTCTAATTAAAGTAACCAGGGCTCCTTGGAGAAGTGGTTGGTTCCAGAGCTGGTAAAGGAAAACAACAAGTCTGAATTGTCTTGTGGTACCCAAAAGTAAGAAAATGCTTTTGGGAGGCTGGAGGGGAATAGTGCATCAAAAGAGCAAGGAGTCGATGTGAAAGAGCTCCCAATGACCAAAGCTGGAATAACTCAAGCAACAAAATAACAATAGTAATAAATTATTACCCAAAGCATAAAATAAATACCTCTGAGTCTATAATAATACAAATAAATGCTATAACAATAAGTATAGTAACATCATTCCTTTAAAAAATGAGGAAACAGAAAATTACCATTAGAACACCACAGTAATCACTGCTGCAGAAAAAATGCACAAACAGATGCTAAAACCAGTGAAAGTTTGAACAGGAATAGACTATTAATTACTGGCAGACAAGAACTTTAACCAAGTGATCGATGTCAACATCACCAATAAGATGTATCAACATCATGCATCCAATGACATGATACACTTAGAGAAGCACATCACCTCTGTGATATCCTTCCCAATATATAACCTCAACCTAATCAGAAGAAAATATCAGACAAACCCATACTGAGAGAATTTCTAAAAAATAACTGGCCAAAATTCTTCAAAAGTGTCAAGGTCACAAAAGACAGAGAAAGACTGATCAACTATTGCAGACTGGTAGAGACTTAAGGAGATAAGATAAGCAAATGCAAAGTTCATTTTGTATCCCTGGACTTGATCCTGGGATAGAAAATGAACATCAGTGAAAAAACTAGTGAAATCCAGATAAAGTCTGGAGTCTAGGTTAATAACATTTCAATTATATTGGTTTTTTACTTTCGATAATTGTTCTATGGTTATATAGGATGTTCACATAAGGAAACCTGGGTGAAATGTATAAGACAACTGTTTGCAACTCTCCTGTAAGTCTAAACTTATCTCAAGAGTTTAAAAACTCTTTTGTTAAGAGAGAACACTCTAAATAAATATTGCAATGCCTGCTCAAGTGTACTGACTGCAACTTACCTTAAAAAACATTAAAAAAAAAAAAAGATGGACTGAAGAAGGATCGAGGGATGGATAAATGTGTGATAAAGAGAATATAGGAAAATGCTGAAGAATTTAGGTAGTGAAATGTGGATATTCACTATACAATTTCTTTCAACTTTTCTGTATGCATGAAATTTTTCATAATAATATGTTGGAAAAAAATAGGAGCCTAGATATTTTGGTTTATCAAGACAAATACCAAGAACCACAGAAAAGAGAAGGAAAATGGGCGTGGGGGTGCTTTAGACGTGAATAAATATCCATTAGACTATAATAAGGGAAGGCAAGATTTCTGTCTGAATTTCTCTTGGGAATTTCCCCACTAGAGCTAGATCTAGGGCTGAGCCAAAATCTGATTTTGATTTACCCTATGGAGAATGGAAACTGCTATGAAATTTTTCTAACAAAAGGTTCTTTTTCTTTTATTTTAACTTAAGAGTAAAGAGATAAATTTTAACAAAGGTTCAGCTTTCTATTTCTAGGAAAGTCTCTCGACTTTGTGTCACATTTATGTACCTTACTGAAATACTAAATTTTTAAAAAAGTTTGTATCTCCAAACCTCAAGTGATACAATTTAGATAACAGCACGATTTTTTTTTTTTTTAATAGAAGATGACTACATTTGGACTAATCGTCTTTCTGAGATACTTATATAACTGAGGTGGTGACAAAGACATGACACTTACAAGGTCATGCTGCTCCAGGGCAACCCTAGACTCTCTGACCATCTGAACTATCTGCTGAGGTCTTCGCTTAACACTCTGAACCTTTTAAGATCACTGCAAATGCAAACACCTTTTCAAACACCTATATTCATGTACCTAGTAGCTGATCTATCCTTTCCTTTTTAGGCTACAAACATTAATTCACATTCTGTCTACAAAGACTCACCGAAATGGCACCAGTCATGACCCTAGCCATTTAACTCAACTGCTGGCAATACGAACAAAAGAGCATTTGATTAGTCCATTTATAATAAGATTTCTCTGGTCTGAAACATTCTTCTGCAACTGACATACAAGCATGATGCTAAAACAGAACCAAAAAAACACACCCATTATAAAATACTTAACTGGAAAAAAAAACAACAAATTCTCTGATTTAAATGTAGTAGGACAAAAGGCAGCACCTTTTTAAATTTCAGTAATGAATCCACTAAAACTTTCAAAATGAAAATTATAGGCTATTTTAAAACTTATGCCAAGGTAAAAGAGACAACCAAGGAAGAAAAGCAGTTCGAGACAGAGTTTAGCGTTCGGAAATCCTATTCTCTTATCACGGTTTGGATAACCACAGTGGCTTTTTATGACCAAGAATCATTTGGTTGTTCTTAGTTTTGTAAGTGTTTTCTTTCTCTAGTGACTGTAAGATAAGATCATGCTATCAACAAATCTCAGATAAAAATTCATCTAAGTGTGTTTCCCTCTGTCGCCTGTATTTGCACTGTTTCCACTAAGCCCCATTAAGGCATTATAACAAACTGGAGTGGAGAATTAGACCGGCATTAACACAGACTGACCACACACACCCCATACCCAATGGCATTATCATTTGATACATTTCCAGATAATAAAAAGAGGAGAGCCAGGAAAAGGTTTGATTCATCAGAGCCCCAGAGACACTTACCACATCTATCTTCAATAACCTTGGCCCACAGACCTTCCGTACCTCCTTCCCCACCCACAAAACCAAGGCAATAGGAAAAATGAAACAGTAATCTTTGCCTAATTTCCCAAATTTGTCCTTTCCTAAGAATCACTTGGGGTGCTTGTGAAAATTAAGTATCTAAAACTCCCTTGTCAAGAGACTCCATGTCAAGAGATCTGAGGTGAGGCCCAGGGTTCCATATTTTACCAAGTGACTCAAGTAAGTTTTCAACAGGTAAGTTCAAGAAACATCGCTGTTGCTAGCTTCCCCTGGTAAACCTTGCCCTGCTGTGGGCCAATCAAGATGAGTTTGGAGATAGCAAGCAAAAAGGGAGAAAGTCCCAAGAGTCAGCTTTGGCCTGGCTTTGGGAGGTTTGGAAAGACCCTGAATTATTTCTCAATGGAGCACTCCTGCCCTTCTCTGGGACCAAATAGAGCTCGGGGACTCAGTATTCTGTGGTTTCTCAGGATCATCTCAGTGCTCTCCAGATAGGGGTCTATGTCACAGGCCCAGGGTTATACACATTCTCAAAGGCTGTGGCATCTTGGCTCTTGGCTCTGACTATACCTGGCTGTGACTGCAGGTCAAAAGCATAGACAGAGGAATGAGAGTGGTCCTGAACCTTTGGCTTCCATCTTTGTTCTCACTACATGCAGCTCTTTTAAGATGCCCAAAATATAATGTGTACTTATGCTTTCTCAAAGCCACTTGGTTGGAAAACCCTGCAGACCTCGGTTGCCTTGCAATGAATTAAAATCTTTTATTCATGGGCAATTAAGGGCCATCATTCTTAGTCACTTGTGATACTATGAAAAAGTTCATATATAACAGTAATAAAATTTACTATGGACTAAATAAAATTTGTGCTAAGCATTTTGCATGCTTTAACTCTTTTTCACTCACTTATCTCACAATTTTTTATCAAGAACCCTATACTACTACAGGTGCTCAGGATACATCAGTGAACAAAACAGACACAAATCCCTGACCTCATGCACCTCAAGATCTAAAGAATTGGGAGAAAACCAATAAAAGTTATAGATAAGTAAACTATATAGTATGTCAGAAGGGACAACTGCTTAAGTTAAAAGAGACATATAAGGGAAAAAGGTGTGTAGAGGAGAGAGTAGTTTAAAACTACAAATATGGTGCTCAGGACCTCACCAAGCTAAAATCTGAGTGAAGCCTTGAAGGAGTGAACCTTCCTCCTAAACAAGTGTTCCAGCAGAGGAAGAGCCTGTCCCTAAGAGTACAAGGCTGCCAAGCCAGAAGTGTGCCTGAGTGCACGGAACAGCAAGGAAGCCCATGTGGCTGGGCAAAGTGACCAAGAGAGAAAGGTGATGAGGCTAGAGAGACAACTGAGGCCAGGCTGGGAGGGTCTGGAGGCCGCTAAGAGAACTCTAGCCTTTCTTCTGAAAGAAACAGGAGCCAGTGGAGGGTTTTGAGTATAGTAACATGTTCCAGTTTATATTTTTCAAGATTGCGCTAGCTGTAAGATGAAAAATAGACTGAGAAGGCAGTTGGGAATTTTTGCCAGAATCCAGGTGAGAGATGGTGGTGGCTTTGACCAAGGAAGTGGTAGCAAAGGAAAGAGCGATGCTCCTATTCTGGATGTAGAACTAGGAAGTAGAACCAGTGGGGTCTCCTCAAGAACTAAACAAGTCTCAGATATGGGGTCTGAGATAAAGAAGGGAGTTATGGATGACTCCAAAGTTTCTGGAGGATGAAAATGCCACTAACTTGAGGTAGAGAAGACAAGACTGATTACAGGCTGAACAAGTTTGGGAAATGTGGGAATCTTGTCCTGGACGACCTCAGTCTCAGAGTATTCAACATCAAAATGACGATGTCAAATAAGCAATTGGATATGTGACTGTAGAGTACAGAGGAGAGTGATAGCGTGGAAATACAAACTTGACAGTCCTCAGAAAAAAACAGTAGTTAAAGCCGTGAGATAAGATACAATAACAGAGTGAGTACAGACAGAGAAGACAAGTAAAGAAGACAGCCTTAGGGCCTTAGCTCTGGGGCACACCATCATTTACTGGTCAGGGAGAAGGAACAAGCACAGGAGACAGAGCAGTGGCCAAGGAGGAAGGAAAAGATGCAAGTGGCATCATGAAACCAAAAAAGAACATTGTGGAAGAGGGAGTGCTCAACAGGGCCAAAAGCTGCTGACAATACACAGCAGATTAGGGATGACTGCTAACTGGGTTAGCGACATATCATCACTGGCAACCTCAATGAAAGCAGCTTGATGCAATGATAAAGGTCAAAGTCCAGCTGCAGGGTTTACAAGAGCTTGGGAAGAGAGAGATTTAAGAATCCCATGAGCTAGGTATTTGTGATTAGTCCCAATTTACAGACAAGCAAACAGCAACTAAGAAATCAACAGCCAGGACATGTGAGGCTGACAATCTAAGCACCACACACAACATAACTCTTGACAAATCCATCTAGGAGATGAGGGAGGGATAAGGTCAAGGTATAAAGAGAGACACTTTAATCCTTCCACTATTTGTTCTCATAGCAAGAGGACCTTCTAAGGAGAGAAAAGATTTCAGGTTATGACTGATGAACTACAAAGGAGAAAAGACTTTGTGCAAGTAAAGCAGCAGTAACACCACCTTCCTCTGTCCCTACACGTGTGTACCACCAGCTTATCTGACACTCAAGACTGGTAGATACAGGGCCAGTTTCACTGCCAAACTGAACTCTTCCTGCACTGGTGGTACCTGGAGCCCGTGGAGCCAGTCTTCTAGATTCTTTAATGGAATAATTCTCACAAGTCTGCATATTTCTTCCCCACACTTGTCAAAACCTTGTAGCCTTACCCACAGAGCCTAACACCTAATTTCTACAACTGACAGAATGCACAAGGGAACAACAATGCATGGGGGTAACTGGCCTGTATCAGTTAAGGGGAACCTCAGGCTCCCGAGTGACATGCACACCTGCTTAGCATCTCCACACCTATCCCAAATGAAGTACAGCCTTTCACAGTACCATGTCAATGCCACAAACCATTTTCCAATGCACTTCAGCACCACACATAAAAAGGCAGCATGGGTAAGAGGAGACCTGAACTCAAAAGGAAGGAGACTTGAGTTTTGGCGCTGGCTCTACCATAAAGAGCTATGGGAAAATGGGCAAGGACCTTCACAAGTGTAGAGTCTCAGTTTCTTCTTATAAACAACAATACAGAGCACAGAGATTTAAAAAATGGGTTTTGTCAGGTTGCCCAGGTCTACTGTCCATTAACTGTTGATCTGCGTTAAAATATTTAACTTTCTGATGCCTCATATTTAGTTCCTATAAAATGGAAATAACAATCCCTACCCCATGAAGAACTATGAAACACAGTGCTTAGCACTGGTGTGTGTACTCTCTATTACCTATCATGATGCTATGAGAAAGATGTCTTCTAAGATGCATTTATTAATAACTACTCTCTCTGTTTGTAATTAATACATATTATTAGTAAACTTCCAATAAAGATGTATACCAGACTGGCTTAAATAATGTTAAGAACAAAGAAAATAATTTAGTTAGCAAAAAAAAAAAAAAAGGTAAAAATAAAAGAATTAATAACGAAAGTGAAATACTGCAATATATGAAATGTACCTTGAACAGGAATTTCCCCATAGTTCGGTCTCTTATCTGACAGGGTTGTCAGTGGTTTGGATGCAGAGATTGGTCCACTTATGGAATGTCTCTGAAATTATAAGATAAATAGTGTCAAAATCATGTTATATCTAGAGCTGGCATTCACAAAGAAAGTTGCAGAGAGTAAATATTTAATTATAAATTATAATTCCTTCTGTACTATTATATGAAGGTTGAAAATCTCCCCCCGCCTCATATGACCAATACACTGTAATTTTAAAAATCAATACAGAAAAATCCCATGTGCCCTTTACTCAGCTTTCAAAGATAACATCTTATAAATCTACAGTATAATATCACAACCAGGATACTGACACTGATATAGTCAAGATACAGAATGTTTCCATCACCACAAGAAACCCTCCTATGGCCTTTTTACAGTTATACCTTCTCTCCCTCTCTCTGACTTCATATCACTGATTCCTGAAAACCCCTGGTTCTCTGAGTATGATCTCATTTTGTTTAAAGAAAATTCTTAAATATCACATACCAATTAGCAAATGCTCTCACTGTACTTTTATTGGCCATTCAATTCATGCCCTGGTTCCAAATAGATCTCAATTCTGTCACCTCCTCCTGTCTAACTCTCCTACAACTGCCCCAGTATGACCTGTCATCTTAACTTAGCACTACTACAAAGGCTTTGTCACTGGCTTCCTCAATCTAGTCTTATATGTACATCCCACTGCATGCAGCCAGAAGTATGTACCCAATACTTAAAACCTTTCAGTTCTTTAACTTCATCTCCTGCCTCCTCTACATATTGCTCAAATACCACCAAATTGCTTATTTCCACACAGACCATGCTGTTTATGACGTCTGTGCTTTTACTCAGGCTTATTTCCTCAGCTTTTCCCTAGCCCTTTTTTAACTAGCTAATTCTAACTACACATCTCACATTCCCAGCAGCAATGTGAGAGAAGTGCAGCTTCTCCACATCCTTACCAACACTTGATACTGTCTTTAAACTTTAGTCATTCTACAGGGTATGTAATGAAATTTCACTGTGGATTTAATTTGCATTTCCCCAATGATCAATGATGTGGAGTATTTTTTCATGTGTTTCTTGGCCATTTGTATATTTTCTACTGAGAATGAACTTTCCAAATTTTTTATTATTTACTAGGTTGTCTACAATGAAGAAGATAAACAAGTCTTCTTCGAATACAAGTCTTTTGACAGATAACTTGTCTTTTCATTTTCTTAACGTCTTTCAGATAAGTTTTAAATTTGGATGCCTAATGCATCAATTTTTTATGATTCATTCTTTTTTGTGTCCTAAATAAGAAATCTTTGCTTTTTTGAAGGTTACTGAAGATTTTCTAATGTTCTCATCTATAAGTTCTGCAGTTTTAGCTCTTACACTTAGGCCTACAATTTTGATTTTTATAAATGCCATGAGGTAAGGGCTGCATTTTTTTTTAAAACATGGATAGCCAGTTGATCCATAATCCTTTGGTGAAAAGGCTACCTTTCTCCCATTGAGTTAACTTGGTACCTTTGTTGAAAACTAACTGATCTATTTCTGGATTTCCATCTATTCTACTGATCTAACGTCTACATTTAAATTCACGTTAATATCATACTGTCTTGATTACTCTAAGTGCTAAAATCAGGTAGTAGTATTTCTATGGCCAAGCTACGCTGAACAAGCTCAATCCCGTCTGATCTCGAAAGCTAATAAGCAGGGTGGGGCCTGGTTAGTACCTGGATGGGAGACCACCTAGGAAGACCAAGTGCTGTAGGCATAAAAAGTGAAGAAATAAGGGATTGTAAGGTGACAAGGTCCTTGCAATCTGAGGTCAACCAAGGGTTGCCTCACCTAAAAAATTTAATTAATTAATTAATCAATTAATTAAAATAAAATAAAATCAGGTAGTATGAGTCCTCCAAATGTTTCTTTTTCTCCCCCAGATGCTATAGATATTCAAGGTCCCCTGAATTTCTATATGAATTCAAAATTATATTATCAATTTCTACAAAATAGCATGCTAAGACTATAGCTATGATTGTGCTGAATTTACAGATTAATGTGAGGGAAAACAGTAAGATATTAACAATATTAAGTCTTCTAATCCATGAATATGATGTATCTTTCTATTTATTACCTCTTTAATTTCTCTCAGCAATATTTTATAGTTTTCACTGAACAAGTCTTATACATATTTCATTAAATTTATTGCTACATATTTCAATTTCCAATCGTTTCACTGGAGTGACTAGATCTAAGACATACCAAGAGAAGTACTCAAGATAGAAGCTAATCTTTTCATAACATTATCCTGTGACATCCCATCATTTCTGCAATATTCTATGCATCAGAAGCATGTCATGAAGTCTAACCAACACTCTGGAGGAGCGGATTACTCAGGGCATGACTAACAGGGGGTGCGGATCATGAGGACGCATTTCACAGGCTGCTCAATTACTTATGGATCTCTTTGGTCCTTATGAGGTTTATTTTTAAAATCATTTAGGGCAGGTCTAGAATAGTGTTTATACCAGGGCTACTTAGTTCCACTTTACGGTGTGGCCCATGAGGGTCTCTAATGAATGCTCCAAGTATTCGAAGAGGTTTTTCTACAGTGGCTGGTGGGAATTTGAATGATTACTTGCCCTATGTGAACTATGGGAAGCATCTGTCTGACAGCAACTTGTTCTTTCCTGGAGAACTGTCTTTGCCCACCTTGTAGCAGTCACTCTACACATGTGCAGACTGACATTCAAGTGAAGACTCAAAAGGATATCTCTCTGCATAGTTCTACACCCACTTTTCTGCATCGCTCCCTACTCCCAGGTACTCTGACCACAAGTTCTAACACTCTCTTTCTCCCTGAACACTAATCTGTGTTTCCTCAGATCCAACTGGTTTCCCCTTCCCTGCTCCACATGAGCTCATCCTCCCTGCACCACCATTTAGAAACTGCCAACAGGATAGTGGGGGCCATAGTAGGATTTAACTTATTCCTTAACATTTATTTATGGATCACAGTCTTGTACTACCTGTTGTACAAGGTCTGAATATAACTGCTTCCTATGTTTTGTCCAGCTTTCTAGCTGCTTGAGATGGCAGAACAATCTAGCCCATTACTCCCTCAGAGCCAGAGGGGGAATTCTTACCCAGGGAGTTACCCTTACCCAGTCTTGGGCCCTATTCCCCAGAGATTCTCCTTCACTGGGATGAGTCCTGGGAATTTAAATGTTTAAAATGTCTCCACGTTATTTTTATGCACCCTTAGGTTTGAGAAGCACTGTGTTAACTAACCAAGTACTGAAAAACTACTGAACATGGCCTGTAACTGTTACTTTTTTTCAAGTTAGAGAAATGAGCTTTTTTGCCTCTTATCTCTACAATGACTTATAAAGTGCCTTGTATATTAAACTTAAACACTCAGTTTCTTATATTTTGCACTGTTAC
This sequence comes from Pteropus vampyrus, assembly GCF_000151845.1. NCBI lineage: Eukaryota > Metazoa > Chordata > Mammalia > Chiroptera > Pteropodidae > Pteropus > Pteropus vampyrus. Next base: position 11,489,811 of record NW_011888804.1, read on the forward strand.
TTTGTTTCTATGTATATCTTTAGGTTGTTAGAAAGTTCAATCAACAGATCACATAAAAAGCCCATTACAGATGAAATATGGAATTCCCCTTGCTTTCCTTTTAAATTAAGACTATAATGTTTTCTACATAAATATAAATGCAAAGCCACTCACTCGCAACATTATAAACGCAGAGGGAGCACACTTTAACCCTAAACTTTACAAGGGAAAAAGTTCACTCACAAAATACATGATCAGTAGTTAAACAAGCACAAAAGCCTCCACTGAAAGAAAATGCTCTCAAACATGATTTTTTAGGGAAAGGGTGCAGCCAAGGCTACCCTATATCACAGGGTAATAGGTTTTAAGCCATTTTTCCTCAGCTACTCTCACCTATGTGGAAAAACTCCCCCTTAGCCATTCTTTCCAAATGTGGCTTACTAGCAAGGGCATAATGAGAGGGCCTTTTGTTACTATAGAGTAACAACCATCTGCCCTGCTTCTCTGGTCTGCATTTCCAGAGTGGCAAGGAAGAGCACCTTCCAGAACTTGTTTAAAATGGATCAGCAATACCCCTGTACTAGACTGCTACAAAATGGCCCACACTGAATCATACTGCTCTAAATTCATGTCCTGTGCAGAGCCTATCACTCTGAATCTGAGCTGGCCTTAGGACTTGCTTAGACTAAAAGAATGAGACAGAAGTGACACAGTCCAAATTCTAAACCTCAGTCTTCACAAGATTTTGCTAACTTCCATTTCCACTCTCTGGGAGCTTTAGACATCATGCCGTGAGGAGCCTGAAAGACCATGTGGAGAGAGCAGCCCAGCCGGCCCAGCCCCAGGCCACCCTCTGGTTAAGTGCAGCTGCTGCAATGAGCCCAGGCAAAGCCAGCGAAGAACTTCCTAGTCGACCCGGAGAAATGTAAAAAATAATAAAACTGCTGTTTTAAGCCACTGTTTTGAAGTGATCTGCTATGTAGCAAAGGCTGAGACATGCCAACTACATATTCTAGAGAGGTATCTTAGTGTAGTGGTTAAAAGCGTGGTCTCTGAAGCGTCTCTACCCAGGTTCAAATCTCAGCTCTACCACTTCTTAACTGTACAACTCTCAGCAAGTTACCTACCCTTTTAGGCCTCAATTTCCACAAGTGAAAACCAGGGATAAGAATAGTACCTAATACCTAATACCCAATAGAGTTGTGAGGATTAAATGAGTTAACATTATAAAGCAACTGCAACAGTATAGAACAGGGGTCCCAACCAGGCCACACGGCAGGAGGTTAGTGAGCAAAACCTCATCTATACTTGTGGCCACCCTCCAGCGCTAGCAACACCGCCTCAGCTCCACCTCAGATCATCCATTAAGCATTAGATTCTCATAGGAGCACCGGTCCCTCATGCCAAAAAGGTTGGGGACCGCTGGTGTAGAACACATAGTAAGTGTTCAATAGTTGTTAGCTATCCCTATTATTAGAGATTTTCAGAAGAATAACACAACTGACATTTAGATAATTTATCTCAATTAAGGATAGTCACAGTATTTTAGGAAAAAAATCCCAACTATATCCCTCACACAGTAGTCATTTGCCCCCTTGACATAAGTGTAAATGACTTTTGAGAGGATTATCTTTTACACATAAGTGTAAATGACTTTTGAGAGGATTATCTTTATGCTGAGGTGCCCAGAGCCTCCGAGGTCACAGGCACTTACCTGCATAGGGGAGACAGCTGCTGCAGGAGGAGTTTTCATAGGACTTGGACTCAAAGGTGTTCGAGAAATTGCAGCTGCAGTAGGGTTTGGTACTAGAAAAACAACAAACAAACAAGTACATAATACATCACGATACAGTGAAAGCTTTCATGCCCTTAAGGGTTCACCAGATTAACCAACACTCTTAGCTCCTCTGGAAACTGTTAAGACCGGTGCCTAACCTCACTGAATACTCAAAGCCATGCTTGCCCAGCAGCTGGTGGTTCTCCTATCACCAGGCAGACTGTTTGTTCCCTAGTGTAGTTGTGTTTATTTCCAACCCTATTTCCATTTCATTTTTGCTAAATCAGTTAACCTAAGGTTAAAGTGCTCCATAAAGCAATGAAATCCAAGTACAAAAAAATCCAAAAAAGAGTATTTCTGTTAACAATATCAGGTGAGAAGCCTGGTACGTAGTGGATGTTCACTAACTGTGTATTAAACAAAGGAAAACTGGGCTCCCGCTCATCTTTGCTCACCTCCCTTTATGGAGGTCATCACTTCACTTCACATGTATTTTCCCGTTTGCATTTAATGCAAGGATGTGTAATTATTTGCTCACATGTCAATCTCACTTTCTAGACTGAACTGTTCAAAAGCAGGATCCATTATTATTCACTTCTAGATACTTAGGCTTAGCACAGATTCTGGTAGAGGTTGCGTAAAAATGGTTATTTACTTGAAGCTAAATTAAAATCAAAACAGGACACAAAAAAGGAAAGCAGGCACATTATATAGGGCAAAATGAAGATCACAGTAGACCTTTTTATATAGCCAAGTACTTATATTTAGAACTTATTTTTAGATATATTTTTTAGATAAAATTCACATAATATATAGTTAACCATTTTTAAATGTACAGTTCCATGGCATTTAGGGCATACACAATATGGAGCAACTATCACTACTTCTATCTAGTTACAAAACATTTCATCACACCAAAAGGATCGTTAGTACCTGTTAAGCAGTCACGCCCACCGACCTCTTTCACCAGCCCCTAGCGCCCATCTAACCGCTCTCTGTCCTATGGATTTACCTAGTCTGCATAGTTCATATAAATGGAATCTTACAGCATGTGGCCTTTTGTGTCTAGCTTCTTTCACTTAGCATGTTTTCAAGGTTTATCCTCATGGCAGTATACAGCAGTATTTCATTCCTTCTTATGACTGAATAATATTCCATCGTATGGCCATATCACATGCTGTTTAACCATTCAGCTGATGGACATTCCAGTTGTTTCTACCTTTGGCTACTGTGAATAGTGCTGCTATGAACATTTATGTACATTATGAACATTATGTACAAAAGAAGTGAATACTTATGTTCACTTCTTTTATGTATATAACTAGGAATGGAAGTTCTAAGTCATTTAGGTGTATTTCATTATAAAATATTGTTTTTTAAAAAAGATCAGCATAGAAGCGGATTATCTTTTATCTTTTTGCATTTAAACCAGTTTTACTAATACTTTGAATAACTACACGATTTTAGTGTACACATTTCATTATTATTTCATTTTAGAAGTATATATATATTTTAAAGTCTTCTTTCATCTTATATTACACAGAAGTAGAAACTAACAGTAGTTCTGAGTGCATCTTTTTTGCACTTGCAATGAAAATATCTATGTACTTTAGGACCCTGTAAACCTTGGGAAAGATTTTGCAGTTTCTGCTCAGGTCAATGGGAACGCCTTACAGGTTTTGAGCAGAGAAGTACTTTTTCTGGTCAATAACATGCTATTGTAATTTTAAAACATTTCTTTACAATCTAACAAAGGCAGTTGTCTTAATTACAGCTAATTACGGCAGGAACGTTCACAACAGCCAAGATACAGAAGCAACCTAAGCGTCCATCAACAGATGACTGGATAAAGAAGTTATGGTACATATACACAATGGAATATTACTCAGCTATTAAAAAAAATGAAATCTTACCATTTGCAATGACATGGATGGACCTAGAGGGTATTATGCTGAGTGAAATAAGTCAGACAGTGAAAGATAAATACCATATGATTCTACTTATATGCAGAATCTAAGAAACAAAACAAACAAACTAAAAGAAAACAGACTCACAGACACAGAAAACAAACTGGCAAACTGCCAGACTAGAGTAGAGTTAAGGGAAATTAAAAAAGAAAGAATAAAAAAGAGCTTACATTCTAATTCAAGAAAAGGCAAAATATAACTATTGAGCTAATCCATGAATATATATTCACCATTAATTGTGTGTCTGGCATTGTGCTAAGCACAATAAAGGATGAAGAAATTTAAAAAAAGAAAGAAAATATGTACTTTAAAAAGCAAAATGAGATTACACTATGTAATATTGGTCTGCAATTTGCTATAAAGGACTGTAAACTTATTCTAACTTTGAGATTTACCTCATCATTATTAAAAGATGCACAGTATTCTATATACTGTATTAATGTATTAACTCTTTTAATGGGCACTTAAGCAATTTCCAGATTTTCCATTTTTTCAAACACTATACTGAAAACTCTGTACATATATCTATCTTTATACACTTGTGCCAGTATCATGTATAAGAACTTCGAGGTCTGTGAATATGGCATTTTAAATTGGAAGATACTGCCTAACTGTACTCCAAAATGTCTGTACTTGCCAACAGTATGTATAAGTATACAATTGACTTTTGCTCTGATTTTTAGTCAAAGAAACTCTACTCTTAGAGTGAATTAGAATAAAGCCTATCACGAAGTTTGAAGAATTTCTACATGAAAATTTAAGCTGTAGGACACATTACAATTAGTCGTTTTAAAAAACTACATCCCTTTCCTTTTCGCAGAGTTGAGGTTAGAAAGACAAAAAGGAGACAGACATTTGAAGGTGGGGAGGGCGTGCTTCCAGGCTCTCTTCCAGGTCTGGCTTGTTTCAGGACCTGAAGTGCAGTGCAGCTGGAATGTACAGGGCAGATGAAGAGTGGTTCAACTGAGGTAAGAGGAAGACAGGGTCCGACATGTAGGCATCTGAGGATGTGAAGTTCATTCTAACTATAATAAAGCAATTACAGGATTTTAAGCAAGAAAAGATCTTTCTACCATGAAATAAAATCAGGAGACTAATTAGGAGGTTACTGAAATTAATAGCTGATGTGGCTTGCACTAGTAGTTGTTTGTGCCACTAAGAGATGGACAGTAGACAGAGCAAAGGTGTGCAGATTGGAGGCTGGATCAAGAGGTCTTGCTAATGGATGAGATGTGGAGGTAAGGAAAAAGGATTTAAAGAAGAAAGAAGAGTCCTAGATTTCAGGCTTAAAAACTGGGTAGAATGGTGCTACCATTTACAGAGAGGAAAGACTGAAGGTGAGGAACAAAATTAGATTTTGGACATAATGAGATGTCCAGGAGAAACCTGAATGTCAATGTAAGTAGGCATTTGAATATATAGGTCTGAAAAAGTTCAGAGAAAGAGAAAAGGCTGAAGTCATACAGCGGGAAGTTCTTAGGCTGAAAAGGTACTCAAAGTCATATGCATATGTGAAAATATATCTCTGCATGGTGTAAGGCACAAGTCTGAGATCAAGATTGTTAAAATTCACCATAAGATTCACCATATAGTTAGACTAACTCATTAATACCACAAGAAATTCGATGAGACTCAGTAAGACAACAAAGAACATTAAACTAGACCAGAAAACATAAGGTAAGTAAACATGACTGCCTGCTCTTGGCAAATGTATAAGAAATTACCTTGAGATGCACTGTCAAAGGACTTGATGAGGGTTTTTACTGTAGGGGTTGGTTCAGAGGAAGTGGAGGACCTTCTACTCAGTCCCATCCCTTGCCTTAAGGCTGCCAAATCTCTCTCAACAGCATTCATGTAATTATACACCCGGCCTCGCTCCTCCTCTTGCCTGAAAACAATATGGAAATCAGGGCATTTTTTTACATATATATATACTAGATAATATACATTTTCCCCTCCCAACTGAATAGTGATAAAAAGTATCAGTTTAAAACAAAAAATAGTATCGGTTGAGATAAGTAAATTACCTGGTCTAATCTCATTTGCTTGGTAAATTCCAGGAAATAATATTAAAATTTTTATATCAGGTTATCCTAAGTAAGTTAAGTAACCAACAGTTTCCATTTTCATCTGAGTAAGTGTAAGGTGAGGACATCAGTAGTCAATTAGCAGTAAAATGGGAGGCAGACTGGCCAAGATCCTGACTCAGAACTGGGGATCTTGAGGTTCTGGGCTGCTAAGAATGCCTGGCCCCGTCTCAGGAGAGTCTAGGAATTCACTAGTACATCTGCATAATCTATACTGGCTCTATCTAATATGCCATGCATAGACATGGAAATATAAATAAATGAAATCAAAGCCCATACTTTAAAAAAAAAAAGAAAAAAAGTGCTGTAGTCTCTAAATAGAATTTCTACAAAGAAAAAGATTGGGCTCACATTAGTAACATGAGTCTCCTAGATGCTGAGTGTGATGGACCATGAGTCATCTAAAAAAATCAATTCCACTTCATTTCTGGCCAGCTCAATTCACTGAGCTAACGCAGAAGTTTTCATCCGGAATGAGATTTCAGTTGCAGAGTTTGTACATATCATATAACTATCAAGTAAGTTTATAGATGGACAAAAATTAAGCCTTAGAAAAATTTGTCTTTGGTGGCCATTAGGCTCTTCTGATTTTCTGCCTCAAGATATACCATAGGGTCTCCTGCACAGAAGTTTTAATAAAGAATCTACAACAGTGATTATCAAACTTTTTGGTCTTAGAGCCCTCTTCCACTCTTATAAATGACTGAGGACCCCAAAGAGCTTTTCTGTATATCTACTGACATTTACCATATTGGAATTTAGAATATCTACTGACATTTACCATACTGGAATTCAGAACTAAGAAATATTTAATTTGTCTAAAAATAAAAATAAACCCAGAACTTTATGAAAAATGACTGTATTTTCAAAAACCATAAAATACTGATAAGAACAGCAACATTTTTGTATTTTTACATATCTTGTTAAAGTGTGGCTTAATAGAACACTGCTACGTTCTCATTTCTTCTGTATTCAATCTACTGCAATATGAAAAAACACAAGCCTTGCACAGGTATGTAGCTGGAAAAGAGAAGAAAAATTTAATGATAATAAACTAGATAACTGTGGCTTTTTAAATAAGTATGGCTATTTTTCCTTGATACTACGAAACCAAAATGCAAAAAGTGGTAGTTACTTAAAAGCTGCAATGTGGACTCTGAACCTGTATGAATGAATTTTTCTACTCTGCCCATTAAAATCCCCTGGTCTATCTTGTATTCTGAATGGATCTTTTACCCATACACAATTGTGTAACATCATGCGCCAGTCATAGGAAAAATATTGGCTCATCGAGTTACCCAAATTTTCTAAATGTTGACGCCCGCCATTATACAATTTATTTTTTAAAAGCCACATTTGTTAATATCACCAATGATCTCATCAGGAAACTCTTTAAATATGTAAAGCTGCCAAACTCGCAATGACAGATACAAGTTTTTCAAAATCCTACATTCACAAGAAAGCCCACGTTTTATCGCTGGTACCAAATACTGTCAGTTGTTTTCCTTGAAGTAATAGGCTCTCTTAATCTTTTTCAAGAAATATCTACCTAATATCAAAGTCTGAATATCCAGAGTTAGTCTGTCAGTCTCAAGTAAAAACGGTGTTCCATGAAAAAAGAAAACAGTTCAAACTAAAACAATCACACAGTGCTTTCCTCCAAACAACTACATACTTGGGTATATGCAGAAGTGCTTTATGCGTACTTCCCATTTCATCACAGAGAACGTTAAAAAGAAAATACTCAAGGACCAAGATTTAGTAATATTAATAATTTACTGCTTCATCATGGATATCTTTAAGTGAAATCTGAATTTTTTAAAATGCAAGTGTGTGGTAGTGAAGAGTACACTGACTATGAGTATAATCTGGTGCCAAGACCTTGATTCATTAACAGTTTACATTTGCTTTTCACTATTAGTACAAAAGTCAACAGTGAAAAGAGCAAACAACATATCGATATTATTACGAAAATAGTTTGGGAGAAACACTGCTCTATAAGATGCTACTGCTTTCAGGATGTACTTCCTTTAAATATGTGTCTCAAAGACTAAAAAGATTTCAGGATCCGAAGGAATGATTATTTAAGAGTAGAATTTGAGTCACTCAGGTTATTTTAGAATGCAACATTTCTGATACACAATTCGCTTAATATACAGAAAAAAGGGCAATGTAATACGAGTTTTATACCAGTGGAGAAACTATAATCTTCTGTGCCTCATTCATGTTCTGCTTAAGGAAGCCAAAGAAAAATGATTGAGTGATCTTGTCCAATGGGCCATATGCTTGAGCTAGGTGGACAATAAAATATGATAGCTTTTCAAAGATAGCCTGTTAAATATTTTTCTAAGTTTTTCTCCTATGTCTACTTAAGAATTACTCAAAGTAATGAATAATCAAATTCCTAATAACCTCAAATACAAACTACTTTCCCCTACTCATAGATAAAGAGTCTCACTGAAGAATTCTGAATACATAGCAAATGTCATCTCACCTAATACTTTTTATGTGTTTCCAATGATCTCTATGTTAGACGTGGAAACAAACACTACTGTGGAGATTATGTGGTTATAAGCATAAAACAAGTGAAAACTCCTCAAGACATGGGGAGAAATTCACTTTGCATTCTTTACTTGGGTTTCTAATAATACTAGCTAAAGTATACTTAACATGGCCCTGAGCACTGTGCAGGCATATCTCATCTAAGCCTTACAACAACACTGTAGAGCAAGTAGTATTGTCTCCATTTAAAGATGAATAAACCGAGGGCCCTGGCCAAGATCACACAGCTAGTAAGAGGCAGAGCTGGATGGGAGCCAAGTCTGTCTGCTTGTAGAGTCCACATTCTTAAACACAAGACTACAATCTAAAGATAAGTCACAGGGCTGGAATGCAGGGATAGAGGCAAGGAGAAGAACATAATGTATCCTCTGCCAGGGACCATTCTGGCCTGCTCCAGAGATGTTGATCATGGACACTGACAACAACTCTGAGAGATGCACATAGACTGCGCTATTTCACAGGTGTCATAAAGTGAGGCCAGAAAAGTTGACTTTCACTAGATCCAAACTCAGTCATACCAGTGTCAAACCCCACATTCTTTCCATAATATCACATGAGAAAACTGAGATTTAAGTGTTCTCTAGTGAAATATGAGTACACAACTGGATTCTCAAAACATACTTGCGTGACTTTATTTCCTCCAATTCTTTTGTGAGTTTCTCGTTTTTTTCTTGAGCCTCATGTAACCGGCGCTTTAGATCACCAATCTCCTCTTGGGCTTCAGATTTAATGTCATTTGCAATGACTACTGCAGTCTGGAGATCAGCTTGAAACTGCCGCCATTCCGCAGATTCTTCCTATATTAAAAAACTAAATTTTTATTTCTAAAAGAGAGCAATAAAGATTTATTTTAAAACATTAAAATATATATTTATAATTAAGTTGCTGTAATGCACTGTATGGTAAATGATGGTAAATTTCTTTTAAACCCCAGAGATTGCTATTACCTATAGCTAACAGGTAACACAATTATTATTATTATTGAACTTGTTCTTTCTTTCCAGTTTATTTTTTTTTAATTTTTATTTTTGGTGCATGTTTATTTTTTAATTTTTATTATGATGACATTGGTTAACAAAAAACAGTTAAGTTTCAGGTGTACAATTCAACAGTTAGGCATATATATACATCACATTGTGCTGAACTTGTTCTTAATGAGGAAAATATTTTCTAGCTATCAGTCTACTAAAAAATCTAGCAAAGAGTGATGAATAAACATTAATGATGGTAATGTCAAGCCTCCTTTCCTCGTGCAAGTTTCAAAGTTAAGTCTTATGAAAATAAACACATCATCCAATATTTATAGCACTTTACCTCTGAAAAGCTCAAGAAGATAGTGCACATTAACCATACTGCAAGATTTTATAGTGAAACACTATAAATATCTTGACATCAAAAACTAACAGAAAAAAAGAATCAGAAGTAAAGGAAAAGGAAGAGGAAGTCAGAAGAAAAACACCAAACTTAACCTAGGCAGACAAACTCATAAAAGAGACAAAGAGGAGCTAAGGAACTGTATAGTCCACTGCTTCCCAAAGCCATGAAGGATGCAGGTGTGGCTGGGTGGGGAAGCCTTCCCAGGGCATCACCTCTGCCACAGCCACAGCTGCCCACTTCCAAGCCCGGGGTCCACCACCCCAAAGCAATGTTCTGATACCGTGAAGGCAGCCTGAGCAACTGAAGCATGATCCAGACTATGAGATTAGCTTTCCCCACCCTCTGCATCAGAGTGGCACTGCTATAAGCAAGCTGATCAAATGCACAGAAGACAGAAAACGCATATGAAAACAGCTTAGTATGGAATACTTTAAAATCGAGAGCTAATAAACTTTCTTTCCAAAATATAACACTTGCTTCTTAAATATCTTTTGAAAATTACCACTCATAATTACTAGTACATTCTTCTATCCAGAATTTAGCACCAGTTCCAATCTGAAATGATGACATTTGCTTTCAATGCCAGTGGGCTCAATATTATAACTGTATCTGAAGCTTAACATGAATAATAACACAGTCAATGACTACTCTACACTCAATGTTCAGAAAATATGCTTTCTAATGAGATAATACATGAAGATTTTATCCTACCCGAAGTCTCCTGTGAAGTGTCTTGATTTCTCTTTCCACGTCATGTTTTTGGTCCTGGAGTTTTTTAACTGTATCTGAAAAGATCACGAAAGTTAAACTATTTATTCTTAGAACTATATTTAAAAGGAATAATAATATAAAGAGAAGAGGTACTTAAATATGACATCTGAAAAAAGTCACCCTGTCCAAAACCTTTTTTTTTAATACGAAACTTTAAAAGAAAAAAGGATTGTTAATACATTAAGTATTAACCAATATTACTTTCTAAGGAAAATATCAAGTTTAAGTCACAATTTTTGGATTACTTCCTTCCTGTCTTAATTCTGTAACAAAGTTAAATAAAAGCAGTTGTTAGAAACACATATTGTTGGCTCACAACTAATCAATACACTGACTTCTGTTAAAATGTGAACTTTTAATCACTAGGGATATTAATCTAAAGTATTTATGCAAGCATAACTTACTTTACACACTGGAATAAGTTATAGACCTAATTTAACCTGGAAACTAAGGATAAAACAGGTCATCCAATTTGGTTAAGGACAAAGTGGACACCAAGGTGAGGAGATGAGTCTAATATCATGATCCATATCTCCAGAGGCAAGGATTACTCTGGAGCCAGCTTGGAAACTTAGCTCCATATGACCTACATGTGGACAAATTCAAGGTCTTGGTGATACTATCGGACATATCTATAAAGAGTAGGAATGGAAACTGAAATATTTCTGGTGTTGAAAACACTAGGGATTACACCTTCCATTTACACTATATACATTTATACAGCAAGAAATAATTTAAAATTAAAACAAGCAAACAAAAATGTGTAATTTCTCTTCCTCTGCTGAAAAGTTTTCCTTTTCTTCTATTCACAAAAGACGTATCTACTTATCTTTAGATAATTCACACAAGACAAGTGACAGCAAACATCTTACTACAGTTCACTTTTAACATCTAATGTCTTCATTCTCAGGTGACATTTTAAGCCACATGGCCATCTTAGACTGATCAATCCCAAATTTCATTCACTTCTTTTGTTCTTATCCTTTTCTCTTTACCAACCTCTACATTCAAAGCCGCACAATTCATATAATTACTATTCTTAAAAGGACATTCTTCTATATCCAATGCTACATATTTATTATTATCATGTCTTATTATTCCTTTTAAATAGAAAGGAAGCTGGCAGCCAGTGGACATATTTAGGCAAAATAAAGTACACTACAACTGTCTCTAGGGAATTTGATTTAAAACTTTATAAATCATAACTGTATTTTACAAATCACCTGCAATGTAAAGTATTCAATGACAATAGGCTTTCCTCCTTGAAGCAAAGGAGTTTGTGCTTACATTCCCTGTTTTGAAGACTAGCTTAGCCCAATTAATGGTCACACAAAAGGGCATCGTAAGTTTTCACTCTGGAGCCTCTAAATACAGTTTCCTTTTTTGTCTCAGTTTTTCTAGTGAGGGACACTGCCATCTACTGTCCTCAACTAGAAAGTAGCATTAAATTCTATCAAATAACAGAGAACTATTACTATGATCTCATTTTAAAATTACAAATTATAACTCAATTTTACAATGTTATCTTTATTCTAGAAACCAGGTACATTGCTATTCTCATTATCAGATTAACTTTGCTCTGAACAATTCTGGATGTTGCCCTGCCCATTTAATAGTGGGGTTCATAATCCTTTCACCACCAAGACCTACCATTCCCGACAAATCAAGAACAATCAACCAGGCCTTCACTCTGGCTCCAGTTATATACCCATCACTCATGTAGATGTTACTAGGCACCTATGACCTAAGTGTTGTTCCATGGGTACCTATGACCCAAGGAACAACCTATGACCCCTGGGGATGGTAAAATGATGAAAAGTATGCAAGCATCCTTTCCTATTGATTCCCAGTGCGCAGTCAGACTCTTACATATGGTCAAGTGCCTCCAATGGACATCAGATGCAATTATTAAAGGAAGGGAAAGGACAAGAGTAAGCAATCAGTTAAAATATTACCCCTTGGGGGCAGCGGAGAGAGGCAGGTGGTACAGCCAGCCACTAGGCCACAGCTTTATCCCCAAACTAGAAATCCTGATGTAGGAAGAGGATACAGATGAGTTTCAAATGAACTATTTGCCACTCTTATTTTTGTTTATTTTTAATTTTTATTTTACATTTAAAATTTTTCCATCCCCCCTCCAAAAGAAAAGTGGATATAACTCTTTCCCCTTGTAATGTGTGCTCACAATAAAAAGTCTGGAAAGTAGAAAAGGGTAACAAAAATAAATTACCCATAATTTGCATTTCGCATATATCTTTCCAGATTTCATAAGTGTATATATTTTTTAAGACAAAAAATGGGATTATACTATTAAACTGCTTCATGAGTCTTTTTACTTAGCAGTAGATAATGAACATCTGTGTTTACTGAGAAAATAAATACAGATCTACAACCACCATTTTGATAGTCATGTTAGTATTCCATTAATTGAATATATTAATAGCAACCTTCTATTAACGAAGTTAGAATGGTTCCAATTTTTGTTATAAACACCATGAGTCTCTTCATACAATTGTTCAGATACTACTTGAAGAACACATTTCTAGAAGTGGAAGAAGTGATGAAGGCCCGTATGAAAATATCAATAGGATCTAAGTCAATCCATTAGAAGCTTCTAGATCAAGAATGCAAAATTTTTTTTAAGAAGTCATCGAGTTCTAGAATTTGTTGTATAGAAACAGTGAAAACAGCATTTAAGGCAAATCACTGTGCCTGGCTAGCATCAGTGTATATTATATTTAAAATTTTTAGTTTTTAATTATAGAAGTAACATACATGGCTCATACTCTGTCCTGTGACTTGCTTTTTATCATCTATGGCATGTCTGTGCCTGTACACATAGAGCTGCCTTATTTAAACTTTACTGGTGAAATGGCAGCCATAGTAGGGATGTATTTTGCACATGCGTTATTGCCTAGATCTCTTACAGTTTCCAAGTTTTTGTGGTAACCAGCAATTCTGCAACGAGTATCCATACACATGTATTCCTTTGCAAATCTGTGAGAACGTTTCTGAAGAACAGATTTCTGGAAATGGATTGCCTAATCACTGTTGTTCTTTGAAAAATATGATCAATACTTCAAAAAGGCTGCAGCAATCCATACTCCTTATAACAGTATACGATATAAGGACCCTTTTCTCCTCTTACATGTTATTAATCTTTTTAATTTTTCACATCTGCTAAGTAAAAACTGGCATTTTGTTTTGAGTTTCTTTGCTTTTTTAGTAAAGTCAAGCATCTTTTTGAGTCTTTTCCTGACTCATCTAGTCATACATTTTATTTAGCTAATAGAATGTCCTAGTATTACTGATGTATAGAATCTCTTTATATAGTTGATCTGTTACAAATATTTCTCCCAGTGTCATTTATTTATGATACTTTTGCTGAATTGCAAGTTTAAATTATACATAGTCAAATAAGGGACTTTTTTCTTTTATGGCTTCCCAGTATTGCCTTTAAGACTTTTTCCACCACAGAATTATACAACTGTATTTCCTTTTGCTACTTCGCTAATCTCAAGTCACCCTTGCTTACCACTGTCATTAGTGTTCCATGTAAAAGTGTAAGACCAGTGTAATATCCCAATCTCAGGAACTACTGAGGGCAGGAAAAGTGTTATCCTTAACTGCAAGCATGTGCAGAGCATCACTTTGCAAATATTAAGTGGTTTATAAAGTCACCGTAACTGAAGAATACAATGCCTGAGCCAAACCTGAGATCTCATTGGTGCCTTTATTCTAGACAATACTCAGCTTTGGTTTCCTGGATTGGTAGTGAAGTCATTAACTTTATCTGTTTGGGCTCAGTAAGCTGCTTTTTTCTGCTGTTTCCCTTTTAAGCTCTTTTAAGATAATAAAATGTCTAATAAGTCCTGGTTGGTTTTCCTTACTTATACAGGACAAAAATAATTAATACTACTGACTTCTGCATGTTTCTCAACAACTATGGAAGTCATTTTTTTATCCACAGGCCTCTCCTTTTAATATAACTGGCTAAAAGCTCTGCTGATGCCTACCCACAAAAGGGGGATGGCTATATGGCTTCAACTAAGGCAATAGAGGGGTGTGTATCTGCACACACGCATGTGTGCTAGGTCAAAATGCTTTTCCCTTTGTGTGGTCTTCTCTTTGAGATGACAGCAGCCTGTGGTCATTTTGGGCATGCCTTCACTTCTCTTTCTGATACTAAAGCCCTGACACCATATTCCCCACCTTAATTAGAAAAGAGTTTGAGTCCAGCAGCAGTCTGGAGGCAAACACCAGAGCCAGCACTCTACAGAGAAGAGATTGGTACAAGGCCTCTGGGAATCCTTTATACCACAGCCAAAAACTGCTGCTGGTTCCGGTCCCTACCACCCCTGAGGTAGAAGTTTTAGCACTCCTGTCCCCAGAGTTTTGCTAAGAACATATTTATTCAGACCTTCGGTGTTTTCCTGGACTCTGGGTTTTTCTATTGATTTCTCCATGTCTCCAATCCTATCTGCTTTATATATTCCAGAAATTACTCCAAATTGATCTATTGATGCGAACTTTCCTATTTTCTATCTTTGCTTTAGGTTCATTATAATTTTTACAATTCTAACTTCTCCTGCCATATCCCTAAGACTTTGGGAGGGAGGGGAAATACATGTGTAACCTCAGGCCATCATCTTGAACTAGAAGTCTTAACAATATTTACTGAATAAGTTTTTATATCAGATCTTTCTAGCTTAGATGCTAAATCCAAGTACAACTAAAAAGTACTGTGGGCCAGGTCTAAGCAATATGGCACTGCTGTCATCTGAAAGGTCGTCTGGGACTCAAACTACATGATATGCCTTGTGATAATGCCCCACAGATCATGGACGCTCTAGTTTTTCCCTCCAATCTTTTTTCTCTCTACCTTTCAGATTGGTATTGTCTACTAATCGATTTTCAAGTCCACTGGCTCTTCTATAACTCAAATTTGCCATTTAAATGGTCAGTAAACTTTTTATATTAGCTATTAAAATTTTCAATTCTAGAATACCCACTATATCCTTTTTTACAGTTTTTATTTCTCTGCTGACGTTTGCTATTTGTTAATTCATTACAAGTATATTTTCCTCTACGTCTTGAGCACAGTTAACAACAGCTGTTTAAAAATCCTGTGCATTAATTCCAAAGTCAGGATCACTTTGTAGTTAATGAGGAGTGACTACTCATGGGTACAGGGTTTCTTTCTGGTGTGATGAAAAAGTTCTCAAATTGACTATGGTGATGGTTGCTAAAACATTCTACAGAAGATCCCGATTTCTCAATTAACAGTATTCCCTGTCATTAAGTCCTCTACACCAAGTGGCAGCTTAGCATCAATCCCAAATGTTAGAATTCTGTAGGAAAAAAAATTAACTCCCATCAGACTATGGAGATGTAACGATTAAATGTAATGCATAAAACTTGTTGGATCCTGATTCCTATAAAAAAAATTAAAAATTTGAATATGGGCTACTAGATGATACTAAAGAATTATAACTAATTTTACTAGATATAACGACACTACTGTGGTTGTGAGGAGACTGTTTAGGAGTTACACGTAGAAATATTTAGCAGTTAAGCATCATAAGGTCTACAACTTACTGTGAACTGGTTCAGCTAAACACAGAACACACAGAACACTGTAAAATGTTAACAACTGTCAAATCTCAGCAGTGAGTGCTAACTATACTATTCTTATAGTATTTCTGCATGTAAACTTTTCATTTCAAAAAACTGGGGATACAAGCTATACAGCTAAAAAATTATTTGGGATTTTCAGCCATTTTATAATTAAAATCTATATAATGTATTTTTCATTGTGGCAATGATTTATAAAATTTCACCCCAGGAGTCCTTATCATCTAACATTTTTCTAGCTATTACTCCGATTACCACAAGGTGGCACTCTTTCCACATTCAAATCAGAAGTCTTGCAAGGGAAAAGGCTATTATCAGTACTAGATAAGAAATGCAGATATTCCAACTTGAGCTGAAAAACTTTAGAATCTCTTACATTTAGGAAGTAAAACTAGATAAATCCTCTCAGTTCAGAGACAATGAAATAAAAACTAGATATAAATGTTATACTAAAAGTTTTTAAAACTTTACATGAGAAAGTTCATCTCTATGACCGAAACTGTCTCCAAGAAATACAGCCCCACAGTCAGATGCTTTAGCGTCCAGATGCTTCAGAACGTTCCAAATAACTCTGATGTCAATCTATAGATGCTGGGTCAACTAGCCGGAGCTCAGAACTGCACAAGACATGTTTAGGGCTCCCCTGCAAATGACCCACTCTCTTCAAACCTTCCCACCTCTGTATCCACAGCACATGAAATCTGGCTTGATGCTATATTTGCCTATCAACCCTCTGTCAAGGAATAATAAGCAGTTAGAGCTCAAAGGAGCAGCATCATGAATGAAAAGTTTAAAAAGCTTTAACCATGCTCACTTCGGCAGCACAGATACTAAAAAGCTTTAACCAATGCATCCCCTCAAAGGCTACTCCCATTCTTTTTTCCCACCTGGACATCATTAAAGTATATTACAACTTAAAATTTAACATTTGAGGAATCTGGATGAAGAATACATGAGAATTTTTTAGATGTATTATGTGGAAATAATTTAAAACTTACAAAAACATGCAAATAGTACAAGGAACTTCCATATACCCTTTTACTTAGGTTTGTCTACTACTAACATTTCGTTTTATCCCATTTGTTTTATCATATGCTATCTCCTATGGCTGGCTGGCTGGCTGTCTCTAGCCATCCCGAAATTTTTCCTGAATCCTTTAACAATATACGTCATGGTCCTTTACCCCCAAATAGTCAATGTCTGGTTCCTAAAAATATGGACATTCTCTTACATAAACACAGTAATCAACTTTATAAGTTTATACTAATATATGTTTATCTAGTCTACCATCTACATTCCAATATTGTCCTAATATTCATTATAGCATTTCCTCCTATAATACTGGACCCAGACTAAGCACAGGTATTACATTTAATGCCATGTCTCCTTAGTTTCCCTTAATCTGGAATTTGTCCGTAGCCTTTGTCTTTTATAATGTTGGCATTTTTTAGGGCTATAGCACCACCCACTCCTGTGTTTTTAGTAGAACATGCCTCATTTTTGGTCTGTTTAATGTTTCTCCATGATTAATTGAAGTTATGCCTCAGCCAGAATACAACCGAACTAATATTGTATCCAATATCTGTTTCATTATCACCCTGTCAAAGTGTTGCCCAATTTTTCCATTGTATCACTTCTGTTTTTTCCTCACTTGCAATATAATAAATAGTCTGTGGGAAAACATTTTAAGATCATGCAAATTTCTGTTCTTCATCACATTTTCTACACAGAAATACTTTGTACTATTTTTGCAACTTTTTTTATAAGTCTTAACTGCAAAATAGTTATTTTTTTTAACTTTTATTTTAAAATCTAGTTTCAATTCTACCAGATCATAAAAATTTGACGGTAAGGAAGAGAATCACACGAATAAATAAAAATTTGTGCCTCAGGCATATGATTATGAAGGATCGATATTTTTTTGTCTCAGTATATACCTGTAATAACTAGAAGTGAATAACAGTTTTTCCTAAGATCTAGAAATAATAACCCCACTAACTTTTCACTTAAATGATTTTCCATAATTAAGCAGTTTTAAAGTAATGCTTCCACTTAACAGTTCTTCAGGATTAAAGCACAGTAGCCTGAAGACTATCAACTAATGTGTAGATTACACTTTACCACATGCATATTTCTGCTGGTCACCATGCTACTGCCTTTGAACTACTGTACCAGTCAGAATTACTAATTTTTATTTTGCTACTGAATGCAAACTATTCCCACATGTTAACATGGGTAGGACAAAAAGGAATGAAATGCTCTCCATCACTTACTCTCTAAATCAGAAATAATAAGGTTGTCATGAAGTTTCACGGCTCGATGTTGTTCCACTTCGTCTTCAAGTTCAAAGATGGTTTCTTTCATATCACTCCTTTCTGTCTCTTTTTCTTCCAATTCTGACCTTAATTTTTCTAACGTCATGTTCAAATCTTCTATTTGTTTCTTAGCCTCTTCTTGGAAGCCTCGGTATTCATCTTCTACCTATATGAAATTGATGGTGCAGATTAGAAATTTAGAGATGTTCTAAGGCAAATTCTAGAACTGAGTGTCAAATGGAAGCTAAGTGTGAGTTGTGCAAGAACGAAAATAACCTGTGTAATAACTGCTGAAAAGTATGAAAAAGCACTGTACAACAGAACTTTATGTAATATGCTTAAGCATAATTTGTTGTATATCACTGATTGAAATGACTTATATTGACAAATCATTGACTTTAACTAGATTATTTAGGACAAAATTTAAAAAATTTTCCATCCTTCAAAGTTTTGACTGAAGGCGTGCATTTGATTAATGATTAACATGCTCTCCCACAAAAATGATGCCTGATTTGTGACAGTTTCAGTATCAAATAATGGAAACAAAAAAATTCTCAAATATTGTCATTGCAAAAATATTAGTTCATAGTACCCCAAATATATATACTCCAACAAATAACACATCTCCTAAGTTCTATCTCTAAAAGTCATCACTAAAAAAAGGTCTCAATTATTCAAATTTTAGCCAAAGATTTACTAATGATTCTGACTTTAAAAATCATTACTCTAAATTAGGAAATAAAATGTAAGATAGATTAATTAAATAATTCATGCAAATAAATACTACATCAGTAATCACGTTGGGCACAGAACCTGGCCAGAATGCCAGCAACCTTGGGCTGTAGTTGAGTCCTCACTATTATGCTGTGTGCAAAACAAGGGGACTACACCAATGATTTCTAAGGTCCCAGCAACAAACCACAGGCCTCTAAGAAACAGCAGTCTCTATACTCCAGAAATATTTTAAACTCACAACAGAACTCTGAAAAACAACAACCACAACAGGATAAGAAGTGGCAGACACTGCTGATCCCACAGAATGAAACACCGGCTCTCCATCTTTTTTATGGCAAAATACATCAAAGATGAGGATTTAAAACTGCATGACACACTCACCTGAATGTACCCAGAACTAGGGACAAATTCTGTTAGTTCTAACTCTGCCCCACAGGAAAAGAGTAACAAAATGCAAGCGAGTGAAAGTGACTTTATCATAAGGATACTTTTCCCTCTATCCTAATAAAAGAAAGCCATTTTCAAGCTTTAAAAATATTAGCTTAAAAATAAGCTAATGACATCCCTATACCAGTGATGCTGGCTCTCTGTAAGCATGCTACATCCTGCAGCTACATGATGCTGATCCAGAACATTGGACCTTAAACAGTACCTTTGCAATGGTGTCCTGCAATCGATTAGCGTCATTTCGGGTATGAGCCAGATCTTCCTGCAGGCTACTAGCCAAAGTCTCTGCCTTTTCTTTGTCCAGCCTGACACTCTCCAGAAGATCTTGAATATCAGATTTGTCTCCAGAGTTATGAATGGAATACAGCTCTGCTACTTTCTGCTTTTCATTCTCCAGCTGAGCCTTCAGGCGGTTCATCTCTATCTGGTCACTGGCCACTGTGGCTTTGTACTCCTCTAATGTGGCTGCCAAGGCTGCTTTTCCCTTCTGCTCAGACTCAATAATTCTCTCCATATGGTGATTACGTTCTTTGAGTGCCCCTATCATTTCTTGAGCCTCCTTATTGTCTTGTTCTGCCATCTTCAAAGTATTACTTAAATGCTGCTGGACACCAAGAAGCTGCTCTCGTTCAAAACGGGCATTCTCAGCCAGATCCATGTAACGTTGTTCTAATTCCATATAGCGTCCACTTTTTACATCTTCATCTATGACATAAGAAATGTGATGTTCATCCAGAAGGGAGCGGAAATATTCAATTTGTCGGCTAAAATGTTCCAACTTATCACTTTGCTGACATAAAGACTCCATAAGAATAACCTTCTCTTCTCCAAGCCTTTCATTTTCACTATTCAGTTCTTGGGTAATTTGTTGTAAATCAGCAAGCTCTTGCAGAGTTGCCTGAAGTTCCTCACTCGTACTGTGTTGGTTCTCTTCCATTTGGTGTATCCGTTCTGTCAAGCAAGCAACGGAAACTTCACTGGCATTTCCACTGCTCCCTTTCCGAGAGCGCTCTATGCTTGGAATGCCTTCCGACTCTGAGGACGAGGGTGCATCCAGGGCGTCATCACTTGACGTGAGGGGCTGGTACACCTCGCTGCACTCGCTGTCTAGATTGTCCATAGAGTTACTGTGCTGATGGTCCATGAGGGTGTTTTCATCCTGACTCAAGAGATCCTCCACTGACCCAGGGGCAGAGCCCTCCACCGAAGAAGTCAGAGTTCCTCCTCCATCACTCTGGTTACCAGGGGTGATTTCCGGGCTCAGGGACTGATAGCCAAACAGTTTTTCAGAATTGTCTAACCTTTGCTCTAGGGAAAAACCCAATGCATTCAACCTGTCCTTTAACATTCTGTTTTCATTTTTCAGCTGGTTGAGTTCTTCACGAATGGCAGCATTCTGTTCCTGTAACTGCAATAAAGTGGACTCAACATCAGTTGGCTGGTGAGCAATAATGGTTTCCTTCTCCTCAGATTTTTCATCACCCTCAGAATGATCCTCATTAATGCCCAGCTGAGCACGCATATCTCGAAGTTCATTTCTCAAATGTAAAATTTCCACGTCTTTAGTTTTTGCCAGTGTGAGAAGATCTTTCACTTTGGCTTCCAACGCAGCTTTGTCACTGATCTGATTGTCTGATTTCGACTTGCTCATGCGAACATCACATTCTGTAGCAGTGCGACTACGGGAACGTTTGGCCAGTGCCACCTCATTAGCTCCCTGACCTGCAGAAGGTAGTTTTTTGCTCTGGTTTAGTCGGGTACGTTCACGTAATCTTTCTCTAGTAGAACTGGATTCTTTATTACCTGTGGAGGTGCTCCGCTTAGTTGAAGAACTTGTGCCTACATGTTTAAAATAAAAAATTTAAGACAAAAATATGAGTAATAAAAAGATACACAGTTTATCCAGTCTGACACTCTCCAGAAGATCTTGAATATCAGATTTGTCTCCAGATCTGAGACAAATCTTACCTTACGAATTTGGTTACTGTGAAATTCAATTTTGTCAAAACCAGAAGATCATTCATCTTTTAGCTATCAATGAAAAAGAAGTTATACACTAAATTGTATACTTTGAAAGGGTGAATTTTATGGAATGTAAATTACATGTCGATAAAGCCTTTATGTTAAAAAAAAAAAAATTATACACATTAACTTGAATCCTAAACCATGGCTTTAAACAGGTAGCCGTAAGCACAACATTCTAGGGCAAGCTAGATGAAGATGACTTGAGGATTAGCCAGTCAGGTGGCAAACTAACTGTAGAAACAGATGGTAATGGAAGATCATAGATGAGCAAAAAGGGAAAGGCAGCCTCCAGACAAACCAAAAATCTAAGGTACCTACAATAAACACAAAAAATATGGTCAAAATAAATGCAAACATTTTCATACCAGACTGCCACATGAATAACAACAACTAACATGTACTTAGCACTTACTACACATACACATGTGTGGGCACATTACCATTTCACGTACATTAATTGGAGCTTCATCGAAACGCTAAGATAGATGCTACATTATCTTGTTTTATAGATGAAGAAACTCAGAGATGTGAACAATTTGCCAACATCCCATAGATAATAAATAGACAAGCCAACATTCAAACCCAGATAATCTGGCTCCAGAACTTGCAACTTAACCAGTATGCTATACTGTCTCTCTAAATGTTAGAAAACAATGATGCATTAATGCTAAATAATGACACGTTAATCACATATGCTGTGCGAAATCACACTATTACTTAACCGCTAAAATTTTAAACCTGTGAAAACAATTAACATGATTCACTGTTTAATATAAAAAGACCAGGAATATGTTTAAATACTCACAAACACTTAAGAAGTAATTAGAACATTTTTTACTTTGAAAAATAAGATCTAAAACTAATTAATGAGTACTATTAAAGAACCTACTGGTTCTTTATGTGGCAGGAACCAAGCTGCAAGATAACAGGAAGCAAAAGGTCTACATGATGTAGGAAGACAGTCACTAATTTTGTCAGGTCTCAGGTGTAAAGGATAGGAGGGAATACTGGCTGGCCACAAGACAGATGAGGATGAGGAGGCAGAAGTGAGCATGGCACATAGAAAGAAAAAGTAAGGCCACACAATAAACAGCAGCAGCAGGAGAAGGTTTCTATAGAGCCCTGGAATGTCAGAGAGAATTCAGTGAGTCACAGAGGTCAATAAATGTTCTTGAGCAGGGAAGAAACATAATAGCATTTTTATGGAAATTAATTTAAAGGATGCTAAGGGGAACATCTGAAGAAGAAAGAAGAGCAGTGAAGGAAGAATATGTGCAGTGAAAATAAAGGAAGTCCTACATTCAGAGAGTAAGATCTAGATCTCTGTAAGAAAAGAAGAGATAATAAATCTGTAGCAGATTTCAAAGGCAGTAGTAACAGGATTGGGAGAAACAACTGCAAATAGAGGTCAAAGAGGAAAAAAACGGTGTAACATTTTCTCACAATATTAATTCTCTTCCCCATTTCTATAACTTGTACCATCATCCTTCTTATCTAAACCAAAAACTGTGCTAAGAAAGAAAAGTTCAGTACATGTATGAGAGAAAAAAGGAAGGAGACAGTAATGAGGGAAGAGACTGATAAGGCCAGAAAAGAAAGAGAGATGTAAAGAAACAAGAAGAAAGGAAGAGACTGACGTAAGAAAGAAAAGCTCCCCTTCTGAAATTATTGTGACAAGTGCAGACAGACGATCTGAGGTACAGATAAGTGAACTGGTCTTAGAAAAGTCATCAGGAATAAGTAAAGACAGAGCAGATGAACTAAAGAATTAAAGATGTGTCATGAGCTGAATTGTACCTCCCAAATTCATATGTTGAAGCCATACCCCCAGTACCTCAGAATGTGACTATATTTGAAGAGAGCAAAAAACTTAGGTAATTAAGTTAACATAAGGTTGTGAGGGTGAGCACTAACCCAATATGACTGATGTCCCTATAAGAAGGGGAGATTAAGACACTGCCACTGAAAGATAACTATGTGAGGATACAAGAAGGCAGCCATCTGCAAGCCAAGGAGGCCTTAGAAGAAACCAAACCTGCTAACACCTTGATCTCAGTCTTCCAGCCTTTAGAATAGGAAACTAAAATTCTGTTGTTTAATCCACCCAGTCTATGGCATTTTGTTATAGTAGCCCTAGCAAATTAATACTGATCCAGGGATGTGATAACTGAATTCAGCCTTGTGAGGGCACGTGGCACTGGTCAGCAGGGAACCATGTGCAAACACTTGGATCTCTCCCAGCAAATTCTAAAGGCTGGAAATAGGAAGAGATACACATGGTATTAGCATATTTAATTTCCTTCTAACCACACAATAGAGTATTTCATTTCCTTCTTACCACACGAGCTGAAGCATTATATGTGGTAATGACATCAGGCTTTAGAGTAAAAGTTCTTGCTCCACTACCAGCTTTGTGGCCTGGTACAAAATGGGCACCTAATATTTACTGGGCAAATGAATTCACTGCCTTGGGCAAAATACTTGAGCTTTCTAAGCATAACTTTCTTTCTCATTTTTAAAATGAGAATAATAACAGCCTCTATCTCATAGAGCTATAGTGAGTATAAAATGGAATAATGCCTGACAAAGTAAAGACTTACAGGACTTTCCTCCTGATAAACCACACTGCTATTAACAGCAACAGTGGGGCATTATCTGGGAAAGAAGGAAGAATCGCAGGTTAAAGCGAGAGAGAAAACAGTAGGTAAATCTGGGCTAGGAAAAAGTTTAATACACACAAGAGGGGATAACAACCTAAATGATGATAAAAGAAGGCCGGATATAATTTTTGCCAATTTGCTTTCATAAACTTTATCACAAACACATAATCTTATGTTTATTAGAAGTTTTAATATCTTTTTCTATAAGCGTAAAGTAAAATATGATATAGCATTACTCTTGGACTATAGGATGAGTTAATAAATGGACTCCATTGAATCTAAAAACCAACTGCTGCTAACAAAAGAAGAAAGAATGGTAGAACTGGAATGAATGAATCCAGGCGCTGATTATCAAAAGCCACTAAAATCATGGAAAGAGACAACCAGAAACAATGTGCCTCCTGAAAATGGACGACTATCACCTATGAAGGAGTCTTAGGGAAAAAAAGGAATGTGAATACATCCCATCAAAGCTCTAGATCCAATGACATTTACAAGTAAACAGAGAGAACAAAAGAACACAGTTAAGGACGTCATGGGGATGTGACAGAAATCTAGATCATGGAAAATGCTACAGGTCAAATGACTAGTTTCAACAAAAATTCAATTGCAAGCGGAGGGGCACAATTCCATGCATTAAAAAAAAAAAAGACTTAAGAGACACATCACCAATTATCATATATGGGTCTTAAGTGAATCTTGATTCAAATAGACAGTAAAATATATATATATAACATTTATGAGATATTTAAATACTTATTGAATAATTTATGATTTAAGGAATGATTATTTTAAGGACTGATAACAAAATAATTTATGATTTAAGGAATGATTATTTTAAGGACTGATAAAATTGTGATCATGTATTTTTTAAAATCCTTATCTTTCAAAAATAATGAAATATATATGGGTGAAATTATATGACACCTGGAATTTACTTCAAAATAATAAACAGGGGAAAGTGGGTTAAGACTGGAGTTAAGACTGGCCAGTAGTTCATAAGGGTGATGAGTACATGGGTTGAAATACCAGTCTACTTTTGTAAATGGTTTGAAATTTTCTATAATCAGATGAAATCCCTTAAATACCACTGCACTCTGCCTATTCAAACAAAAAGGCAGTTTAACTCTTAGGCTGAACACCACCCATACCTGTGCTTATCTTGGATTTGTTCTCCACGGTGGTCATGGCAGGGGCAGATGCCGAAGATGCTGCAGAAGGGCAGGTGTTTTTCTTTCCTTTAACACCATTAGCCACTGTCACCCCTCCAGCCATTCCAGCTAAAAGGTCATCACTGCTCTTGGTCTAGAAGCAATAGAAAATCAAAATAAACTGACTAGATGAAACGGGATTAAATAATATTTTGAGACAAAACAAAGTTCTTGATTTTTATACTGAGTTCAAGAGCTCTACAAAGACTCTCTGACGATTACCAAGGAGTGCATTATACTGTGCTATAGAAATAGAACTTAACTGGTTTCTAAACAATCACACACTTCTTTTTAAAATATAGAAATCATATATGTAATCAAAAATGTTACGGAAGCCCCATGTGTGCCCACTTGTGCCAGATTCATTGAGTGATGGGAAGAAGTGAAAACATTTCCTTGTTACTCTTTCGTCTAGGACATGACTTATGAACAGAATCATTTAAGTGATACCACTTAAATGGTATAGAACTATCTCAGGAAAGTTCTATAATGCCACAGGAAATATAATCTTGCAATTTCTAGAGAGAAATATCACTGGGAATCAGAAATAATCTCCATTGCTCTAAAATGATTCGGTTATGGAGCCAATATCTAAAAGAAATTATTCTGAAATATTTTCTTACCTTATCTAATTTTTTAGTAGTCTAATTTAAGCCCAAATTGAAAGCAGAGTGTTTTTAAGGCCTAGGTAATATATAAATAAAAATTAGATAGTTTATGGTTAGAGTGAAGGTTGGTCAGCCTAAATGATCATACTACTTGATAAAGACCATTTGTAAATTTTATTTATATTTTATAAAGACAAAAATATATGAGCTTTTTCGAAAGAAAATAAGTACTCTGAAGAAATCTGTTTTTATTTCTAGAAATCAGAGGGAACACAGGAGCGTTAAAGATCTGGGGCAGGGTTAGGAAGACTACTGTTTAATAAAAGAACAAAAAAGTTTTCTACTATTAAGGTAAAGCACAAGTTAGCCAAATGACTTTTACTGTTTTCTATCTGGAGTCATGCTCACCCTTAGATAATCATAATTCATTTCTGCAAATTAAAATGGTTCATAAATAATTAATTTCTAAAGTCTCTTCCTGTTCCAAATGTCAGTGACCCCATCTGGATTAGATTATTTCTCATCGTTCGATTATAAAAATGATTATATAGTAGTACCATTAGGTAGGTCAATCTGTCTTTTCTAAAAAGAGGCGGAAAAAGGATGTTTTAAATGAATTAAACAGAAATAAGCTTTGGTAATTTAGGGTTGCCATATTATGAAAAATCTAGGTTATATAATGAGGAAGGGGGATACTGCATTAATCACTAAGGATTGCTCATATTCTTTAAGACAAGTTTCTGTTAATGAAAATGGTCATCACCTATAACACTGAAAACCGTAAATCAAGTTACATCTCCTTCCTGTCAATTTGTCCACCATCTGTTAGTAAACTCACCATACTCATATTTTCAAATTATCTTTTATATTCAGTTAATAAACATTAAAATTATCTTTGAACTAATTTTTCTTCTTCCAAAGTTAAATATTCTTTCCCTTTATGATAACTATTCTGAAAACCACCCTACATCGTCATGTGAAAAGTGGCTTGTCACACTTCTCTGGTTACATCTGTCTTTGGCAAGTTAAACATACATCAGAGCACCAAATCAAAAACTCTGATTATAATTATAATATATTATGGCAATTATAACATCTACCATAGTACAGTACTGGCACATGAACAAACTAGTTGAATAGAACATAATCCAGAAAGAAACTGCATATATAGACATTTGATTTATGGCTAAAGAAGCAGTACGGAAAAAAATACATTCTTCACTAAATGGTGCTAGATTAACTGTATATTCAAAGAAATTAATGAGCCTCATTTCACCCCATATAAAAATTCCAAGGTTGTATGACTATGATACAAAATTCTCAATCATAAAACAAAGAATTGATTAATATGACTAGATAAAAATTAAAATCTCAAAAACAAATTTAAACATAGCATAGCTAAAAAAAAATAAAGTTTAAAAAAGAGAGAAACTGGGAGAGTATAATTGCAATAGCTCACAGATTAAGGGCTAATATCCCAAATACACAAAGAACTCTTAAAAATCAAGAGGAAAAAGACCAGAAAAGTAAGTAAAATGATCATATACAGTCAATTCACACACACACCTACAAAAAAGATGATCTAACAAAAGAAGAAAGGCAAATTAAACAACTTTAAGATACTACTTCTCACCTAACAGACAGACAAAAATGAAAAAGTGTAACATTCCTTTGAGAAGAATATGGGGAAACAGGCACTCATAAGTGGCTTGTAAGAATACGACTTGATATAATAAAGCTTTATGAAAGGAATCTGGCAATATCTAACAAATATACATATGTAGTTACCTTTTGTCTAGCAATCCCACTCCTAGGAATTTAACCTGAAGACACACCTCCAATAATACAAAAATATATATGCATAAGATTATTCACTGCAGCATTGTTCTTGATTGAGAAATATTGGAAACACTTTAAATGGCTATGTATATGAAAGTAAGATAAACTACAGTCTATCCATAAAATGAAGTACAGCTTTATAAAAAGAATGAGAAAGACTGTTATAAATTCATATGGGGAGACTTCTAGAATACATTAAATGAAAAAAAAAAAAAACAAAGTGCAACAAAGCACATCTACTTATGTCAACTTTTATGTAAAAAAGGAGAAATAAAAAATATACACATCTGATCATTTATGCAAAAAGAAACATAGGAATGATAAATAAGAAACAAATTAGACTATTTACCTTGAGGGTTGGGTGGAGACAGTAAGAAACAAGAAACAAATTAGACTATTTACTTTGAGGGGTGGGTGGAGACAGTGAGGGAGTAAAGGGGCACTCCTCTAAACACATCTTCTCATATAGTTCTGACATGTAGAACTATGACAGTGTTTCACATGCTCAAAATAAATTAATTAAATAAACAAGGGTGGAGGAAACACTAAAATGAAACACAATAGGAGCAAATGGACCCAATCACATTTCAAAGGAATTGGGGGAAGAGAATCCAAATATTTTTTGCAACACAGCATATTGACCATAAATCCTCAAACTCTCAAGCTAAAGACCAAAAAAAAAAAAAAAAAAGTAAATACTGAACTCTAGCTAGATTGGTTTTTTGCAGTGGTATGGGTCAACAACTCTCTATTTTCTGTATATTTTAGGATTGAGAAAATAAATAAATATATTATAGATAATGAAAGCCAGGTTTCTCACTGTGGGAGAAAGGGATTACAATTATGGAAAGTGGAAAACCCACTATGTACCTTGTATGTTGACTGGAATGGGAAGTATCAGTAAACTTACAGATTTTAAAATACATGAAGAAAAACATATAGAATTGATGCTGATATGTATGTGTGTGTGTATATATTTTCTGTGTGTGAGTGTGTGTGTGCGTGTTTCCCATCTGTCCACTGAGAGGGCTTAGAAACAACATACTCAAAAGCAATGAGCATACCTAGCTTCCAGATGGTTTAAGTTCCATCCTCCACTAAAAGGAACAAGGCCTCCTTGAAGAAAAGGCTGATTCTAGGGCTGGGGCTGGAAAAGTAGAAAATTTATTGTGCCAGAAATTAAGGAATCAAAGAATAATAGGAACATGTCAAAAGGACACCAAAGCCAGCTTGAAGGTGTTCCCACTGGCTAAATCAAGGACAATCTGAGCATCAAAATAAATAATGCTAATACTTATAGCATAAAGAATCCATGAATCCATAGTAATATAAATATATAAACTGGGAAAAATAAAAACTATTTCATATCACAGAAAGTCAACTAATGAAAGTAGAAGGGGTGATGGAATTAGACAATTACCATTTGGCAAAAATCATAGTAATAATTGATTCTGAAAGGAATTATTAAAAAACTGCAAAAAACTAGGGTGAAAGGTTGATGAGAAAGAAGTTATTTACAAAGTCTCAAAGTACCTCTGACAAAATACTTACTACAAAAAAGTATATAGTAACCTGATAGTAGAGGAACCCAGCAGATAACACCTTAACCAAATTAAGTTAACATCACTAGGAATAGAAAAGAATGACACCATATGCCTCCAGAAATGTTGCACCAAAGACACATGGCTTCTGTGGGACTTCTGCCAGAAATACAGAACCCCAACCTAATTGCAAGGAAACACCGACAAACTCAAATTTGGAAGGCAGTCTACCAAATAAACTGGCCTACGCTCTTTAGTAATATCAAGGTCATAAAGACAAAAACTGAAGAACTATTTCAAATTTAAGGGGAATGAAAAGCATAACCACTAAATGCAATTCATTACCCTAGACTAAATCCTAGACCGGAATAAAATGTTCTTATTTTTTTTGCTAAAATGGACATTAGCACGATTGATGAAATTTAGTTTAAGTCTATAGATTAGATACTAGCATTATATCAATGTTAATTTCCAGATTTTATAATTATACTATGGTTATACCAGAGAATGTCCTTATTTTTCGGCAAATGCGTACTGAAATATCCATCAGTAAAGGAGCATTATGTCTACAATTTACACTTAAGCCGTTCGAGAAAAACTTCACATGTATGTATGTACTTAAGTATACAGGGAAAATGACTAATCATGATAAAAAGTTAACATGTAGGGGATCTTAGTAAAGAGTATCCTGGAATTGTATCAGTCCCACAACTTTTAAAGTTATTTCTAAATAAAATGCTTTAAAAAGTTAGATCTCGATAGAGGATCTAAATATAAAATGTGAAATAATAATGCTCTTAGAAAAAACTGTATAGGAGACTACCTTCTTGACCTTGGGATGAGTAAAGATTTCGTAAACAAAACACATACATACAAACTAACCATAAAAAAAAGGTTAACAAATTGGACTACATTAAAATTAAGAACATCTATTCATCAAAAGACATCATTAAAGAAGTAGAAAAAGCAAGCATGGAGTGGGAGAATATATATGCAACACACATAAGTGACTAAAAGTTCACATCTAGAATTAGTAAAGAACTAAATCAGCACACAAAAAAAGGCACTGCACCACCTCATTAGGATGGCTATAAAAAAAAAAAAAAGCACTGGCGAGGGTGTGAAAAAATTGGAACCCTTGTGCACTGTTGGTAGGAATGTAAAATAGTACAGCTGCTGTGGAAAACAGTATGCAGTATAGTGGTTCCTCAAAAAAATTAAAAATAGAATTACCATATGATCCAGCAATTCCACTTCTGGGTACATTCCTAGAAAAAAAGAACTGAAAGCAGGGTATCTAAGATATTTGTACACCCATGTTAATGTCCATTATTCACAATAGACAAAAGGTGGAAGTAACCCAAATGTCCACTATTGAAAGAATAGATAAGCAAAATATAGTGTATATATAGTCAATGGAATATTATTTAGTCTTTAAAAAAGGAAATTCTGATGCCAAGTGAAATAAGCCAGTCACAAAAAGACAAATTTTGTATGGTCCCATTCATGAGAGGTACTTAGAATAGTCAGATTCAGAGAGACAGAGAGTAGAATGGTGACTGCCAGGGACTGGGGGAGGGAGGAATGAAGAGTTGTTGTTTAATATGTACAGTTTGGGAAGATGAAAAGGTTCTAGAGATGGATGGTGCTGATAGTTGCTCAACGATGTGAATGTACTTAATGCCACTGAACTATACACTTAATGGTTAAGATGGTAAATGTTATGTGTATTTTACCACACACAAAAAAAAATTTGAAAAAATATACACTGTCGCAGAAAAATGAGCAACTAATCTGAACAGGCACTTCACAAAAGAGGATACTGAAATGTCCACTAAATACATAAAAAGGTGTGAAAAGGTGCTTAATCTCACTGACAATACCAAGGCAAATCAAAGCCACTTCAGAATCTCTCTACACACACTTGAATGGTTAAAATGAATAGAAACATAAGTGCAGGTGAGAATGCAGAACAATCAGGAAGTTCTGGTAACCACTTTGAAAAATGATTTGGCCCTAAATCTATCAAAGCTGAACACTATGCACACTATGACTCATTAATTTTACTTCTAGCTACAGAGACAACAGAAATGGGTGCACATGCATACCAAAAGATATGTGTAAGAATGTTCAAAACATTATTCTTAATAGACACAAAACTGAAACGCTAGATGTCTATCAACAGAATAGATGAATAACTTGTAGTATAGTCCTCTCATGGATTGGCATCAACAATGATGAAGAGGTCACTGCTGCTACAGGCAACAATATGGATGAGTATCATGACCAGCACACTGAGTTAAGGAAATTAGACACATGTAAAAAGAACACAGTATACTGTCAACTCACTCTTACACTAAAAAGGTATCACAAATAATCGTCAAGTGTCAATGACTTGGATAGATTTAAATAACTGGATTCAAAAAATAATAAATCAATTTTTAGATAGATTCTAACTAAAGCAAGCTTATTAATTACCATCTGGAATTTTCAATTTTTAGAAAAGAGTATTCTCAGTACAATGAAAAGTATATTACTTCTACCAGGATGAACATGAACACCTGAGCATGAATACCTGAGTGTGTGAAACCTAAAAAGTGTAGACACATAGGAAACCATCTCTACATGGGAAATCATCTTTTCTACTGGCTCTGACAAAGAATAATTAAGTATACAAAGTCCCCAAGTCAGATGTCACAGCTACTGACAAGAGTTGGGAACAATTTCCCCAAAACGTGTTGTGAACACTAGTAGTGCTTCACTTTATATTTGCAAAAGCTCCAATCAGCGGTGAGATGCTCTGGATCAAAGGGTCCTCTCCCAATACCTCCCAACTAGATCTAGCCTCAAACAATGAGAGAGGAAAAGAAAGGCACATCCCAGTACCCTGCCACTATAAGAAAGTGTCATGAGAACACTGCACAGTGACAGACACATATATGTGGGTGTCCGCACGAGAAGATGAGTATGTGTGCATGGTGTCTAAACCATGGTGTTAAAAGCCAAACGCTTCATTCATCTGGTTAATCATCAATGCTCTATCACAGTTATAGGAGTTCAAGTTGAGAGGAGGTATCTATATGCTAAAGAAGTACAGTGAAACAGGAAAACTGAGAAAAATAAAATACTTAAGTTTGTGGGATCGCCAAGCCTTTTTAATTTTCTCAATTCTTCTGTTCATTTTCATCATTTTCTTCTTCTGTGTCTTCTAATCTCAATTTCTATTCAAGACTTTTTTCTACTCTCCTAAGAGCAATTGCTCCAGTTGGTAAAGTGTTCCCAAATAGCTTCAAGTCTTCTATGACCCTCCCCACTACACACACACACACACACGCACGCATGTATGCACGGAGACAGAGAGAGACAGAGAGAGACAGAGAGAGAGAGAGAGAGAGAGAGAGAGAGAGAGACAGACTTAAATCAGCCAACATAGCAGAACCAGCTGTTTATGGCTGGCTGGCATGTACTGGCACATAGTAGGTATACAGTTTTGATTTACAATGAAAATGTACTCACTGTTCAAGATCAAACTACTAGCAGCTCTGGATCCAAGCTTCAGAAGATCTGACACGCCTGCTCAGTGCCCACTCCATTGTAAACTTTCAAAGATACTGCCTGCCACTGATAAGGAGGCAACAGAAGGAAGGCAATAGTACAAATCCAAGGCCAGTGTTTCAACCTGTTCTTCCAGTCACGTAAATAATAGGTCACACAAGCATTCCACTCCAAGACAGCCCCAGAAACTGAATAACCAGTTAGGTCAGAAAATGCCAGCTATCTTATTCAAAAGAGTGTCAGCACTGCCACCAAAGAAATAATTCACGGTGTTTATTCAGGCTAACGGAAGTAGAGCAAAGGTCTACTTCTGATACCATCCTTCAGGCCACAGGATGACACCAGAAACTCATCAGGGCAGTAGCAAAGAGAAAATTTAGGGGCATCTCCAAGCCCATGGAGTACTTCAGGGTTTAGTTTTGACAACCCTGGAATAGAAAAACCAGCATTTCCTGCTAGATCTTTCAACATATAAGGAAGAGTCCCTCACCAGCGTTCCTGTGAGGTATTTCTTAAAATAATTAAGCCAATGATCTATCAGTGCCCTGCCTGAACAAAAGACTTTTGAACAGATCATGTTTCACAGAGTGCTTGGTTTTTCCTTATCAGATTAGCAAAAATACTCTCTAGGTTTTCTCCATAAAGTCAAAGTTTTTATCTAAAACACCGCATACCTACAACAAATAAGCAAAGAACAAATAAATGAATTCTGGACTGAGAAAGGCTGGAAGAAGACTGTGTGAATCTCTGTGCAAAGACATCTAAGACCCGACCAGCACAGAAATGGCCGGGCCAATACTGTCTGTTGGATGGTACAAACCAACACAGACACTGAGAACACCCATGGGAAGAAAGTTAATATAAAGAGTCAATCCTGGGCTGGAGAAAAGATTTTAGAGGTAAGCAATATAAATGTGATTATCTGTCATTTTCTAAGCACACGCACTTGCTGTGTGCCAGGCCTCTCATTTCATCCAGACCATGAGTCCTGGTCTCCCTTCTCCCAAAGCCCATGATCAAATGAATCACTAACCTATACTAACAAGAACTAAGCCAGTCTATAAAGGAGTGTAAAGAAAATTAGTTATGCTCATATTAAATTAGTATCACCCAATTTTAACTAAACTAATACTGGATTAGTTGTCAGAAAAAGAGTAACTATGATGTGTAAGGGGGTGGGATGGGAACAAAAACCCCTGTGTAGAGGTTTCAGAAATGTTATTGCTGGTCATCCTTTCAGACCTAGCACAAACTTTCCAGGCTAGAAACAGTATTTTCCTACTTGAAACTGCTTACACTGCTTTCCTGCTCTCCCAAGGCATCAGACATTTTCATGTGTATTTTAGTTATTCGTGTATGTGAATCACCTCCATCCATTACTCCACAAAATCCTGGAAGGCAGACTCTACCTCCAGCTCACACCAGCACAGAGCCTTGCATGAGGCACATGCTCAATGATTTGTTTCACAAATAAGCCTACTATTTGGTTTCATTCATAAAGACAGACCATATACTCCAACTGAGTCCACCAGACTATGAACTCTCTTCCAAGGTTATATGTTCCCAACACCAGTAGAGGGTGAACTCTAAATAATGCTCATTTAATAAATCAAACATATTAAAATTCCCGCATCCTAAAAATCCATCACATATTCAAACACTGCCACATTAATACCTTTGACAATGCTGCTGCTGTTCCAGATTTTATAAGTTTGCCTCCTGTAGATGCTGAAGAACTGTTGTCGGGTTTGGTTTTTTCTACTGTTTGCGTTTTGCTTATCCCAGACACTTTAGGCACTGAGCCAACACTTCTGCTTGCTTTCTTCATTCTGGGCTGCCTCTTCGTGATGCATTTACAAGCAAATCTGTGGGGAAAAATGGTAAACTGAGAACAAAACTGGAAGAAAGCTCTTTAGAAATCTGTTTTTGAAGACTTTTACCATGTGATAAAAAATGTTGGAAAGCTACAGAAAAGCTGAAAAATCCTTAGACTTGTTAATCCATCCTATTTTCAAGCCTTCCTTCTTGAATATTACTCATTTGAAATTATTTTGTGCATTCTGGTTCAGTCAGTAAAAAGAATATCCTAGATCACTAATGGAACTGGCTAAATATAACAGTGTACATTATCTTTAGCATTTAATGAAGCAATAATCATCCTTGCACTTGAGAATTAGCCATTTTGCAGGTACACTAGGGTATTCATACTTTCCAAATTATCCAGCATAATCCTAATTACAAATATTTATTGTACTATTCCCAAACAAGCCAGGTATGCCCCCAAAACTCCAACATGCAGGAACCAAATACATTTCTCAGTGTATCTTTTTTTTTTTTTTTCAAGAGGCAGTATCAAAATTCTTATCAGAACATTAGCCGTAAGTTTTGGTTCAGAAAATAAAGTAATCCTATACACCTGTAAGGAATAAGACAACAAATCTTATACCTAAATGGTACATAGTACAGCAGGTCCTCAAACAACATTTTTTATTGTAACAATAGAAACTTAACTTTTGTTTATATCAATTAGCCTACAATAAAACTAGTTTTGTTATATACATCATTTCACTGCAGTTCCAAGAACCTATTAACTCTGTTAAGTGAGAACTTACTGTATTTGATTTCACAGCTAAAAGGACTTGAAATAACAATGGCAGCACACAAAACTGCAGCCAGATAAACCCTTAAATATATCCTTAACTGAGCTAGATAAGCAGTCTCTACAGTAATATCATGTTTGGAAACACACATTGAACTGTTTTAGGTAAGGTAATACAACGAAAACAAAAGCCTATATTGGATGTAAGGAGGTCTATGTATGATGAGCACAAAAAGCAATGGTCTACTTTTATGAAGATTTTACATACTAATAAAAATAAACTTCCTTTTGAAAAGAAGAGGCTCATTCCGATAGCTTTAATGAATATTTTACCTAGATTGTGCTCAAACACTCCAGATTTACCTTGCCTTGACATAATACAAACTGTACCAACTGGTTTGGTGGCAAGAACAGTGCTATAGGGCAAAGGGGGCTCTGCTCCAATTTCAAAGTGCTAAGGCCTTGGAGCAAAAAGAACACTGTTATTAACACAAACTGAAACACAGAGAAACCTCAGAGTTCTCCAGTCTTCCCCCACTTCGTGGTTAGTTCTTATAGAAAATGCTGTATATGCCAATGATCAAATTACGTATCCACTCTCACCCCTTTTGCTTTCTACCTTTCCATTCCACATGGGTAATCTGCCCACTGTAAGTGCTCCTTCTAGTTCAGCTCTGCCATCTATTTCCTACACTTTCCCAGAGGATATTGAAAATGACCAAGATAGATTCAAGTAGCTTCCCACAACAGGTACAATTGTACAGTTATATTGCTCCTTGCCAACCATCAATTCTAGCTTTCCTCACATATAAAATGAAGGAAATAGACTAGATCCATACTAACTCAAGGTACTGCAGAAAAAATCAATTTCCTAAGAACCTCTCTTTCAACTTCTTAATTTCCCTTTTTTACTTACTTTCTCTTTTCTAAGTCTCATCTTGTAAATGGCTCCCCAAAGTTTCTTTCTTTTCATCTCAAATTCCATGCCTGTACTTATTTCTATACCACTTAAACTCTCTATCATTCTCTGCCTACTCTTCCAGCTGCTGCCCAATTAACTTTTTCTACACCAGCACTAATAGAACTTACTGCAATGAAAAAAATCTTCTACATAATATCTGTACTGTCCAACTCCTTATAAGTAGTCACTAGCCTTGTAGCTACTGAGCATTTGAAATGTGGCTAGTGTGACTGAGGAACTAAATGTTAAATTTCATTAATTTTAATCTATTTAAATTTAAAGTTACATGGTAGCTACACACTGGAATGTAACAGGCTCTGTCCCTTTTCTGCTGCTATCTCTGCCCCAAAGTTAAAACCTAATGAACTACTACTTCCCATCCACTAGGCTGACTATAATAAAAAAAATATAATTACAAATGTTGGAAAGGATGTAGAACAATGAGAACCCTCACATACTGCTTGTAGAAATGTAAAATGATGTGGCCGCTTTGGAAAAAATAATCTAGCAGTTCTTCAAATGGACAAACACAAAACACCCTTTCTCTAACAAATCTGCAAAAAACCTTTATTACTGAAATGAAATCTCAAGATAACCTATTTATCTCTACATAATATGGCAACTATGATATAAAAAGTAAAAATAAAATAAAATAAATATGAATTATTATGTAAATGTTTAAGCAAAACTATACAAGGAATAAAACAGAAATCCATACCTCTAAGTTGGGTAACCGAATATGACAGCAAATAGTCCTGACCTGGCCACACACGGTATTGGCAACTCATACCATGGCAGCTATCATATATACTATCAATAAAGTGATTTTCTAAATAGATGAATCACTCTTGGTGTGATTGTTAATTTGATACATCAACTTGACTAAGCCACACGGTGCCCAGACATTTGGTCAAACATTATTCTGGGTGTGCAGGTGTTTCTAAATGAGATTAACATCTGAATTTAGACTAAGTAATGCCAGATTGCTTTCCCCAAAGTGGATGGGCCTTATCTAATTAATTGAAGACCTGAATAGAACAAAAAGGCTGAGTAAAATGGAACAACTCCTGACTGACTACTTGAGTTGGGGCATTGGTCTTTTCCTATCTTTGGACTCCAACTGAAAAATCGGCTCTTCTTGGGTCTTGATAAAGTCTGCCAACTTTCAGAGAGGAACTTGCAACATTGGCTCTCCCGAGTCTCCAGTTTGTCAACTACAGATCTGGACTTCTCAGCCTCCATAGTCACGTGAGCCAACTCCTTCTAAGTCTCTTTATTTGTGTGTGTGTAGGCATACTTTGCTTTATTGTGCTTGGCTTTATTGTACTTCACAGATGTTACATTTTTTACAAATTGAAGGCTAGGCTCTCCACCAGCAAAAAAGACTACCACTCGCTTTATTGTGATACTTGCTTTACTGTGATACTTGCTTTATTGTGATACTTGCTTTACTGGAACTGGACCTCGAATAACTCTAGGTATGCCTCTCTGAGTGTATGTAATTGGTTCTGTTTCTCTCTGAAGAACCCTAATACACTTGGTAAAGCTGAGAACAAATCAATTCCAATTCTTCCTCAATGTCTATAGTAACTGCATTCCTGGGAAATTTCATATACCAAAAAATATATTTTTAAAAAATGCTTTATGTAAAATGGAATTATATTTTAGACCCAGTCAGAAAGTTTTTTCTATCTACATAAATTATTTGGCAAGATATTCCAGAGTTGTACAGATCACAGGAAAAGCTTTCACTTTGCAGAACTCTCACTTCATTTAGTCTAGAATTCCATAGCCTCACCCTATTAAATGCCAATAGCACACACCAACCATTGAGATAACCAAAAAGGGCTTCCAAAATTTTCTAAAACCACCCCTATTAAGGACAAGGATCCTCAAAAACAGATAATTCACCAGTAGATCTCCCCCCACAACCTGATTACAAAGGAGAAATCGCTGACCCAGACCCTCCCTAGAGTCCCGCTGGAGTACCCTGGGCACGGGAGAGATTACAGAGTGGAAAGGACCTGTAGTGTTCATAGCACTTTGAGTGTCTGAAAGGTGCAAAAAGGGATGTGATTGAAGTTACTACCATCCCTTTCCCAATCCTATTCGAGGGTGCCATGTCAGGCAGAACCCACCACCACCTCTAGTCCAGCGAAGTCAAGGTTTGGAGGAAATAAAAAGTAACTCTCCCCACAAACACAGTATGGATCCTATCTCTCTATGTGTGCTAAGAATAATCTCAGACCGTAATAATCTATGAAGTATATCTCATGTTATTTCCCAAATAATAGTTCTTAAAAATATCAAAATAGATGCACTGCTCCTAAAATAGGGAAAGGCACCAAAGGCCTTGAGCTCCTCCCACAGAGCAAACACCATGTCCCAGCTGTGCCATACTCAGCACAGTTTACTGAATCTTCACAAGAGATTTTGAAGATTTACTGAATCTTCACAAGAGATGTCTTTGGCATTGACAGATGAAGGAACTGAGACTCAGAGTAGAACTCTCCCTGAGTCAACCATTCTTAAGTGAGAGTAGTCTGAATCCAAATCCCACACCCTGCCCATCACTTCATATGGCCTCCAATGCAACCATACACATTGAGATCAGGAATGCGCAATTTTGATCTCAAAGACTAGTTCACAAGATATGAATAAAATGTAAGAACACTAAAACTATACTGCTCTATTTGCCCATTCTAGATTTATCTACTTGTCCTATAGGTCAATACTGGTATTCTTGACCAAATTTTTTTCATTCTGAAGGTATGAATTACCATGATATTTAATATAAAACTTATCTTTTTATAAGAGTAGAAAATTTATAACCAGGTCTAAATCAGTATGTACTGTCACACCTGTAAAAGTAAAATTCTTAGCTAAAACCATATTAATTTATAGATACCTGCCACTTTAAGTAATTATTTGTTAGGAATGGGCAGAGATACAACTGCTCTCATTTATAGAAATAACCCTGCTTTTCGAAGGCTGCCATCTGCATGGCCAGAATGCTCGCCAGGATGTTCCAGTAATCGGGCTCCTCTAGATAGAATTTACAGCTCCAGGAGCCCTGCCTATAGCTAATTACACATCCACAGCCACATAAAAAGCTAGAGTTTCTTTTACAAGGACATCATATAATTAAAGCACACTGAGGAAAACAAAGGGCTATCTGTTACCTGCCACATAAGGTAAATAAAATACTATTTAAAAATCAAACCACAGACACTTAAAAATGGAAAATATCTTGAAGGCTATTTATAGGAAATTCTACATGAAACTTCACTGACAAAAAAAAAAAATCTAGTTATAAGCATCTACTGTTGAAAGATAATGACTACTAAAAAGTTATGAAGCAAATCATTATTTTCTCAACATTCACTGAACCCTTACTTTGTGCCATGGCAATCCAAATGCCAATTCTCTGGGAAGCTAGTCAGACAAAACATAAATACATACAAAAATGTATGAAGACGGTTAAGAAAAAATATTGACTTCCAAGAGCTCAGTCTAGTGGACCAAACAAGATACATAAATGAATAGTGAACAAATTCCACTCTTTATAAATTCTACTGAAAAATAAGGTAAGTAAGCTGATCACTGAACAACAAACACAAGGATTGGGGTCCCACCCCCCGAACAATAGAAAATCTGAGTATAATTACAATCAGCCCTCTGCACCTGAAGATTCCCAACTGCGGATTATAAATACAGCTGACCCTTAAACATTATGGGTTTGAACTGTGCATTATTAATTTAAACATTTAAAAAAATACATGTGGATCTGTGCAGTTCAAACCCATGCTGTTCAGGGCCAAAAAAAAATCCACATATCTGTGCATTTCAAACCCATGTTGTTCAACGGTCAAATTATTTACGTATACAAGTGCAATGGAAGCAAAAAGGATCTAGTCCCTAGTTTTGCCTTTGGGAAACAGGATAGAAGGTACACCTCACAGAGGTGGGGGAAAAGCACAAGCTCACCTGAGGAACTCTGTGGACTTGGGACTGGCTAGAATACAGAAATGTCAAAATGAGGACTGGTGGGGAAGGACATTAGTGGGATGGTCAAGCCTTGACCTTTGTCTCACACAGGACAGCAAATCAAAGACAGATTACAGCCCTAAATCAGATTTGTAGTCCCTAAGGATGAACCTGATGCTGTTAAGGATGAACTGAATGGGCACAGAATAGGGGGCTCAGGTATGAGGAAACCAGAATGGCATCTCTCCTCTGTAACTCCTTTCCTCTAACCTGGATTTAAGGTCTACATTTAGAAGTACCACTCCTCACTCCATAGCTCTCCCAGATCTGAAGACCACTATAATGCTTCTCTAAGTCTACCTTTCTCTCAAGTCAGTCTCACGAATCCCCAGCCACTCCTTGAATTCCACACCATCTGTATCCTTTGGGATCATGGTGTGCACAGATACTAGACAGATCTGGTCTGGCAAGCACAGAGTTGAGACTTACATCTTTCTAGCTAGACAACGAGCTTCTCTTAATCTAAGAAAGAATCTTGCTTTTCTAGGAGCTACCAGAGGCTCTTATTGAGTTTATAGTTACCTAATACTTACAAGTCTTTTTCACACAAACTGCTGCTAAACTGCTTTTCTCTTTTTCCCCTAACATTTTATTATGAAAATGTTCAAATACACAGAAATGTTGAAGAAATTATACATGTAAACACGCCCACTTTTCTCCATTCCATAGCTGTGTACATTCTGAAAAAATTTACACCTGAATCTGTTAAAATTTTCATTTGGTCAGATTCAGCTCAAGCTCTCAGTCTTTTGGGATATTTTTAAATTCTAAATTTGACTTGAAACCCATTAACAAGTTCTGTCTAACAAGTCCCC
Source organism: Pteropus vampyrus (assembly GCF_000151845.1). NCBI lineage: Eukaryota > Metazoa > Chordata > Mammalia > Chiroptera > Pteropodidae > Pteropus > Pteropus vampyrus. The sequence goes on from NW_011888804.1 coordinate 11,531,323, forward strand.
CTCTAACAAGTTCTGTCTTCAGTCTAAGTTACTTGTCCTCTCATGATCCTCATATCCAAAAAAAAAGAGGTTTGATTCTAAGGAATCTCAAAAGTAACTTCTAATTTAAAAACCTTCTAATTTAATATAATTCATGTAACTGATGGCGATACTATGTATATAGGACAAAGCAATAAGGCTCTGTGGTATACCACTAGAACCTCCCTCTGGGTCTCAGAAACAGTAGCAAGAGCACGGCACTTAAAGTTAGGAGAACTGGGTTCTAGCTCCAGCTGTCATATAAGCCGTCTGACCATGGGCAAATCACATAAATCCCTCCATCAGTTCAAATCTTTGCAACTCTGTTCCCTCTCCTATAAAGAGGAGCTGAAAAAACCTAACTTAGAGTTCTTTTACAAAATAACATATGAGACAAAAAGAACAAAAATCCTGACATATTCACTCTAAAAGTTTTTTCGCCAGGGCTCAAAGGTCAGGAAAATGGTGTAACAATCCAAGATCAGAGATGGCAATTTATTTCAATGATTCGGAAACTCCACCCTCCCTAATCATCCACCCATGAAAAACATACCAATCAAGTTTCAGAAATAATTCCAAAAGGACCTTAAGAATTTATCTTAACTGTCATTCTACTGTATCAAGAAGGATTCACCCTCAGTGGGGAACACAGATTGTCCTGGAAACCACAAGGGAGCTCTGAAGCCATCCCTCTCGGAGAAGCAACTTCGGCCCTGGTACAGTGTGGGACAGGAACCCTTGGTGGCAACTACAAGAGTGGTCCCCAATCCCTCCCTCCTGCAGTCACACCAGGATCTAGATTGCTGTCACTACCTTTTCTTTTAAACTCCTTCTAATCGCCTCCAATTAGAACTGTTTTTTCCTTCTTATATATAAAATGTATTGCTATTTTAAAATATTTAAATGTAATTGTTACTTAATTGCTATTTTAAAATCCACTATGCTTATTTAAAAAACAAGAATCTGGGGGACTAACCCACATGTGTGATCAAATATGTACCCCCAGGCAAGTTACTTAACCTCTCTGAAATCTTGGTTTCCTCACACGTAAAATGGGCTGATAACACGACCTACCTTAGGAGACTGTTGAGAGGATTAAATGAAATAATGAAACTAAAGCCCTTAAAAGGGTGGTAGCCCACAGTAAAGACGGGATAAATGTAAACTATCATAATTTATAGAACACACTACATGCCCAAAGTATGACTAATGCCTCATTAAAATAAAAGCAGCAACTCAAAAGACACTTTGTAAGAGAAACCCTTTATAAGGAATGACTAAAGATTGTTTTTACTTACTACTTACATTAAATTATATACTATGGTGCACAGATGTCAACAAAACACTTACTTCTGGTTCTTTCCCACTGAAAATTATATATCAAGAAATAACCAAAAATATATGGTAGGGAGTTCAGTAGAACAATAATCAAGAGACCTGAGTTGTGGGCGCGGGCCTGACACATATGCACGACCTTGAGCAAGTCATGCTAACTCTGAGCTTTGTTTATAAGGTGAAGAGAATGGATTAAGATCTTTCAGAAATTCAAAAATTCTGTTTTATAATTTGTACCCTCAGAACAAGGAATCATTTTTGAAAAGGAAATTGCTTATTAGTAATGATTTTTTTATGCCTATCAATATCTCACTAAAAAATCCAATAAGGGTTTTGACCCAAGCAATCTAAATACATTTATCTCTCCAATTTCACAAACTTCATATTTAAAATGTAGGGACCATGATGTTAAAATTGTAAGCTAAGAACAGATTTAAAATACTAAGGAGAAAGAATCACACAGTCAAGAGAAAAATTGAAATTTACCAAATTAGCTACATTGGGGTCAGTAAGTAAATGTTGCTAAATGAATCAAAACCAAGAACCAATCTGATAAAAGTATATGTACTACAAAAACAAAATGAACAATTTAATAAGAAATGTTTTAATAAATCATAAGGTACTAGACTGATCTTATACTGAATTCCTCAACATATACATGTTTTTAACCTTATTGTAAATTATAACACACAATTAGAAAAATGCATTTAAATGTATACATTCTAATGACAGACTCAGTGTGAAATTCAAATGAAAAAGTCAAGGCTTACTCATAAGTAAAGCCTTGTCATGTCAAAAAAAACAAACTGCATACATGCAAGTGGACATGTATTCAAGGTGTACGAAACAGACAGGAAGGAGGGAGAAGCCCAGGTGAGACACCTTCACATGTGTGATTCTCTGCTAAGTCTGAATCCACATACAAAAGTCCATTACTGCGCAAAATATTTCAATTCTTACTAAGGTGCTTACTGACAAGTTTAAATGCTTATTTTTATTATAACACAATATTTTGTCATTTTTAAGACAGAATTTATTTTATGCCTAAAATTAGGCATGAAAAGTTAGGGTGTGATTATCAACTAATATGTACATTTAATATGGTAGTTCTATCTATTTCTGGAAATCAGTAATGCAAATTATGACTTATTGAGGAAAGATGGCATTTAGATCTACCTCTCCTCCACTTCTACCTCCACCCCTCGGAGAAAGGAACTTCATCCCAGTGTCATCTCTTTATCCCAGGTGTGTACTCCCCTTAAAAGCCTGCATGATCACAGAAGGAAGAAAACATAGCCCCTCTATGATTTCTATCTCCTACCCCTCAAAGCTACCTTCTTTCTGGTTGGCCACACTCTGTGAAGGGGGCCTGGAGGTTAAACAACAGGAGAAAGGCCATGCTGCTCAACTATGCCCAAGTGGACACCGAACTTAGTGATAAGGCGGCAATGAAGAGCCAGGCCAAAATAGTTCCAAGTAGAAGCACAGAGGTAAAGTCAGACTGAATGGGATGAAAAGTTGAGTAGGAGATGAAGGAAAAAGAACTTTTCAAAAATTTGGCTTTGTGAAGGATAAAGTCAGAGAGTAATGAGGAGGCTGAGACACTCTGCTGATGTTGCTATTGTTTAAATACCAAAGATGCCTGGAGACTGCCAGCTAGCAGGTGGTGGAAGCCACCAGCACAACCACATTTGATTTTCATAACTGCCCTATGTGGCTGGAAAGGAGGAAGAAACTGAAGTTAGAGAGATTAGCAGCTTGCTCAAAGTCTGAGCTCTTTCCACTAAACCACAACTAATGATAGCATGCTAGAAAAAAGGAGTTAATTATCAGCAACAAAAATTCAAAAGCACAACTCCATTTCCTCTTGTTTTGTCCACAGCCAAGCCCACTCATACTAATTTATAATTCTTATCTATTACTCGACAAAATTTAATACAGGGAAATATTTAGAAACAACTAGAAGCTCTCTGGATTTTTCAAATTTAGAACCTTAAGTCCTCTTCTTCTTACTGCTTTCTAAAGAATAAAACAAAAAACCTAATCTCATACCATGGTCTCTTCAGATCCATTTCTGGAGATATTCTCTCTTTGTAATTGAAGCTGGTGAAAGGCTGGTTAAACTACTGATAATACTTAACATTCCAGACAAGTGACAAGGCTGGAAAAGGATAGCCTAAAAGAATTTCTGGCTACAGTACACAAATAATTTTTCCAGATTTAGTCCAAAATAAATTGGTTCTCAAAGTTCAAAATCCCAGAATGCAAGAAATTTTGAGTCTCCTCTTCTAGCCACTCCCTCCTCAGTCAACGTTTCTGAATATTTATAAAAAGGAAACGTTTATTCAGGAGCCTTTCAAACCCTGGCTTTATGCTCAAATTTTTGGCAGGCAGTAAGTTATAAAATTCCACAATACTACATTCATAAAATTAACTGTCGGCCCTATTTTTAATTTAAAACATCATCTCTTTTTTTTTTTGTACATGTATGACAAACTCTGATCCGAAACACAAAATGAAATATTTTCTTTTGTATTTCACTAATCACTGAAGTGTAAGAACATTAAAATCCTATAAAAATAAGCTTAAAATTTTAGATTTGAGAATTGTTTTGCCAATGGCACAAATGAAGTCTTTCTAAACCAAACAAGTTAAAATAGATAAGAATTTGAATTCAGTTTAATAAAAGTGAAATCTTTTTCCATAAGCATTTCACTGGTTCTGTAAAAAGAAAATTAATAAAAAATACTAAGGAGTACTTTTTCCTTGTGTCTACTGAATATAAGACAGCGGTCTCAACAGTGGGCAATTTTGCCCCTGAGGGAACATTTGGCACTGTCTGTAGATATTTTTGGTTGTCACAACTGGGGGGGAGGTGCTATTGGCACCAAATGGGTACAGGTTAGTTGGGGCTAAACATCCTACAAAGCACAAGACAGACCCCACAACAAAGAACTATACAACCCAAAACATCAAGAGTACCAAGACTGAAAAACCTTGGTATAAAGGGGTTGATTTAAACCTGGGGGAAGGGGAGCTGTTCATCTTTCTGACCATATCATAAAGTAGGCCTTAACTCTTAACTGCGCAGACATCCTGTTGAGTTCAGTAAGCCAACTCAACAGAATTGGCTAAAAGAGAAGGGTGAGTCTATACCACAGGGTCTGTTACTCCCTTAAATTTCCATCCACATTTCCTGGGTAAGACAGCTCAAAGAAGGGCTCTCTCTGATCTTCCAGAATGCTTGGCACAGATTGACAAACCCAAACGGATGGTCAAAATTCACTGTTCTCCAGTCCCTCTGAAACCTCACAATAGGAAAAGAAGGGAACTAAAACTTGAGGGCCTGATACACGCCAAGTGCCATGCTGGGGTTTCACACACATCATTTCATTCCATCCTCCATCTGAGGAGGTGGGTGTGATCATCAGGTCCACTGTAAAGAAGATAACCAAAGCCTTCCACAGCTGGCAAATGCTAAAGCAGGGGTCTGAAGAGGCCTAACTCCAAATCTCACGCCATTCCACCATAGCTTGGTAACTCCCAGGGTTGTCTTTATCTCAAGGGGTGGCCTGTACGGTGAGACTACAGAGGGCTTTTGGGATGCTCTGTCTTCAGAGACATTTAAAAACGATAGAGATGTATCTTGACAACTGAAGGAAGGGCTTCGGCTTACAGCCTTCTCTCCTCTCTGTCCCTATCACCCCTGCCAGCCCCGCCTGGCCACTTTCTATGTCATGCAGCTTCTTCCAATTGGTGTATTATTACACCAAATAAAACGTCTATTAATTGAAAACTCCATCCTCCTTCAAAGCCAATCTCAAAGGACAAATATAGTTCAAGTTCCCTTAAAGCCTAGCTTAGAGGAGCTACATCATCCAATATCCACATTCACACCTTGTCTCTCCCACCGTGAAGCCCCCAACACTTAGACTGTACTTCTTCTAGTACTTATCAACACACCTTCAAAGGGCAGTATGTATAGACTTCTCCCACTGGCTTCACTTAGAATGCAAATGTCATCTATATGATGCAAGACAGGGCCAGTGCCTTAACGACATCATTCAATAATTACATAGAGAATGAAACCAGACACCAGAAAAACAGACAAAATCAAAGCTATAATGTGAATACCCCAAATCACTGCTGAAAAGTACATGAGTGTCAGAAGTAAATCCTAGCAACTCTTTCCAGACAGGTGAGTTAATCACCTGTTAAACAATTCACAGCCCGTTATAAAACATCCTATAACTGAGTGGAGAACTTCTGTTCACTTATTAGTGGTAGAATGAGGATGTACAAGGGAAAAAAAGAGGAAAACAGTGGAAAGCAATTCCTTCTGAGTTCAAATGTCATGGTCCACACTTCCTTGTTAAAATGCTGAGACACACCATATAACTCAATTACAATGATTCTGCTATTATCAATTTAGGATCAGACTGCTTGTCTTTACTGTATGAGTAATGTAATCAAGCACTAAAGCTCAATGTCAGAATTTCAATATAACATAATCAGGTATTAAGAAAACAGAACTTGTAAAATAAATGTTTCTTTTCAATCCTTCATTCTAATTTTTAAGAAGCAAAATTTCAAGAAAAAAAGTAAAATTACAGAATATTACATGATGTTAACAAACTCTGAATTTCAGTAAAGTTACTAGTAGTAGATGTTAAGAATAATAGACTACCCACAATTTAGCAGGTGGGACTCTTCAAATACTAAGCCTTCGACCCTATTTTCTGTGTTCAAAACATTACCAAAACCCTATACACATATACATGTCTCTGAGAATGCTGCCTATCTAATCCGATTTACTAAATAAATGAGTATAGGCATACCTCGGCAAGATATTGTAGGTTCTCCTCCAGACCACGATAAAGCAAATATCGCAATATAGCAAGTTACATGAATTTGCTGGTTTCCCAGTGCAAAGAAAAGTTATGATTACACTATGCTGTAGTCTATTAAGTGTGCACATTATGTCTAAAAAAATATACACATACCTTAAGAAATATCTTATTGCTAAAATTACTAACCATCATCTGAGCCTTCAGCGAGTCATACTCTTTTTACTCGTGGAGGGTCTTGCCTTGATGTTTGATGGCACTGACTGATCAGGGTGACAGTTGCTGACAGCTAGGGTAGCTATGGCAATTTCGTACAATAAGAAAACAATGAAGTTTGCTGTATCAACTGACTCTTCATTTCACAATGATTTCTCTGTAGCATGCAATGCTGTCTCATAACATTTACTTAGAGAACTTCTTTCGATCCTCTCAAACTCTGCTTTATCAATTAAGTTTATGTAATATTCTAACTCCTTTATTGTCATTTCAATAATCTTCACACAACTTCACCAGGAGTAGATTCCATCTCAAGAAACCACTTTCTCTGCTCATCCCTAAGAAGCAACTTCTCATTCATTAAAGTTCTATCATGAGGTTGCAGCAATTCAGCCACATCTTCAGGCTCCACTTCTAATTCTAGTTCTCTTGCTGTCTCTACCACTTAAGTTACTTCCCTCCACTGAAGTCTTGAACCCCTCAAAGTAATCCACGAGGGTGAGAATCAACTTCTTCCAAACTCCTGTTAATGTTGATATTTTGACCTCTTCCATGAATCATGAATGTTTTTAATAGCATCTAAAATGCTGAATCCTTTCCAGAAAATTTTTCATTTACTCTGCCCAGATCCATCACTACTTATGGCAGCTACAGCTTTATGAAATGTATTTCTTAAATAGTAAGACTTGAGAGTTGAAATAACTCCTTGATCAATGGACTGCAAAGAGATGTAGTGTTAGCAGGCATGAAAACATTAATCTCATTCTCTTGGGTGACCAGATACACTGTTAATGAGCAGTAATATTGTGAAAGGAAATCTTTTTTTTTTCTGAGCAGTAGGCCTCAACAGTGGCCTTAAAATACTCAGTAAACCATGCTGTAAACAGATGTGCTTTATCCAAGCTTTGTTGTTCCACTTACACAACACAGGCAGAGCAGATTTAGTATAATTCTTAAGGACCATAGGAATTTTGGAATGGTAAATGAGCATTGACATCAACGTCAAGTCACCAGCCGCATTAGCCCCTAACAAGAAAGCCTGTCCTTTGAAGCGCTGAAGCCAGGCACTGACTTCTCTCTGGCTATGAAAGTCCCAGATGGCATCTTCTTCCAATTTAAAGCTGTTTCATCTACAGTGAAAATCTCTTTAGTGTAGCCACCTTCATTATCTTAGCTAGATCTTCTGGATAACTTACTGCAACTTTTACATCAGCATTTCCTATTTCACCCTGCACTTTTGAGACAGTTTCTTTCCTTAACCTTCTGAACCAACATCTGCTAACTTCAGACTTTTGGTCTGCAGCTTCCTCACTTCGCTCAGCCCTCACAGAATTGAAGAGAGTTAAGGCCTGCAATGGATTAGGCTTTGGCCTAAGAAAATGTTGTGGCTGGTTTGATCTTCTATCCGGACCACTAAAACTTTCTCCCTATCAGCAATAAGGCTGTTCTGTTATTGTTCTGTTATTATCATTCAAGTGTTCACTGGAGTAGCACTTTTAATTTCCTTCAAGAACTTTTCTTCCGCATTCACCATTTGGCTATTTGGCACAAGAGGCCTAGCTTTCAGCCTATCTCAGTTTTCATATGCCTTCCTCACTAAGTTTAATCATTTCTAGCTTTATGTAAAGCCAGATGTATGATTCTTTCATTTTAATATTCAGAGGCCACTGTAGGGTTATTAATTGGCCTAATTTCAATATCGATATGTCTGAAGGAATAGGGAGGCCTGAGGAGAGGGAGAGAGATGGGGGAACAGCTAGTTGGTAGAGCAGTCAGAGCACACATTTATTGATAGAATTTGCTGTCTTATATGGGCATGTTTGTGTGGCGCCCCAAAACAATTACAATAGTAACATCAAAGATCACTGACCACAGATCACCATAACAAGTATAATAACAATAATAAAGTCTGAGATAAAATACTAGAATTAAAATGTGACAGAGACATAAAGTGAACAAATACTGTTGGAAAAATGGCACTGAGAGACTTGCTTGACCCAGGTTACCACAAACCTTCAATGTGTAAAAAACGCAGTATCTGCAAAGCGCAATAAAATGTGGTAAGCCTGTAACTTGACCATTCTAGCTTAAAAAACAGCCATCCCTTATAAGGACTTCAAAACACAAAATCAATAGATTTAAAAAAAAAAAAAAAAAAAAGAGCAAAGAGTAGCATTGTTCTGGGCCTTAACACTAAACACACAGCATATGATACAGGAGGCAGATCTCTAAATAGCAGCTTGGTACACATGCTGGCGTATACTTGTGAATTTATGTACCTAGTGGAAAGAGCTGATTATTTGGGTAGAACCTGGGTTCAAATGCTAGCTCCACCACTGGTTATGTGGCTCTGGGCATAGTACTCATCTCCAAACCTCAGTTTTCTCATTAGTTGGTGGAGATGAAGAACTACCACAGAACACTGTTACGAGAACCATATCAAATGTGTAAACTAACGAGGACAGCACTCGGCATACAGAAAGAAGTGCAGTAAGTATTAATGTCGTTTCCTCTTCACTACAGTCAGAAAGGCAGAGTTCCCTTTATCCTAAACTTCTTTTTTCTTATCTCTTCACAGTACTAGCAAAACTATAACACTCTCTCTTTCCATTACAATCCCCATGGTTTTTCTTACTCCCTGGCTTAAGCAGAGAAGCTTCGGGTATTCTTCCAGGCAACTAGAAACCTCATAGTTCCAGTCTAAGTGTGCGCCATCTTCTCCCAAACCTAACCTCCACGCTTTCGATCACTGCTGACACCTAATTCAATATGGCCTTCCTTTACCTTCGTCAGTCAGCTACAAACTTACACTTACCTTCCCTTTGTCTCTAGTGTCCAACCCCTTCTTGTCTCACTCATTGCTTCCACCCTGCTTCAGTCACTCCACTGACCTTTCATCATGCTTCCTTGACTGACATAGATCTCTCCCTGATCCTTTCTGCGGTCTTTCAAATTAGCGTTCTTCTTTTTCAATTGTTGCTTTTTAAGATGAGATAATGGTATTGTGGTTATGTTTTTTAAAGATTTTTCATTAGTTAAATTAGAAAATAATAGCTCTCTGGGAAATTCTCAAATACTTGGAAGCTAACACACTTGTGAATATTTTGTATATGAGTCAAAGAAATCAAAAGGGAAATTAGAATGTATTTTGAAAAGAATGAAAATGAAAATGAACACGATATAACAAAATTTGTAGAATTCCCCTAAAGCAGTACTTTAAGAGTAAACTGATAACACTAAACACCAAACACCTATATTAGAAAAGACAAAAGTCTCAAACCAAAACCCCAGCTTCAACCTTAAGACACAAGAAAAAGAAGAGCAAATGAAACTCGAGCAGAAGGAAATAAAGCTCTGAGCAAAACTCAGTGAAACAAAAAAGAGGGGAAAAGAGATTAATGAAATCTAAAATGGGGTCTTTTAGAACATCAATAATACTGATAAAACTCTAGCCACACATCAGGAGAAAAAGACACAAATCACCAATATCAGGAATGAGAGGGGTGACAACACTACAGATTTTACAGCTATAAAGACAATAAAGATTATGAATGTTATGCCAATAAAATCAACAACTTAGATGAAATAAAATTCTTGAAACTATCTAACTCAACTCAAGAAATAATAGAAAACCAGAAGGGCCCTATATTTATTAAAGAAATTGAATTTATAGTTAAAAATATTCTCATAAAGAAAACTCCAGGCCTAGGATATATTCCCTAGGAAATTCTACCAAACATTTAAAGAGGAAATAAAACAAATTCTACACAAATGCTTCCAGAAAATTGATAACAGAATACTTCCCAACTCATTCTATAAAGCAAGCATTACAGATACCAAAATCTGACAAAGACATTACCAAAAAAAGAAAACTACAAATAATACGTCTCATGAAAATAATAAAATTCTAAGCAAACTTTTAGCCAACTGAATCCAACAATCTAGAAAAAGGATAACACAACATGACCAAGTAGGGTTTATCCCACAAATGTAAGGTTGGTTTAAATTCAAAAAATCAATGTAACTCATATGAACAAACTAAAAAAGAAAAAACATGATCATCTCAATAGACACAGAAAAAGCGCTAGGCAAAAGCCAACATTCATTCCTGATTTTAAAAAAAAAACAAAAAAAAACAACCTTTAATTAAAACAGTGAAAGGGAACCTCCTTGTGTGATAAAAAGTACCTATGAAACATCTACATTTAATATACTTACTGGCATAAGAATGAATGCTTTCCCCTTAAGATCAGGAATAAGGAAATTCGCTCTCACCACTTCTATTCATTATTGTACTAGAAGTTCTTAGTGCAATAAGGTGAGAAAAAGAAACAGGCATTCAGACTGGAAAGGAAGAAGTAAAACTCTTTTATTTGCAGACATCACTGAGGAATGTCAAATGTTATGTACAAAAAAAGCTACTAGAACTAATAAGTGAGTATAGCAAGACCTCAGAATATAAAATCAGCATATAAAAATCAATTATATTTCTATATATTAGCAATGAACTAGAAATTGAAACTTTTAAAAATATTTATAATAATATCAAAATAGATGAAATATTCAGGGATAAATCTGACCAAAAGATGAAAGATCTGTACACTGAAAACTACAAAATATTGCTAAGATAAAGATCTAAATAAACTGAGAGATATACCATGTTTATGAGTCAGAAGCCTCACTATTGTTTAGTCAATTCCCTCAAAATTTATCTATAGATTCAACACAATTCAAATCAAAATTCCAGCAGGCTTTCCAGTCAAAAGTGACAAGCTGACTCTAAAATTCATATAGAAATGCAAAGGGCCTAGAATTGACCATTGTTGAAGCTGGGTGATTATATCACACGTGTTTCATTATATTATTTTCTCTACTTTGTACACGCTTTAAATTTTCCATAGTGAAGAAATATTTTATTTTAATAGAGACTGAGATGCTTATCGGGCACAAATAAACACAAAATATTCTTCCTTTAAATTTTTCATCATATCACAAAAATGGTTTCCTTCTTCCTATCACCAAAAGTCTAACCCCGGGGCCTGGTTTCCCAGGTCTTCTGACTAGTCCTCTCTACTTCCTGTTTCCTAAGATAGGAGTCAGCAAACTACACTCCAAAGGCCAAATGCAGCCCATCACTTGTTTCTGTACAGTCCACACACTAAAAATATTTTTTTGCATTTTTAAATGGTTAAGGAAAAAATCAAAAGTATGTATCATAACATCAAAAACTTACATTTAAATTCCACAAAGAAACTTTTATTTAAACAGTTATGCTCATTAATTTACTTATTTCTGTGGCTACATTTGTGCTACAATGACAGAGCTGATTAGCTACAACACAAATCATAGGACTTGCAAAGTCTAAAATATTTACTATCTGGCTTTTAGATAGTGACAAAGAAAAACTTTGTCAACCTCTACTCAATATGTCTTCTCCTCCCTTAGCTGACTAAATCCTTCCCCTCAGGAATGCTCATTACAGCCTCTCCTTTGTTCAAGCCCCAGCTACTCCTGAAAACCCAAATTCCCTTTTCCTCTTTTCCAAATCCTAGACATTCTCAGCAACTTATGTGGAAACAGGTAAGCAAAACATTTGTTACTATAGTGACTGAGGCCTCAAAGTTGCTGTCCCTGTGTAGACAAGGGTGGCTGATGACCCCCTACTCATTTCCAATCTTTCAAAGCAGATTGGCAGACTGCAGCTACGATGGAGAAAGCACACGATGCAGGGCACTGATAAAATTGCTCGAGTAAGCACTGTGATATGTGTCAGTCCTCCTGCTGCAATGTCATCACTCAACATGTATCACTTAACAGTAAAGCTAAAAGAAGAACGCCTCCACAGATAGCAACTCAAGACAGCATAATTCCAAACAGGAATTAGGAAGAAAAAGCTTATGAGGGGAAAAAGAAAAAAAAGAAAACCTGTCACTCCAACAATTTAGAGACTCTCACAAACTGTTGTTAATGAAGACACAATCAAGAGGCAGTCAGCCCTTCACAGGGAGGGAAGCCTACAAAGGAGAGGCACAGCAGAACTTCAGCTGGAACACTGCAGCGCATCAGGTGTACTGACTTCCCTGAGTTGGTACAATAAATAAGGTGGCAAACCTGCTGGGCCTAAAACCCAGGGATCACTATCATCTTTGCATGCCATTTGAAACATAAGAAATAAGAAATCTGAACTGTATTTCTGTGACTCAAGTCCTAGACAGGCAACCCTGACCTTCTGTAAACAGAATGTTTTCATCTCCAATGTTTTTTCACTGTTACTGAGGTATAACTGACATAATTATAAGATATTTAAAGTGTACATCATGGTGACTGACATACATTGTGAAAAAATTCCCACCATCTAGTTAATTTACACATCCATCACCTTATTTATTTGTTTATTTATTTATTGGTGAAAATTATCTCCAAAGTGGCAATCTAGAGGAACCAGATTTGGGAAGGGTACAGGTGCTGTCAAAGGTTAGGATTTGATCTTATCGTCCACGAATTACTGGTAAGAGGAAAACTATAAAGAAAGCCTCTAGAAGACTTGCTTCTGTGAAGCAATGTGGGTATTTTGGCTGGCCATAACCTTGGCTATCCACACAACACAGTAGGGCTATTCCAAGGGTATTAATACAATTCTGAGCAGAAATAAATCATTTGCTTTATACTACCTGGATCCAGGAAGACAGGAATCCAAGTTAGATTCTCGTGCTTCTGAGAGGGCCCATGGGTACTCTGTGCAGTTCTAGAACAACACCAGAAGGAGAGAATCTAATAACCAGCCTGTCTCCAATCCAGACGGCTATAGAAACAACTTAAAAAAAAAAGAGACTTTTCACACTCAGCAAGTAAGAATAACTGTTTTCAAATTTAAGAAGATCCAGACACAGGAATAGGACTAGTGAGTCAAAGTTACCGAGACAGATTCCAGGGCAGCTAATAATCAGAGATGCCCCAACAACAAATGAACTGCCTTTAAGAGTATTTTTTTTTTCTCCTCCCCACTCACCAAAGCATTCTAGTGGGGCTGGGAGAACTGCTGCATAAACAGACATAAGCTGAAATGTGAAGTTCTTGCACTGACCTTAGCTAGATACTCAGATATTCACAATGGTTCACCTTTAATGGCTCCAAACAACAGTGGTATAACTTCAATTATTTCAAAAAGCTTCATATTGTACTTAGCGGGGAGAATTCTCCTAGCTCACTTTTTGACTTGCCTGTTTCTCTTACTAACCTCTTTTTCAATACAGCTACCCTCTCAACTCAAATCTCCCAGCCTTACTTCTGACACAGCATAGCAAAGAGACTTGATCACTGAAAAAATATCTAAACTCTGGGCTATGACAACTTTTGTAAAAAAGATTCTTCCTCAGAAGTCACTCTCTGACATCAATGCAAAACTTGCCACTGCTGACCACCCTCTCTCCCCATTTGCAGTATATAGTTCTTCTGGCCAGGTAAATGCAAAACCCTTGTAGACTTTTATATTTTACGCTATCACATGAAAATAGGAACAAAACAGGACAATAATCTTGGGTGGTTGTCTCTGAGGACAATGAGCCTTGGGTGAGAAAGCGAATACTGTGTTAATCTTTCAGGAGAAAATCTCATACTTCTTTAGTAAATCCTTTCCTTAGCCTACTATCACAGTATACACTCAATTTTTATTTCCAATTTTTAAAATTCCCATAATATATTAGAAAAAAATATAAATTCCAAATTCATAGTTGTCATTATATTTAAAATATGAAAAAAATAACATTCCAAATGTGAGAAAAATGAACCAAACAAAATTATCATTATATATTACCAAGACCATTCCATATTAAAAACTTGTTTCTGAGTGGCTTAAGGGAGAAGAGGCATGATATTAGGAAAGAAAAGAGAGACGACTCAGCCAAGTGCTTAGTCAAGAAAGGGTATAAAGGGAGGAAGCAAAGAAGAGAGTAAAAGAGGAAAGTGGACTTTCATAAAACAGCAGGCATCAAGTTTAATCCCTCATCCATCATCCTACCACACTCCCACAGCTTTTTTTACTAGGTGGTAACTTGAAAGGTCAGCCCCTTCAATTCTTGGGCAGTTTTTCATGTATGAAACCAAATATCATTGCAACTTTAACTACCATTTACCAGGGCATCTGCCAAAGCAACACAAAATAGATCCATCCCTCTTCCCTTGTGAAAGCTCTTCACATATTGCAAAAGAAACAATGTCCTACCTAGGTTTTCTATTCTTCAGGCTAACCAGTACTGTAGTTCCTTCAATCACAGGACAAACGCTTTCTAGCTGAAAGGCAGCAGCATGTTATAGTGAAAAAAATATAGGTCTTTTTAGTCAGAAACCTGGAGTCAGATGCAAGCTTGGCCTTTGGTTAGTTCTGTATTCTTAAGGTTGATTAGCTCTGTATTCTTAACTCATTTCCTCATTTACAAAATTAAGGAAAATAATAGTTATGCTAACTATCTCAAGAAATGTTGCCTGAGGACCACATTTAATGAAATGCAAACATGAAATGTAAGTTTTTTCAACTATGCTGCTATAGGTGCTCATTAAATTCCGTGGTACTATTAATATAAACTTCATAAACCTTATGAATTTTACAAATAAAGTTTTAGAATCCAACCCACCTAAGCACATGTGGTAGGGGAGGGAGAGTCAGAAGCGAAGGCAGGAGGAGGTAACAAAGAATCACAGTGCAGCTAGATGGTATCCTGGTTGGCATTTATAGTCTACACTAGCCCTTCAGAAATACTTTAACATAAACTTGCAGGTTGAATTTTTTTTTTCAATTTAAAAACAAAGACCGTTAATAACTAAAATGTCAAAAAAAAATTTTTACAAAATGTCATTCTATTAACCACAGTGAAATTCTAATTAATAAATGATCTGTATTCCATCATGATCAACCTCCTCAGCCAGACTGGAGGGTCTGGCTGAGCAAGCCACTGACCTGGGTGAGTAACAGGAAGATGAATAAATTGGTGTCTACAGTGTGCATTTTTAACTTCATTTCAAAGTCAAATTTTAAAAAAAAATCAGAACAGAAACATTTATTTTAACTGCTTATTTTACTTCTAGGACCAATAGAGAGGTAGGTTAGCACAGGCCCAGCTAGGCTGCCTATCGATATAATCTGCCCTTCAAGAAGAGGACATGGTTTTTTCCTCCAGGCCTCACCACTCTAAGTGACCCAGATCATTTTCCCTAGACATCAACATAAATAACTTAAAGTAGGCTTTACTGCAGGGTACCATCTTAATAATTCATAAAGCAATATAATAAATACATAAAAGTTCAGGAAGAAAACAAGACTCTTGAAAGGGCCTGGCAGTTTTGCCATGTCCCCCAAAAGTACTCTCAGCTGCATCCATCGGAAATTTCCAGCACATATACCTCACCCAGCTTTTGGTGAAAGGCGTACATTACTTATCAAAGTAAGAGGATGTGGATACAATTTATAAATGTGCAAACTCTGCTACCAAGGACATACACACTTATCTTTCAGGCTCATCAGCTGATTTACCAGAAAAACTCCATATCCACATTAAACAGTTTTTTCGAATTTTTATTTTATAAAGATGTTTCCACATTTGCCTGCAAGGTGATTAATACTAACATTGCTACAGCAACGTCCTTCGATACTTCACATACACTACTCAGCAGCTACCACAGACTCAAAAATACACAGGTAAAACCCTATGCTATATTACTTTTTCCTGACTTCCCACTCCATCTCGCACTAGAAAGTAAACTCTAAGGATGGCAGAAGGTTTGGTTTTGTTCGATGCTGTTGCCCTAGAGCCTAAAACAATCCCTGACACATAACAGCCACTTAATAAAAGTCTCCTAAATTGAATGAGTGAATGAATGAATGGTATACTTATACTATGGAATAGTTCTACAAAGCTATTAATCACAATGAATTAAGAGTACTAACAACTGTGTGAATGAAATTTCCAGAAGTATTAAAAAAAACAGAAGTGGAAGTGTCAAAAACATGATTCTATTATTTTAAAAGTATACCCCAAAAGCCCATACACTAAAGAGGAAGTGGAGAACTTGGAACTGTCATACACTGCTGGTAGGAATGTAAAATGGTGCAGCTTTTGAGAAACAGTGTGGTTCCTCAAAGGTTTAACACTGCTACCATATGACCCAATGATTCCACTCCTAAGTATATACCTAATAGAAATGAAAACATATGTCCTAACAAAAATTTATACAAAAATGTTCATAGCAGCATTATTCATAATAGCCAAAAAGTGGAAAAAGCCCAAATGTCCATCAACTGATAAACAGATAAACTATGGACCATTATTTGGACATAAAAGGAATGAGTACTATTACATGCTACGACATAGATAAACCTTGAAAACATTATGCTAAATGAAAGAAGCCAGACAAAAAGCCATAAACTATACGATTCCACTTGTATGAACTATCCAAAATAGGCAAATCCATACAGATAGAAAGTAGATGAGTGATCACCAGAAGCTGGGGGGAGTGGAGAATGGGAAGCGACTATTAATAGGTGTGAGGTTTCTTTCTGAGGTGATAAAAATGTTCTGGAATTAGAGAGTGGTGATCAATGCACAACTTTGTGAATATACCAAAAACCACTGAAATGTACATTTCAAAAAAGATGAACTTTATGGTATATGAATTATATCTCAATAAAGCTGTTATTTTAAAACATCCATGTTTAAAAACGCATACATGAATGAATACATGAATATATAAGGCTTTCATGTATTCAAGTGAATAACCATACTCATGTATTCATGTGTTCGAATGAATACAAAAATGATGCAGAAATGCTGTGAAAGGCTGGTGAGCTTGATGATGGAGTTTGGAGTGGAGAAGGAGACAAGTGTTGAGGCAAGGAGATAAAAATCTAAGAGACTAAAAAAAAAAACCCAAGGCTAAAGCCTTGAGTGAGGGTACTGGGCAACGCTGAATAAGTGTGAATTGAAATGAACGTAAAGAATAAAAATGAGGGAACTAGAGTTGAAAAATGCAGCAGATAATTTGCAACAGGGGAGAGAAAGCAAACCTGAGCAACTGTAGTAATTGAGCTTGCAAGAAAATGCAGGCTGCCAGAAAGGGAAAAAAGAATGAAAACATGGGACAAAAGATTTAAGACAGGCCCAAACCCACCAAAGGTTAAAAAAAAAAAAAAAAGGTATTCAAGAAGAAATTTCAATAACTCCTGCTCAAGACTTCATGGGCCTAGTGGGGTAGAACCAAAACATTACAAGCAGCAGCTTCTGGGGAAAGAAAGAAGCGGGACTCGGGATACTGTCTCCTAGGTGGGAGAAAATGGGCATCTGCTGGAAGAAAGAGTCCAACTGTCGCCGTTCTGAAAAAAAAGGAGCCCCAACAGACAAGCCTGTCTTGGGAATTCCCAATGGAACAGGTGCCACTGGAAAATGAGTTGGAATTTTTCCCAAGAACATGAGAAGGGAGAAAAGAAAAAAGGGACAACTTTAATTTTTAACAAATATTTCTTGACAATCTTAACACTGCTGCCAGTTCTTTGCATGCCTCTTTCCTAAGCTTAATAACCAGAGTCTTTTTTTTCTTTTGCAGAAGCTCAGTTCTTTTGAAAAGTGTGATATGGGGCTTTTTAAAAAAGACAAAAGATATTTTTTCTCTTTAACTCTTCTATTTTCCCTAAGTTATATGCACAACAGACAAACAAAATCTATTATCTTATTCTCTTAAACATTTACTATTCAAACACATCAAATTAAAAAAAAAAAAAACCTCAATGTGGAAGGTATACAACATAAAAAGCAAGATGCATAATGCTTCCAGAGCTGAGAACAAGGATGATGCCTACCTGGTTTCTGGATGACAAAATAGACACTAGAGAGAGTATCCTTCAAGAAGTAGGATTTGTTAGACACTAAGATACAATGAAATGGACTTTGCAAGTTGGTGTGCATGACTGGAAGGTGTCGCAAGACTGGTGAGGTCAAGTGCACCTGGAGTGAAAAGCTCCTTAAGGACAGGGACTAAGTGGTTCACTTCCTCTGTAGCATTGACAAGCCCAGCACATACTGCACCCAGCAGATGCAACAACTTTGTGTCAAGCCACACACTTTGTGATGCACTGTGGTGTCACAGGCTAGTGGCGGGAAGCAGATAAAACACGGGGTGCCAAATCCTAACCGGACAGGCTGCTAGACAAGTCTGAATGAGACAGGATAAGGAATATCTTCCAGGCAAGGTAATATCTGAGCAGAGTTTTGAAAGTGATAATTAGATGAAGTGAGAGAAGAACATTCTAGCAGAGGTAGACAAGGAAACTGGAGAGAGTTCAAGGGACCAAGAGCTGTTCGGCAAAGTTCAATGAAGCGCCCAAAAAAAGGTGGAGGAAAGATGAAAGTGGAGGCCAGAGCCCAGTGATGAAACATCCTGGATACCAAGCTAAAGAATGGTAGATGTGATTATGAAGATAAAGTCAAGGAGACACTGAAGGATTTTAAATTGCGGGGGTGGGGGTTAGGTGGTGACTATGAACAGATTACTATTTTGGAAAGACCAAAAAATAAAGAAAAGAGCTATAATAAAAATGTGGGAAAAAAGTCAGGAAAAACACTGTTAACAGATCTGCACTCTCTTCGCTCACAGACAAATTTCCTTTATGGGGTTACCAAATTATCTTTTGAATATGGAGAGCTTCAGAGGTGGCTGAAAGCAGTCAGTCCTCTGAACGTAGAAATAAGTATTATGAAGAATTAGAGTGCATTATTAATTTTAATTCAAGACACTTATAAAATGTATATTTGATAATGTATATTTGAGATATTGTAGTTTTGTGAGTACACAAATAAAAGATTTATAACTCGAAATCTTATCTGTTAACAGCAGACCACAATAAATTTTAAAGACTTTACAGACACAAAGATCATCTGTTACATTCACTTTGTAACAGACCATAGCCACTTCATATCTGAAATACAATCTGTAAACCTAATTTCTCGATGGTCCTGTTGTTTCATAGCAAAAGACTGAGGCCACAATACTAAGAGATTTCTGAGCTGACAGAGAAGCCTCATGGGGGTTCTTTACCTCCACAGTTAGTCTATTCAGCACTAACAATTCCAGAGGAATTTCCCTGGCTAGGCTCATTTTGTTGGCACAAACACAAACACATAAAATATCCTGACGTTTTATATCCAGTAGGAAAGGATGATGAGAATAGGAATATCTTTAATACCAAGCAAATTTAACAGGGGTTTCTTGGTTGCCTGTAGATTGTGACTAACAACCACAAAGTAAATTCATATTTACTCTTTAAAAATAATCTACATGTTAATCTTAGCAGCAAAAACCTCAGGAACTTTTTCCTAAACTCCCTAATAACAGCAAAACAACAGGTTCTAGGCTCTTTATTTCTAAAAATATCTTATTCTGATAACTAACTTTGTACTTGCCATGTATAATCACCATATACCACCAATTACTATCACCATTTACTATCATTTCATAAAAGATGCTTAATTTTAACACCAGAAAATAACTTTTGTTCTCAATATGATAAAGCCTACTCAACATTTCATTTCAAGGGCCTGACTAAGAGTCTCCAAAATTTGTGCTCACCAACTTATGATGTCCCCACTCCGCGTCTTTGAGGAGAGACCACAAACAATGTCATGGAACTGATGAGAAGACTCAGTTCTCCCCCTAGCTGAAGAGGACCCTATAATCAAGGATCCGTCAAATGTTAAGTTAGCATCTCAAGCTCCTTTCCATCTCTTCCCCCACTCCACGCACTTTACAGAGGGGGAAATGAAGGTCCAGAAAAGAAAACAGGCTCGCCCAAAGCCGTAAAGCTAAGAGAATTTCTCTAGCCTACTGACACCCTGTCACCATTCCCCTACTGAGCTGGACAGTTTGCATAACACCATGTACAAGTTAACCATGTGATCTAAGTATGGATATGGTTATAAGGCAAGTCATGTATTATGAAAACTAAACCCTGATAATTTTGAACCAAAGCAATACTATTATCTGAGTCATCTGAAATATAAGATTTACTGTGTCAAGTCAGTTATAAGGAGAATCTCTGCTTCAGAAAAATCCCATCTCAAAGTGACATACTGCACTGCAGATACACACCCTAAAAGTTCAAGTTTAAAAGAGAAATTTTGATACAAATGTCGCCTTAACTACAGCTATAATTACTTTCCACTCACTATAATACTATACTTGACTGACACTCAGATATTTGGACTACTAAGGCACACAATGATAACTTTCCTTACTGGCACAATATTCACTTTCTTACTGAAAATGCCAAAAAAATCCCTACGTACTTTGACTATACATAGACAATTAGGAAGCTTTCTCCAGCTACCAAAAGTTGATGAGTCTTAAAGGCTGCTTGGTGCACACTAAATCTGAAGGAAAGAGACATTTTAAAGAGAAAAAAGTTACTGGATCAGCCATTTCTTTATAGAAACAATTTTATCCAGACCAATACTCTACCTCTTATATCATATACCCTTCTGTATCGGGTTGGTTACTTCATAACATACATACATACAGATGTACATGTATACATATAATGTTGATGTCTGCCAAAGTCTAAGAGCGCAGACTGATTTCATCTCAAGATGCATCCTCCTGGGTGACAGCAAACGCTGTTGGGCTCTGAAACATTTTTAGTTTCTTGAATCTGTTGTAAACTGAGGAAAACATTATCAATGGTTTAGATGCTCTTCTTACAACACATTTTCCCTGTAATCGAAACAGGGCAGCGAATATATGGGAATATTTCCTGGGCATTCCCATACTTGCCGACAAATTATCAAAAATATCAACAAACCAAGGTTCTCTGTATCTGAATAATCATACGAATTCTTACTTGGTCTTGTAAACAGGCTGGAACTACGTGGAAACTGATTTCTTTTCCAGACATCTCCAGGGGAACTGCCCAAGAATGACCTATCTTGTCTTAACCACATAAGCGTAACCACATAAGCCATACAATTACCAGATTGCGGGAAATGCAAAATATTCCTCAGCAAAACACCGAATTATTCATATCCAACGTGAAGCAATTAACCAGGTCTCAAGGAAAAAAAAGGACATTCCGCCTGCTTCGGGCTGACCTCCCAGAAAAGCAGAGCGAGGGTGGGGGCGCGAGCCCTGGCGGAAGCTGAGTCCGCAGGAGGCCCGGGGTCCGCCGCCCGCAGCTCTGCTCGTCGCGCGGTGTCCTCGGGGCCTCCAAGCAGAGCTGTCCCCTCCGGGGACATGAGAACAGAAAACCAGGACGGTGAGGCGACCTCTGCCTCTCCTGGGACTCGCGGAAAGCAAATTGCGAGGGCTGCGCCCGGCCCCTCAGCTCGGAAACCGGTGGGCTGAGTGCCTAGGACCAGGCCCCAACGCCAGCCTGGGGCGGACCGCAAGCCCCGCGACACTGGCTGCGGGTCGCACCGGGAGCCCAGAGAGGGACGGCGCAAGCGCAGGCGCAGGATGGGCCAGGGGGCCCGGGAGGGGACAGCGCAGGCGCGGGCCCGCTGGGGTCTGCGGGGTCGCCAGGGCCTCGCCGCGCGGGCGACACATAGGAGATGGACTGACCCTCTGGCGCACACAGAGGGGCCCCCGCCCTGGCTCTTACCGCGCGGCGCCGCCTCGCTCGCTCGCTGGCTCCGGGCTTGGGCCGGGCGGCGAGCTCGCCCGGTGGCGCGGCCCGAATCCGTTGAGTCCAGCCTCAGGGTAGCAGCCAACCCCGCGGCGCCGTTCGCCCGGCCCGCCCTCAGACCGCCTCCTGCCCGCCCCACACGGCTGCCGCCGATTGCGCAGGCGCCACATAGGCACCGCCTACACCTCTCTACCGCGCAGGCGCTGGAAGCCCTGCACGACCCACTGGCGTCCCGCCCAGCTCTAAGTAGCGCAGGCTCACTACCACCCGACCCGCCACAATGGAGCGTTCCCGCAGCTAATTGGCACGCATCAGGTTGTGCTGTGGAGCTCGCTTATGGTTGATCCTGGAGGCTTCTCCGCGCACGGACCGGTGATGAGTATAGAGCGACCTGGTCCCAAAGGCTTACGTCAGCTCAGAAGTCCACTATTCACGCATCACTTAGTTACGTTGTGCCAAGGACTGTGCTAACCATGAGCTGGACTGTGGTGAAAAAACAAGCCATGCTTTCTTGGCGCCCCACATGCAATAGGGAACACAAAAAACAAGTGAGCAACCAAAAAAAATGAGGCTAAATATCCTTGATCAAGTTTAGGAAGTTCTTTTAGGTTGCAATTATCATGCCGGTTTGAAATAACATTAGTAGATTTTTATCACATCACCTTAGTTTCCTAGGAAAAACAACTTTGCCTTGATATATTTTTAATACATTGCTGGACCATTTGCTAATACTTTATTTGGAACTTTTGGATTTATGTCCATAAATGATATTGTCTTATACTTTTGTTTTCTTGTACCGTCCATGTCTGCTTTGAGGTTAAGCTTATTAACAAATTCACAATGAGTTAAGAGAACTAAGTTTTCTTTTTCTGGAAGATTATAAAACCAGAATTTTCTATTCTTTTTAATGTTTGCGGAATTTGCCTATAAAATTATCCAGGACTGGTGCTTTTTACTGGTTTTGTTTGTTGTGAGATGTTTGAGGGGATGGGATGCAGATTTTAAAATAAGCATTACGTTTCTTTACTGGTTCTAGATGTAAACAGAATTTCTGTTTTTTCCTGCCATTTTTACTGTTACATTTTTGCAGGAAAGTGTTTTGTTGACATTTTGAAAATCGTTGGCATAAAGTTTTTAATGTAATTCCCTTACGGTTTTGTGTTAAGTTTATTCATTTTTTATTTCTTTCTGAATACATTTCTAACACAATTGCATATTTTAAAATTCAGAAAGCATCCATTTCTGTAGTTACTCTTCCCAGAAGCAACTAACTATTCAATTTCTTCATATTCTTCTAGATTCTTTATAAATATAAACAAATATCCAATATAAACAAATATGTTCTGCTCCTTTTTTTTACACAAATGGTAGTCTGTTATATTTGTGAACCATGCCTTTCTTTTTAAAACCAGAATAGCCATGATGTTTTAATACTCTGAAGATTATCATTCAACCCTAGTGTAGAACTAAGGTCATGATCCTCCTAATCAGGCTGCCTGGGTTTGAATCATGGCTTCCTCAACCTACTAGCTGTCTGTCTTTATTATGTTTCAGTTTTTTCATCCCCAAAATGAGTGCTGTTATTGGTTTTTATGGGGATTAGGTGGGATAATGCATAAAGAGGGCATAGCATGATGTCTAACACCCAGCAAAAATGCCTGGTAAATGTGAGGGGCATAAAACGTCTAGGCATTTATAGTCCAAAAGGACTCAATGTCACTCAGATCCTCACACTAACGCTGTAAGAACTGTATGGAGAATAAATCTGAGGCTCGAAAAGGTTATTTCACTTGTCCAAGGCCATCCAGGTGACAAGTGGCAGAAACAGAGCAGTCTGGTCCCAGGCACTTGCCGTCACCTCATTGGTACCAACAAGCCACACACACACTATTAAAAGATACTTTTTTTATATTAAAGAGCACACAGTTAACGTACAACTCAATGAAATATAAAAGTGAAGGTCAAGAAAAAGAATTTCATCAGTTTCCCCATTAACGCCCGCCACCAACAAAACATTCTCCTCAACGGTAACCACCATTCTGATGTCTAACTCAGGATTAATACGGGCTGATTTGAACTTTACATAAATGGAGTCGTATTCATTTCCTAGGGGACTAATTTGCTGTAACAAATCACCACAACTCTGGTGGCTTAAAACAAGAGAAATGTATTGTCTCACAATTGTGGAGGATAGAAGTCAGATATCTTGATGTTTGACAGGGAGCATGGCTGTGCACATGGAGGTGGGTGAGGACAGAGCAAAGAGAGTGTCCTCACCAGGCCTTGGAACTGAATTTTATAATGTGGCCGGGAGCCAGTCGCCACAGCTTTGGGACAGGGAAGTGACATGCTGCAAGATCGTTTTTGTGAAGACCGGCCTGGTGGCATGCATAATATGGGGAGGGTGACTCTAGCAGTCAGGGGACTTGTTCACAGTTCTGGGGACAGAAGGCTAGGCAGTCTGGGATGGTGATGGGGTCAAAAGGAAGGAGATAGATCTAAGGGTAGGGCACATAGAATTGTCTGGACTTCATGCCAGTCTGTGACTGAGCCTCAGTGCTGGCATCTGGGTGGTCCCATTGGCTTCGTCCATACCTTGTCCCCTGTCCTTGATCATTCAGCTTGGGTCTCCAGAACTGGAGGGGCAGAAAGAGTAGGCAATTGAAGCAAGTACTGGCCTAGAGCAAGACAGGACCTGGGGAAGCAGGTGACTGACTGCTTGTAAAGGAGGCCATCTATCAGTATGTGAGTTCTTCCCAGGGCCCAGACTTCACCTGGCCAGGGCCACCTCCATTCAAACTGGCCCTGCCATGCTGGAGTCTCATCACCACTGAGATAGCCTGAGCTTCGCAGCCCAGAACTCCCTTGAGCCAGTGCCTCTGGTTCCCCAAAGATGCACTCAGCTCACCCTGAAGCCCACCCCAGTCACTGACTGCCCCACTTGGGCCCAGCTGCTCTGCATCACAGCTGGAAGAGCCAAACAGGCAGGGGCCGCAGGCCAAGTTTTAATAGGACAACAACTGTTCCCAACAGTTAGCAAGCCATTAGCTCTGAGTGCCAAGACATCAAATTGGGATTCTTGACGTGCCTCCCTCAGAGCCAGGGGGGGCCACTGCATCTGGGGAAATGTGTAGCTGTCAGCTGAGTGACAATGTGTCTGCAAGCAGAGATGGGCTGTTTGTCTTTCCACAGCCACGTTGCTCACGTTAGGAGGAATCCATGTGTCCGAAACTACAGCTGAAACCCCAGAAGTTCCTTGGGATGCCCAGATGGTCTGCAGGCAGCCTAGAAAAGATACAGGAACAGGATGATTCTGAATAAGGCACCCACTCTCCCTCATGGCCTCCAGAGATCAGACATCATCAGACCCTCTTATGTCACATCTAGGGAAACTGAAACCAGTGAGAAGGGAGCAGTGAGCCAGTGCTTCCCCATGACTGCTCTGTGGATCCCCAGCCTTGAGCTCAAACCTTGGCTCAGACAGCCACTAGCTGTGTGACCTTGAGCATATTCTTCAACCTCTCTGTGCCTCCAGTTCTTCTGTAAACAATGGCAATGCTCCCACACTGGTCAGGGGTGTTGGGGGATGAAATAACAGGTCCCCAATCTATTCAGTGTCCCCTGCACACCATGCTTGTCCTCAAAGCCTTTGGTGCATGGAAATCATATGACTAATAAACAGTAATGATGGGTTTAGTGTCATTTAATGACTTTGGGACTATAAGCGTCCCAAGGGCAGGGGCTAGCATGCAGTCTGGGCTCAAGACATGGCTCCTCTTAGACATGTGCCAGCGTCCAGGTCCTTATTAGCAATAACCCTTGTTCAGCTTCCTGGACTCCACCCAACACTAGGGACTATTGTGGTGGGGACAAAGGAGAGCAGGGACAAGCCAGAAAAAGGAATTCCAATGCAACTTGCCTGAGGCTTAAGTGATATCCATTGGCCTGTGTCTGGCATTTCCCAGTGTCAGTGTTTAAATGAGTCCTGGATTTACAGGTGAGGAAAGTGAGGCTCAGATGGCTATGTCAGTCTTCCAAGACTTGGCCTCTAAATCCTGGGTACACTAACCCAGTCAGCATTGCCTGTCTTGAAAGGAGCCTCCTGGAAAATGTGCACACATCCCAAGGATCTGAACGCGACTGCATCATCTCTTTGAGATTCATTTTTGAAACGTGCAGTCCTTTTGGAAAAACTCTCCCTTCGAAGGTAAATTTCGTGGTAGGGAAATTTTAAGCAAATGGGTAAAAAGCGAGGGGAATAACAGTGCATCAGCATCCTGTTCTGACCTCAAAAGACGGCTCTAAGTAAATAATGGCGCTTTTGCAGAAAAACCTGGGCAATTAATTTAAAACAGGGCAGCAGGCCATGCCTCTTGCAGCAGCTGGCAGAGAAGAGGGGACTAGTGGGACAGGTAGCTGTGCCAGAGGCAGTCAGGGCTGGGAGCAGCCATCGGCTTGGCCACACAGGGCCCTAGGCTTCCTGTCAGAGCCAGGCTGACCTGGACGTGAAGGGAAATGAGTGATGAGAATGGGACTGTGAGGGCAGGTGGCCCTTCCCAGGAGCTTTATGGAGAAGGAGAACGAAGGGCTATACCTAGGGAGACTGAACTGGTCGAGAAAGGACTGTTTCTTCTTTCTATTCTGCTTTCTGGGAGCTAGAAGTGAGATGAATGTGTTTATGGGGCAGAGGTGGTGGAATTCCAAGCAGGGGAGGGTTACATCTGCAGAGGTAAGACAAAGGCCAAAACTAGCGGTAGGAGATGAGCCGGAGGAGAGCAGCCCAAGCTCCCAGGCTGGGTGGGTTAGGTGTGGTGCGTGGAGATGCCCCCTGTGTGTCTCCCCATCCCCACCCCAATCCTTTGGCCTCTGGCCCTGGACACAGGAGTGACTTAGCCATGTCTGTTCTGAGCAGGAATGTATTGGCCAGTGGGAGGACAGGGTGGGAGCCGGAGAGCCAGGATCTGGCCACAGTGTCTCTTGTCTTACTAGCTGGGTGGACTGTATTAGCTCTTAAGGCTGCCATAACCAATGACCACAAACCGGGTGGCTTAAAACAATAGAAATGGGTTCTCTCACAGTTCTGGAGGCAGAAGTCCAAAATCCAGGTGTCAGCAGGGTTGGTTCCTTCTGGAGGTTCTGAGGGAGAATCTGTTCCATGCCTATCTCCTGGCTTCCGGAGGCTGCCAGCCATCCTTGGCGATCCTTGGCTGGTAGACCCATTACCCTAATCTCGACCTTCATTTTCATATGGCCTCTGCTGTGTGTCTCTGTGTCTTCTACTTTTCTGTCTCTTTAGGGCCTATCCCAATCCAGGACAATCTCATCTCAAGATCCTTACTTTAATGATTTTTGCAAAGTGCCTTTTCCAAACAATGTCATAATGTTCTAAGGGGACATATTTTTGGGGGGGGAGGACACAATTTACCCATGGCGGGGATCGTGGAAGAGCCACTGCCCCTTTCAAAGGCCTCAGATTATCTGAACATGGGATGTTCTCACAAGGAGAATCAGAGAGAATGATGGACACGAGCCAGCTTTAGGAACTGCATTATCCAGCTGCGACAGGCATATGGCTTCAGTTCTGAACATCTAGAAGCAGTGGCCATCTACCACCAGGGCCAAAGGCTGCAGCACACTCCTCCTGGCAGGCCACACGGATCCTTCCAATAGCCAGCCTTCTTTCCCAGTTTGAAATTGCTGCATTGTGGGTTAAGAAATTCTCAGTGTCCCAAGGCCTTGCCATCCCTACTTCATTTTGGGATCAGTCTTGCCCAACCTCTCAGACATTGCTGCTCCTCATCTGTTCAGCCCGGGAAGCTCAGGCCAAGACCTCAAGTTGGGGTCTCAGAACTCTGGGGGAGGGGGCCTTGAGACCAAGTAGCTGAGCAGGGTGAGGAGAGGTTGCTCAGGGGCTTTGGGCTTCCAAAGAGTGACATGACAGTGCCTGGAGAACCTCTATAATGAAACAAGCAAGCATATGGGCTGAAACATGAGAGGACCCTACATGTGCCACACCTGGGTGGTAGCTATGATCAGGTCACCTGAGGGAGCCTCAGGGCCACCATGAATTGGAAGAGATTCGAGTTGACAGAGGAGGAGGCCATACGGAACGTGTTTGCCTGAGAGACTCGCCGGTATGGCCTAGATGAGAGGTGATAACCCCCTGCCTTCTGTGTGGTCAGTCAACACCCTGGGTTCCTTCTAAGAGAGTCATGAACTTGGAGGAGCACAGGGACAACTTGGGTTTCAAGCTTGGTTCCACATCCAGGGCTTGGAGGGCCAAAAGCCATTGTATTAGTCAGTTTAGGCGGCCATAACAAATAACACAGGTGAGCATTTAAGCCCCTCATCTGTGTTATTTGTTATGGCCGCCTAAAATGACTAATAGCTTAAATAGCATTTATTTTCTTACAGTTCTAGAGGCCGGAAGTCCAAGGTCACGGTGCCATCAGGGTTGGTTCCTCCTGAGGCCTCTCTTCCTGGCTTGTAGACAGCCACCTTCTTCTCACTGTGTCCTCATGCAGCCTTTCCTCTGTGTGCAGACAGTGACGTAGAGAGGTAGAGAGAGAAAGAGAGAGAGGGAGGGAGGGAGAGAGGGAGGAAGAGAGAGATCCCTGATATCTCTTCCAATCATATTGGGGGGGTAGGGCTACAACATATGAATTTGTGGGGGAATACAATTCAGTTCATAATAGCCACCAAATGGTAGAGTCCAAAAAACTCCAGGGCAGCCAGGAAGGGCAATGCCACCTGGACTGGAGAGGGGTTTGCTGCATTCTGGCACCCAGTGTGGCATCACCAGGAGCAAGTTTAGCATGAGGTGGGCTGAGGTTCAAACAGAGGCCAGAGGCCAGCCTGCTGGGGAGGACAGGGCTTCTGCAGTTGCCACTCACTGACTGGAAACACCAGATGACAGGGACCACTTGGGAAATGCAGCTCAGGAGTGATTATCTAATGGAGAACCCAAAGCTCATAGATGCCTTAGCTTATTCCAAATAACTTCCCTCTCCCCATTATTTTTTCTCCCTCTGGCCCCATTTTCCCCTGGAGCCCAGTGGCAGGGTAGGAGAGCCTGGGCATATTAGGGTACTGGGTGGCCACAGACCGGAGTCAAGACAGCAAATTCATAGCGGGGGACCTTCAATGCCACCCCAGCAAAGCAGCACTTGTCACTGATTTAAATTGTAGCTTATTTAAATGAGCAGCTCCGCCTCCCTCTGGATGGGTCTGGATTTCCCATGCTGGCCCTTGAGGCCCTGCCATGGGTTCAAAAGGTCTGTCTGTCCATGGTCACTCAAGCCCTCGAGCCCCTGGGGAGTCTCCGGGTCTGGGGTGTGTCTCTTCTTTTGATGGCAGCTCAGCCAGCAGCTGCTCAGGACCTTAGCTTGTCCCACGCCTCAGGCTCAGTCTTTGGCCAGAATCTGATTTGAACATACACATCCCCGGCTGCCCAGCTCAAGTTTCCACAAAGTGACTGAAAACCCTAAGGAGAGTTTGTGGTCAGGCCTGCCCGGTTCCATCCACAGGAGGGGAACGGAAACGTGGATGGTGTGTGGACTGAGCCACGTTTCACAGGGCGCATGGCCGCAAGATGTCCAGCTGGCTGCCTGGACATCACTTGGCTCACCTCTTTGGGGAGCTCTCAGATGAGCAGCCTCGGTCCACCGAAGCAGCTGATTTCCTTTCCAATCGGGACACGTCGGGAAGATTCGACAGGGCCCTGTCTTCTAGAACATTTACGTGGGCGCCCTTTTGCCGTGGCCCTGGCTAGCTTTCTGTACTGGCAGAGCCAGGGTCACAAAAGGCTCTGCTTGGCAACTGACCCATCGCTCTCTCCCACTCCAGTTACATTGAGCTCCAACCTGCCCCCCTTCCCGGGTTTGACAGTTCCTCTCACCCAGGGTGACCCTCAGCCCCAGTTCTGCCCACTGACCTATGCAGTGGTTCCAGGCCATTCGGGCCTCTTTAAGAGCTGGGTGTGTCTGTCACCCCTTCACTTTTCCTGTTTATCTTTCCTGTGACAGCCCATCATTAGTCTGTGGAAACACTTTAAGGCAATTGGGACATTCTTTTGGGGGGCGACTATAAAAGTTCTTGAGATTTCTATACAAAATCCTGCCCTTTTATTTGCAAGGGTGTCCGCGCCTGACGCCAGGAGGCCTCAGCCCATGGGTTCGGGTGAACACAGCCACATCAGTGGTCTGGCTGCGTCTAGTCCAGCAGCAAGGGGTGAGCTTGAGGGGCCATCAAGACACCAAGATCCCAGTTTTGGCTCACTGACCAGCTCTGAGATGCCAGATGGGGGTGTGTGCCTCAGTTTACCCATCTATCAAGGGATTGGACTAAGAGGCCTACGGGGGGCTCTTTGAGGAGTAATGATCTCAGATTCCAGGCACCAGTGAATGGTCCTGGTCGCTAGGCCCTGCCACTGGCCTGGGCTCAGCTGGATAGAGCCCCTGGTCTCAGGAACATAGCAGACAGTCAGCTCTTGCCTGAAAAAGCAACTCCTAGTAAAAGAGATGCAATGGGACTTTTTTTGGTTTGGAGGTCTTCAAACAGGACCAGGAATGTAGGGATAGAGAGTAACTATAGCCTTTTAGGGGCCAAATACTTAGTGCAAGGCCGGTGGTGGCTAAGAGTGACCCATGCCTACAGGCAAAAGAAAGGCCAGACCTGGCAGCACCACCAAACTTTAGTCTCAGCAGAAACCACGGAGACTGGGGGCTCTGCAGGGCCAGGTTGGGTGTGGCTGAAGCCTTCCCTGCCCCTGGGTTTGGCTCGGCTGGTGCCCTTTGCTTTCTGGCCCAAACCAGATGGCCGGAAGCTCACGCTTCTCGGATCGACAGCTGCTGCCC